>NC_137952.1:10169070-10684961 GCF_963924665.1 Micromys minutus
ACTGGGCATATCCTCAAAGCCTATATTTGAAGATAATAGTCCTTCCTTTATCTGTAATAAATAGTGGGACAGGCTAACAGGAAGCAGTGGACTCTCCCTCTCAACAGACTAGCAAGTGCAATATGAAGGAAGACCAGAAGCTTGAAACTCTAAAATAAAATTCATTTGAAATTATCTGATCAGCTAATATTAAATACAAAGTTCAATACAAAATAGGATTAATTATTTTTCAGACAGAAACCTGTAAAATAATTTCCTTGTTACAAAAAGAAAAAGAAAGGAAAATTAGTATCCTGCTTGTCTTGTATAATAACACGGCTCAGTGGAGTGTTTTCCTGGCACACACCAATGTGCAATTGCTCTCTAGTGGCCTGGTAACATGGATATCAATTGCAGGCATTGATTCTTTGTGTGTTAAAATGCAGGCCAACCTGCAGAAGAGTGGGTTGCAAACAGCATGGACTGATCAATTGTCACTGTATAAACTCAGCCAGGGATTACCTTGTTTGGATGACAGTGGATTTGACTACTTCTTTCCAATGGAGTAAAAGCGAGCTCTCCATCCAGCCACGTGCACATCACTGATAAAAATGCATAAACCCACGTGTGCAATCAATAGGTAATGTCTGAGGGGGAGAATAGATTCTTGAGACAAGATCAGCTACTGAAAGTCACCTCTAAACTGAGCTACTTCCATGTTGAACACTGCCAATTCAAGATCCAATACAAAAAAGACAAAAAGAACTCTTTCAGAGGACTCTGCCTACCATGTTTCTTTGGCCAATTTCAATGGAGTGAATAAATCAATCATATATGTCTACTCTTGCTTTCTTCACAGTCTTGTTTCACTCCAAAAAATTCACTCCAACTAAAACATAGAATCGGCCCTCTCTTCTTCAGACCCTTGTCAAATCACTTGGGCTGTTTCTGAGTTTCTACATTGAATGGATTTATAACTAAATAACATTAGTTTTCTGTGGGACTAGAAGACCCTTGTCTACCAAAACACATTTATTTCTGCTAGATTCTTCAAAGTAGAAAATAACATAAGGCCCATCATATCTCATCACTGGGCTCAGAAGCTCCCTCTGCTGCGGCCTTTACTAAAGTAGCAAATGTGGTGCAGGGAAAAGGTTATATTTACTGCAGCCCAGCATCATCACCACTGCATATGATTCATGCAAGGCAGTGAGATTAAATAAGAAAAATAATCAGATACTTAGGATCTGACCATTACTTTCAAAGTATCAAGAATAGATTTTACCTTAAGTTGAACTTGAACAATAAATGAGAAAATAATGGGGCTCCTTGCAGACATAAGAACTGAGGCTAAGCAAGGCAGTTAATGAGAAAGTATACTATAACACTAAAAATTGTTGTAAGTCCTACCTAGAATAAAAACAAACAAAACAGAAAAGTAAAACAAAGGCCACATCATTCATTTAGGTTTTCGAAGTATGAAAAAAAAACACTTTTCTTATAAAAGAGTGGTGTTGCCCCATTGACACCTGTGTCTTCCAATAATATTTTTTTCTCTCCAGATAGATATGATTCCCCATGGGAACTGTTTTTACCGTACGTTTAAATTATGCACCAATCAGCACTGCATCTTAAATCATTCACTATTTCAAAATATATTTCAACAATAAGGAACAGTTCACTAGGTTTGAAAGAAAATTAACTTATTTAAAACGGCACAAATATTCCTGCTGGTTATTGTGAAAGTTACTCTGATCAGACATTTTAAACAACTCTTAATGGGCCTTCAAACTATCTTCATAAGATTTAAAGATGTTTCAAATATTTTATTATAAATATTGTAAGAGTCTTCCCAAATACCTCACATTTTTTTATATATGAGTATGCCATATAGTCAAACTCATGGCCAGTTGGCCCCTTACAGCATTAACAATGAAACACTAGGGAGGGCTAGCAGCTTGCAGAAACTCAAAGTCAGCAGCTAACAAAACCCAAGTCATAGCTGTGCAGAGTTTAGCTCCAGCCATCTCTGATTGAGCAGCACACAAAACACTCATGATCATCTCCTTGGTTGAGCTGAGGGACATTTTTAAAATATGTGGGACCATTTTACTCAGCCCATGAGATCTCAGAGAACCAATGAATCTTTAGTGATTGTTTTAGCCTTTGTCTCCTTTCTGGTATAGCTTCATAAAATTCCTAGACAAAAGAGTTCAATGGCCTTTCCTCTCTTAGGTATGTCTATTACTTTTAGTAGTATCTTGCTTATCCTCTCTCTCTCTTTCCTCTCTCTCTCTCTCTCTCTCTCTCTCTCTCTCTCTCTCTTGCTCTCACAAACATACACACACACACACACACACAAACACACACACACACACACATATTCTGGTTTATTCCTGTTTCTTCAGTCTTCATTGGTACAAGACAAAGAAATTGTAAGCCAATGTCTCTGGTAAATTTTTGGTATACATCAGTATCATGTACCCTAGATTATTGGGTCAAGCATAACTGGAATGAAAAAGTTCCATCATGTTAAAAAAAATTTTATCAGAAGAGTCATTAGGTATAACCCACATTTAAGTTGGGGAAGGGGATGATTAAATATGTTCCATATTTTTAATAAGAGAATACCACCATAAAATATTTCAAATTTATGTATACAGGAAAATTGGTAAGCAATCATAGGTATTTATTTTATATTTTTACTAACAATTTTATTTCATTAATCAAAGTGTTCTGAGGACCATTGAGCATTCTTTATTTGGCACTCATGCCTCTTTGGTATGGCCACAACATCATTGGGCTGTTCATCCCTTCTCTCTCTTTTTCCTCATTTCCTTCCTCCCTCTATTCATGATTTATTTACTTTCTGCCATTAGAAACAATCTCATGCTCTAGTTACACATTTCCTGTCAAATTCTAGAATCTGGTACTTCTTTAAAACATATGTAGTTCTTTTTATTAAAGGAATGTGTTTTAAAATGTAAAATGAAATGTCTGTAAAGATGACTACCAAAGTCAACTCATTCAATGGAGAAAGCTGTCAAATGACATATTTTATATTTTAAAACACTTCAGAATTTTCGAGCCCAGATGAATTCATTTGGTCCATGATTCAGATAGAGGTGGGCATTATAGAATTGCTTCAATTCACCAAGGAAGCAGCTGAGAGCTTCAGACTTCTGTGACTACCAAAGTCAGAGAACATGACCAGATAAGATGAAGAATAAATGTCTTCCAATGACCCATATTAAAATTCACTCCTCAGCTTGCAATATTAGGAAGTGAGAACCATACCATAAAGACTTGGGTCACTGGTAATGTGCTTCTAAAATGAATTTGTTCTTCTATTCTTCCTCTTTTATTTCTTCCTACTGTTAAGTAGTTACCTAGTCTCAAAGGGTCAACTCTTCATATTTATAGAATTTCCCTTTATTTCAACCTTCTACTGAAGAATTTTCTCATCCCTTCCTGGTATTTCTTTATTCTTCTTTTGTAGATACATTGTAGGAAATTTACAATAACTATATTTGTTTATTTTTTTATAGAAACCCCTAACTCCAGACAATAAATTCCAAGATGAGCTAAATGGTAAAAGCATTATAGAATGAACATTGCTTCTCTTCCAAAAACTCCCAAAATCACCATAGCCTCTAAGTACTCTCTAAGTAGACCAACCCAAACGAATGAACTCTTCTTAACCACAGAAGTTAAGGGGAAGGCTTTATTTGTTATGCATTATATAACATATAACACGTTATGTATCTTATTTCTACATTAGACTGTCAATTCCGTGAGGTCTAAACTGAAATTTAAAAACTCCCCAGTTTCAAATAAGGATGGTCATATCCTGCAAAGCTATCATGAAATAATGCACATTAAGCCATGCATTATAGAAACCAATGTAGAGAAAACAGATGCTAGTTTTAATTCCTCCTCTGTTTTTAGTAATTTTCACTGTCCTCAGTTCTCAGTACATATTACATAGTAAGCATACAGTGCCTTCCCCACAATGTATTAACAATGCTGAATGCTGAACGTTTGTACGAGCCAATGGTTAAAGGTAAGGTCTGAGAGTCAGTGACTAACTTGTTAAAACAGGAGTCGTACTCTTCACCCTGGATTTGGTAAGTGCATTGAACCATTACAATATGTGCTCTTGCCATTCCAAAATAAGTTGCAGAGCAAATTGCTAACACAGACTGGAAATATGGTGTCTTAAAGAGCACCAGGAAGATAGAAATACATTCAGTAACAGCTGTTAAGAAGAAAACATTGGAATTCCACCAAACAGAAATGAAAATCCTCCTTCAAGGATAAAATGGTTAGGGTTGTCATATAGATGCTGGCTTATATATGACACAAAAGGACAGAAAGAGATCCATCTCTCAGAACCATCCACTGATAAATAAGCTATAACTTGCTGACCTTATCTTCTGTATTGTGTGGCACAATTGGGATATGCTCTCTTTCTCTCCCCCAACCTCTCCCCATTAGGTAAACATTTCTTTCACAGTAACTTGTTGATGAACAATTCTATTAGTAAACTAAGTACTGGAGCTGAATGGAAATTAGACTCCCATGACAATAACCAAGTACTAACAATTAGCTTAATTCCTATAGTATGTCACAGTTCCAATTTTTCTATCATTATATAATAAATATGAATGTGGTAAAAGTAGTCCCACAAAATATGCAAATGTAATTCTAAGGAAACACACATAATTTGCTTCTAAAAGTTCTCCAAGTTTATCTGAGGAAACGGCTGATAAGGCTTAAGATAAGAGAGGATGAAGTTTGTTAAATTAATGCCGAATAAACTGCTGTAGAAATGAGAAGTAGAGACAAGAAAATGTGGTCTGAAAAGCAGGGAGTTAACATGAAAATGAAGGCACAATCTGTGAGATGTATTTAAATCTCAGAACCAAACCAACTATCCAGGGGAAGCTGCTTTTTATCCTCCAAGTAGACACAAGCCTTTGGAAACCTCTGTGGCTTTGACCTTTCATTATTGCTGAACACAGCCACCTGCCTTCACCCTCACCCCGGCCTCTCAGCTGAGGCAGGGAAGATGCCCTCGGCCTCTGTGCAATCGCATGGGGCTTCTGCTGTTTCCACTTCAAAACTGGCCAGATTGTGGAATCTGAGTCTTTCAAGAAGAGATATATTTTCTCTCTCTCTCTCTCTCAGAGCCAGCATATTTTTTTTTCTGAGAGATGTAATACATCAAAGAGATGCAATCATGCAGGGAATGATTTCAAAAACTTTAATGAAGCGTTTAAAATAAACTCATTTGAAGGTAATTTAACAACACCACTTTTACAATTAAAAAATACTATTTTCGCATGCAAATGAAGAACATTACTCCCGTGTCAGGATGGAAAATGAAGTGAAACCAAGGGGCCTCTGAAACATGAATGCTGTCTGGGTAATTCCCCATCACTCCACAGCACTCTTAGGCAGCCTAATGAAAGAATGAATTGATTTAAGCAACATTTTGTTGCAGCAATGGGGTTTGAGGAATTAAATTAACGTGATGGCTGGTTGTAAGAGCCAGGCTTAGAATTGGCATTATATTGTTACTAAAGTTAATTTTCATCCTCTCATAAGCTTTATTTGGGTCCCCCCCCCCCGCTTCAATCCTGAAATGCCAACCAAGGATTCCAACAATTAGCAGAATACTTCATCAGGCCTCTTCGATGTATTAACAGTTGTCGGAAGACATATATGTGAAGGCAAAATTGTACTCTCTGGGAAAACAAATTGGAATCCAACTGCTGCCTCCAGAACTGCAGAGCAGCTGACTCCTCCTTGGAAGGGTAATAGGACCGTAAGCTGGTGCACAGCAAGCCAAGACTGCAGTTCTCAATTTACCTCTTCATCACAAAACCGTTGACACATAGTACTCACCCAGCACTTGTATGTCTGCAGCAGGCTGCAGATGTATTTCAGCATGGCTAATTCAGGCTGGCACTGGCGGTGATTCCTGGATGACTCCAGTACACGCAAGTATCTTTCCTCTCAGGAAAATATAGCCGAACACCGGGAAATGACAGTGGCTTTGCTATAAAGGCAACCTTATACGTAGGCTTGAGTTATTTAAGTAGGTCCCAAATGTTATTCCTTAACTTGCGTAAAAATAATTTAAAATGTTTTAAAGTAATAAAGCAAACACCATGCCAATCTGACCATGGCTATTCCTACTAAAGTTCTCACATAAGCAGAACCAATAAACCATGGATCAAAGATACTTAGAAAAACAAAAAGACTTGTCCATGAACTCTTATGGTTTTTTTTTTTTTTCTTGTTATTATTTTCTAAAGAATTTGGTGTCACAGCTACTTCCATAGGATTTATATTGTACTTGGCATTACAAATTATTTAGAGCTGATTTACATCACACAAGAAGATGATATGCAAATGCTATGCTACTTTATAAAAGGGACTCAAGCATACAGGGACCTGAAGGAATGACTATATTATGCAAATGCTCTGATGCCTTGTTGATAAGAGCATTTCTGCTACAAACTATTGATGCTTTATTAATTTATTTATTTAAAATATTTACAATATATTTTGCTCATGTTTTTCTCCTCCCCCAACTCCTCCCAGATCCTCCCCTCCTCCCTACCTCTCCAGATTTATCAGCTTTGTTCTTTCTCTCTGTCCTGCTAACTCTTCTTCTCACTAGCTCTTTGTCTCCACCTTAAAAATTATAAAATAAAAACAACAAGACAAAATATATCAAACAACACACACACACAAATGGAGTCTATTTTGTGTTGACCAACTACACCAGGTCACGGCCTTCCTTGGAGCAAGGTTGACCTACAAAATAACACTCCATTGGAGAAAATAAATTTACCCATTTCTAGTAGGTATCAATTGCAAATGGCCTCTTGGTTAGAGGTGGAATTCTATGTCTACTTCACCTTCTCACCGCTGGTACTTTGTCTGTGGAGTTCTTGTGTGCACTGCCACAGTTTCTATAGGTTCATATGTATATCAGTCCTGCTGTGTTTGGCAAATTTCTGTTTTCACTGAGTCATCCACCACGTCTGCATTTTACATGCTTTCTGCCTCTTAGCATAGATCCCTGGTCCTTGACAAAGGCTTTGATGGAGACATCGTATTTAGTACTGAGTGCTTCAAAGTTCACTGTCCAAGTGACTACAGGGAGAAGTAGTCATCAATATCACTCAACTACAAAACCTACAACCAACAACAGCCTTCTGCCTGCAAGATGTACTGAGCAATAGTGGTACAAATATTGTGGGATTAACCAACTGAATTGCACTGGATGCTATGGGAAGGAATCCATATGTGGTATTATTAAAGTAGCCAAGAACCTAGACTATGTAGGTCACAGGCCTAGGGAAACCTAGGACTATTATTCTGCTACAGAAAAATATCAATAACTAGCAATAAGAGCAAACAACTCCTTTGGCATACTGTTATACCTGTAGATCGCTCAATCCTAATCAAAGAAGCTTCTTGCAGTAGCTAAAAGCTAACACAGAGATCCATGATTTAATTTTGAATATTAATCTCAGAAGAAAATGGCAAAATAAAATGTTTCTTTAATATTAATAACACAAACCTTGGAGATATAACTGTGATTGGGACTAGCAAGCATGAAAACATTGTTTTATCCTAGCACATTAGAACAACAAAACTGAAAACTGATATTTTTAGCATATATTGGAGTCTCGCTATAAGATTTTTCCTATAGGCTCCTATGGTGTTTTAACAACACATACATACATACATACATACTTAAATACATACATACATACATACATACATACATACATACATGCATACATAATATACACATACTTATACATAAAAATATAAAGATAAATATATAAAATCCTAACCCTCTCTAAAGGCAAAAGAAAGCAGATCTTTGAGTTCAAGACCATGTCTATAGACCAGTACAGCCAATCACAGACAGCAAAGGAAACCACAAAACACAGAAAGTTGGAGAATCTGTATTTGAATTAAGGGGTAATTTTCTAGCCCAAGTAAGTAGCAGAACTTGCCAACTTTGGCCACAAGGTTCTGGCTTTAGAGTCAAGTATAGAAGAAAAGGGTTATAGAATCTCCCTCCATGAGTAAGGAAAGCCACTAGGGCATGAGTCTGTCAGAGATTTCCCTGCATGCATGCCTAGAGAGGCTATTATGTGAAGCTGTAAGGTGAAGCCTAAGTTGCCTTAGAGACCCCAAAATGGTGGAGATACCAGAGCTGTGGGATTTCTGCCAAGAAAAGTTGCTAACAGGAAATGTAACCAGCTGAAAAGAAAGAAGTATGTTCCAGGCAACAAAGCCAAAAGGATTTGGAGATCTGAAAAACATTTTGACATCAAACATGGAGACTCAAAATTTGGAGTTTGCAAATATGGTTTTCAGTCTTGCGTTGGTCCAGTATTTTCTCATTACATTCCCTTCTATCCCTTTTGGAATGGTGATATATTGCCTGTGTCATTATATGTTGGAATTTCATTTTGATTTTGTAGGGAATTACAGTTAAGAAATTGCATGAGTCTCAGAAGAGATGTTGGACTTTTGAATTTTAAACAAGGTTTGATATTTATAGACTATGGGGACTTTTGAAGTTGGACTAAGCATTTTGCATTATGATATGACTATAAGCCTATGGGTGCAAAGGAATGAAATGTGGTGATTTGAATAAAAAAAAATACTTCCCAAAAGACAGCATAGAGTAGCGCTATTATGAAGTATGACCTCAATGGAGTAGGTTGGCTTTGTTGGGGGAAGTGTGTCACTAGGGATGGGTTTTGTGGTCTCAGAAGCTCAAGCCCAGCCAGTGTGTCACTGTCACTCCGTGTTACCTGCAGATCTAGATGTAGAAATCTCAGCTCCTTCTCTAGCACTATGTCTGCCTGCACACCACCATGCTTAGTGCCATGATGATAATGGATGAAACCTGAGAAACTGTAAGCCCCAATTAAATGTTTTCTTTAATAAGTGTTGTCATGGTCCCGGTGTCTCTTCACAGCAATAGAAACCCTAAAACAGTTCCAATAATCGGACACTTGTTCCTTAGAAGGCTGCACTATTTGGAGAGGTTGCAGAATCTTTTAAAGGCACAACCTCACTGTAGAATGTGGGTCCCCAGGGATGAGCCTTGAGGCTTTCTAACCTGATCCCAGTTCCTTTTCATACTATCTGTGTCCTGAATCAAGATACAATGTGACAAGCCAACTTCCTGTTCCTATACACCATGCCTTCCTCACCACAGCCATGCTTTCCCAATCATGATTGATTATAACTCCCGGAAACCATAAGCCAAAATAAAGCCTTTCTCTTTAACTTTCTTTTGCCATAGTAATTTATCGCAGCAACAGAAAAACAATTCATGTACCAGATTTGAACAATACTTAGTGCCATGTACCAGACACACATTCTCTGTTCTGTCTTTTAATTCTCATGTAAATTCTCCAAGATGTATGACTGTATTCAATTCATTTTTTAAAAGAGTGAGCAGCTGGTATACAGCAGAACTATAATCCTTTACTTATAAATTCACATTTATAAATTTATAAATTGCCCAAGTCTAGGTCTCATAAAAGAAAAATCTTGAGATGTGAATAAAATGCTGTAACTTTTTCTCTAACAAATACCTCCTGCATCTTGTTAAGTACTAGTTCCTTTCATCTTGCTAAATACTAGTACCAGTAATGCTGCTGGTACACACTTAGACCCACCCCAGACACCTTTAAACTCTGTTTATATGTCTAATGGGAACGTGTGTATCATTAATAGTTAATGCTTATGCAATTTATTTTAAAATGTTGTCTTCATGTTGCTCCACCATCCAGTCCCTATAGAAATTTTTGAAAAGATTTGCAACATCTTTTTTTTTTTTTTTTTTAACGAAAGTTAAAACAAGTACATAACATTTTGAAGAGACTATTTTGAAGGGCACAACAGATGTTCAAAATTTTAAATTCTAATATATCTATTTTTTACAGCTTTTACTTTTAGAGCAGTTTTAGGATTACAGAAATACTAAGCAGAACATTCAGAAAACTGAGCAGAAGGTATAGAAAATTCTCTGAGATGACTACCTTTGCCCAACAGTTTGCCTATGAACATCTGCATTAGTATAGCACATAGACATAATTCAGAAACCAATATTCACAAACTAGTGTCAACTGATATGCATAGTTTATACCAGGACTCATTTGTATGTTCAGTAGATTCTGGCACATGTGTGCTCTGAGAGCAGTGTATAGGACAACTTCAATAATACCAAATATCGAATACGCCCTGCTTATCCCCAACCATTGTCACCTACTTCAATATCTTTATGGTTTTGTCCTTCTGAGTGTATTCTATACTTGGTTTCATATTGTATAGCCACTTCTGTCTAGTTTCTTTCTTTTAGCTGCACATTTAAGTTTCCTACATGCCTCTTCCTGGCTGTCATATGTCTATTTATAATTTAGAAACATGTTAAAAGAAGCACAAAAAAGTCTCTCTTTCATCTCATGATCTACATTTCAAAAATGTGCATATGGTCAAATTACTCTTGGGCCAACTGCAGCACAGCAGTGAAGATTTTGGTGTGGCATTTCTTTTTTTTCTAATTTCTGGACTTTGAACTTTAATGGAAATATTCTTACCAGGCAAATAAGAAAGGAGTTCCTTAAATTTTTTGCTTTATATTTATTCTTTACTCTAGTTAAATGGTTTTTCTATCCCTCCATTTCCCCTTGTCAGGTCTCTTTGACTTGAGCTGAATTTTAGTTTGTGTCTTTTAGCTCAGACACAAAGAAATATTTAAAAAGGACAAAGGAATAGGTAAATGAAAGAAACACATGTTTTGAATAGATAATATTCAAGATATACCCATGACTATATTGGGTCCCTCGTGAATGTATCAACATAGTCAAAGAATAAACTTCATGGTAGTGAAATTAAACTAAATCTATTCTTGCTGCCACTGTCCCCAAAGTCAAGCATGGTGTAGTTTTCATGGCAGCAATATTGTGGTGAGCCTGTTCTTCATGGCAAGGCATGCACTCAACATTCCACCTACAGAAAACTGTAGTAGTCGACGAAAAGCACACAAACAGGTTGGAGAAGCAAGGAAATGGGATCAAAAGTCATAGACAGATGATCACTATGTTTCGGATCCCTGAAGACTTACAACATATAGAATTAGTATACATTCCTTTCACCAATTTTATTTCTCCCTGAACGGCATGTAAACGTGCAGAAAAACTGCCTGGACAAAAACTCACATGGGCTTTGCCTAGAGGCAAATGTGAAATTTAAGAGAAAAAAATACTCTACAGAGCCATTGAGATGCTCCTCATAGCCAAGATTCTCATGATTGGTGCAGCTGAGGCTACAGCATCCTATTCCTCTGTGATTGCTCTGACCCAATTAATTTATTTTATAATTCATGATCAAATAAAAAGATTGTAAAACAAAAATCTAGTCAAATATTGTTTGCCCATCAATGCAGGAAACTTTATGAAAATTAGGGTCTGTCTTTTATACAAGGAAGACTGTGAAGCTTATTCCTCAAGTATTTCAATAATTATTTCAGTTTCATTCCTTTGTAAAGCACAATTATATCCATAATATTATTGTATATAATTATTTATATTATATATGACTATAGGATTCATATACATGAATATATATATATATATATTAGCGATAAAGAGACACTTAACATTTCTACCTCCTTAAATGCTTTTTTAAAAATTTATTATCATATATATGATATACATTCATATATGAACACACATACTATATATATATTATATGGTTTTTGTAAAGCTGTTTCTGTATAGATGGACTGGAATCTGTGGGGAAGGAGCAGAGAGCAAATGACTACACTGAAACTTCTGAGGCTATTTCTATAATAAAAATGAATGTGATGTTTACTAAAATGGCTGTATAGTAACAAGAACAGGATTGTGGCAGAGAACACCGAGGCCTCTTAGATTGAAGGTCAAGGTAAGGATTATAAGAAGACTATGCAAATCTACCAAATAAATTCATAGGGTCTCTGCTCATAAATAAAGCTTTGAAAGTAACAGTTTTCTTAAAATGAACAACAGCACTGAAGTATTGAAGGAGTGGAGTGCATCGTTGATAACCTAAAGATGAAAGAGAATTTGCTATATGAGTCCCTGTATTCTGCAGTGCTCCCAATGCAGATTCAGGGGTAGGGGGAGGGTGTTTCCCAGGGACTGCAGATAGGGACATGGAAATTAATGAGCATGAAACTGCAGTTTTGTAAGGGGAAGACTTCTGAAAATTAATTATACAACAATGTGAATAGATGTAGTGCTAACTGACCTATTTAATACTAACTGACTGTATTTAAAGGGGTTAAGATAACATTTTGTTCTGTATATAACCACAATTAAAGTCTTTGAAAATTCTGTTAAAAGTCAGACTGTTTCTACTCTCCATCTGAACGTCTCTCCTCCTTGCTAATCAGGTGTGCCTAACCCACTGCAGTGTAACTTAATCAGCTCTTGTCTTATGGGCTTCAGTTCCAGGACATTGTTTTTTTGCTTGGGTATTTTATTTTAATTTTGTTTCTTTTTTTTTTGGCAACTTTTAGTTACTTTTATAGAACATATCCTGATTGTACTTCCCCTCTCTTTACTCCTGAGTTCCCAAACATAAATCTCTACTCCCATCTGGGCTCAAATCCTTTTTGTCTTTCTTTATAAAACAGGCATCTAAATAAAAAGATAAAATAAGATAAAAACCAAAAATTAAGATATGACAAAACAACCAAACAAGAAGAACCAAAGAAAAAGCATAAGAAACACACAGAGAGACAGAAGGTCGCACTTCTGCAAACATAGGCATACCATAAAATAGCCAAGGAGGAAGCCGTTATATATATGCAAAGTACTTTTTTAAGGTTAATTGTCTCTTAATTGGAAAAAAATGAAAGACTAGAATTTACAACTTGGAATGGACGTCAATTATAATTTCCTGAACAACAATGTTGTTGGTGAGCTCAATTACACAGACACATCTCACTCTACTGTCTCCGAGTCATTGTTCACAATGTTTTAAAACAGGGTCTAAAGATGCTTTCTTAGTAAACATTTCTTATTTAAATGTGTGTGACTTGGTGATAGCCTGTTCACCTCACTTCAATGCAATGTGCACAGCGAATGTGAACCATCACACTCGGGCTGGCCATCAGGGTGTCACTGTCACCATGGGATTGGGGCACTTGAAGAGGACAGTCCTCCTTCTAGGGCTGTGACTCAAAGTTTAGCCTTCACCCATTTCTTGCACACCTTCCTGAGGTAAACCAAATTTAAATGTTTTTTTTTTGCAGTAAACTGGCTGCTGACAATTTATCGGAAAAGACTGAACTAAAAGCCAGCCAAGATGTTGAATTTGCTTTTTCCATTTTTCAGGTTTAATACAAATGTCTAACTGTGCTCAACCAGCAAGCTGCATGTGTTGAGAAACTGGCCAGCCCAAACAGTGTATTAATCATTAGCAAATGGAACTTTAAGGAGTCCACTAAGTAATATAAAGCCATACTAGTATTTATACTGTAAAACTGATGTAGGGGGCTTGTTCTTTAGGGATCAGGACCACCAAACAATATATGCAGATTTTGTAGGTGGACAGTTCGGCAGCGGCTGAGGTTCAGCCATGCGTTAGGGTGGAGGCACCTGGGGAGATAACAGCCCCTGAGCTGGTGCTGCTTCTGTCACCTCCTCTGCTCTTCCTTCCTACGCTCGCACCACAGCTGATCGGGTGACTGAAGAACAGATCGCAGAATTCAAAGAAGCTTTCTCCCTATTCGATAAAGATGGTGACAAGCACCATCACAGCAAAGGAGCTGGGACCATCATGCGGTCACTGGGTCAGAACCCAACAGAAGCTGAACTGCAGGAGATGACCGATGAAGTGGATGCTGATGGGAACGGCACCATAGACTTCCCAGAGTTCTTGACGATGATGGCTAGAAAAATGACACGGATAGTGAAGAAATCCGTGAGGCATTCCTAGTGTTTGACAAGGATGGAAATGGTTACATCGGTGCAGCAGAACCTGGCCACGTCATGACAAACTTAGGAGAGACGCTAACAGATAAAGAAATAGAGGCAATGATCAAAGAAGCAGATAATGATGGAGACGAACAGGTCAACTACGAAGAATTGGTCTAAACGATGACTGCAAAAGAAGACCTACTTTCAACTACGTTTCCCCTCAAAAGAATCAAATTGAAATCTTTCACCACTAAAAAAAAAAAAAAAAAAAAAAAAAAAAAAAAAAAAAAAAAGAAAGAAAAAGAAAAAAAAAAAAAGCTCATTTTGTTTGTATCTAGCAAAACTGAATGCCAAAAGTACCCTCTGTCTGCGCGCCAAAGTACTTTGAAGGTAGAGGGAAAGAAAGAAAGCTCGTACAACATTGTAAAACAAAGCCTCCAAAGATGCCATTGAGTTCATTTTGTGTCAGTCATGTACTGCAGGGCTTACCCTTAAGAATTATTTGTTTTCTCAGTGGGACTCCTTTGGAGAATATTAATTTTTCATTTTCAAGTGATGGAGATACAGTCTGGGTTAGGGATGGGGACATGGTCCACTTCTCCCTTTTAATTCTCCTTTCATCTTCTGGCCCCCATCTGGTAGAGATCTGCAGACCTGTGCATTCTCAATGAATTCATATGTGTGCCAGTCCCGTCGTATCTGAAAGACTTGATTAGCTGTTATCTGCCTTCCATTCTGGCTGTTATATTCTCTCTGCCTCCTCTTCTGCAGAATTCCCTACTCCCTGCAGAAAGGGATTTGATAGTGACATCTCCGAACATCCCAAGGTATTGTCTGTCCTGTGCTCCAATCGGCTGGAGGAGGATTCTCATCTGTGGTGTTTGAGTCAGACACAGACCATTGAGTGTAACCAAATGCTGTAAGGAGTAATTTTATTGCTATATTCCTTTAGAAGAATACTTTTGCCTTATGTTGAGATCTGATTATTTTTGGGGTTGAGTTTTGTGCAGGGTAATAAGTATGAGTCTATTTGGATGCTTCTATGTGGAGCAATCTAATTTGATCAGTACCATTTCTTGAAGATTCTGATTATCTATTCCTGTGTCTATTTTTGACTTCTTTATCAAAGATAAAGATGGTCACAGGTATATGAATTTACTTCTGGATCTTCAATTCCATTGATTCCATTGGTCAGTCTGTCCATTTTTTGGCAATTCCATGCTGTTTTTATCAATACAGCCCTGTAGCATTATTTGAGATTGGGGATGATTGACAGCTTAGTTCTTTTGTCATTCAGGAGTGTTTCAGCTATCCTGTGCTTTTGTGTTTCCACGTGAAGCTTAAATTATTCTTTCTAGTTCTGTGAAAAAAAAACTTTCACATATTTTGGATGTTGTAATTTTAATGGAGATCTGTAGATTTTAGCAGGATGGCAATTTTTGCTCCATTAATATATTTGTCTGTAACAATAGGAGATCTTTGCATCTTCTGATATCTTCTGCATTTTCTTCAGCATCTTTAGTTTGTACCATACAAGTCTTTTGCTTGCTTAGTTAAAATTATCCCAAGATATTTTATATAATTTGATGCAATTGTGAAATGCCATTTCCCAGATTTCTTTCTCAGTCTGTCATTTTTACATAGACAGGCTACTGATTTTTGTGAGCTAATTTTGTGTCCTGCTACTTTTCTGAATGTGTTCATCAACTATAGGAGTTTTCTGGTAGAATTTTTTTGGCCCACTTATGTATACTATCATATGATCTGAAAATAAATACATTTTGGCTTCTTCCCTTTCTTTTTGTATCTTCTTGATATCTTTGATTTTCCTTGTTCTAGCTAAGATTTCAAGCACAATAATGAGTGGATATGGAGAAAGACAATCTTGTCTTGTACCTGATTTTAGTGAAAATACTTTGTGTTTCACTCCATTTAAGTTCATTTAGGAGTGTGGGCTTATTGTAAATTGCTAAAATTATGTTGACATTACGTGCTTAGTCTCCAGAACATTTATCATACATTTTTTTATGTATCTAATGCAAAGATCCTGTGATTTTTTTTTCTTTAGGTTGCTTTATCATAGACTACATTTATCAATATATGTATGTTGAATTATCACTGCATCTCTGAGATGAAGCTTACTTGATCACAATGGATGGTCTCCTTAGTTATTTCTTGAATTCTGTTTGAAAGTATTTTACTGAGAATTTCTTGATCTATTTTCATAAAGAAAATTAATCTATAATTCTCTTTGTTGGGTCCTTGTGTGGTTTATGTATCAGAGTAACTATAGTCTTGTAAGAAGAATTTGGTAATGTTCCTTCTCTTTCTACCCTGAGGAATAAATTTGAGGAGTGTTAGGGTTAATTCATTGAATTTCTTGTAGAATTCTGTACTAAAACCAATTAGCCCTTAGTTATTTTGATTGGTAGCCTTTTAATGACTATTCTATTTCATGCGTGGTCATAGGTCTGTTTATCTGATCTTGATTAAACTTTACTAAATGGATTACATTGAAAAATTATGTTTCTTTTAAATTTTCTAATTTGTAGATTACATGTTTTTTAATTATTTTCTTATGATTGTCTGGATTTTTCTCCATGCCTATTGTAGTAACCCCCTTTTTGTCTTTGATTTTGTTAATGTGGATCTTCTCTTGCTGCCTTTTAGCTAAATTGGGGAAAGATTTGTCAATCTTATTGATTTTCTCAAAGAACCAACTCATTATTCCCTTGATTCCTTGTATTGTTTTTGTTTGTTTCTATTCTATTGATTTTAGCCTTGGGTTTGATTATTTTTTGCCACCTGCTTCAGTTGGGTGTTATTTCTTTCTTTTCTCTAGAGATTCCATGTGTGCTGTTATGTTACTAATAGATAATATCTCCCTTTTTATATTTTATTTAGGCAAGTCATGGAACTGCCTTCATTCTGTCCCAGAAAAGTGGGTATGCTGTATTTTCATTCAAGAAAGTTTTTAATTTCTTTCCTAATTTCAGTCTTTACAGACTTTTAATTCAATAGTTAGTTGTTCAGAGTCTACAAGCTTGTAAGCTTTCTTTTCCTTCAGTTGTTGATGATATCAAGTTTTAACCTTTTGTGGTCTGATAGAATGTAAGAGGTTATTTCAGTTTTCTTGTACCTACTGAGGCTTCCTCTGTATTTAATTTGTGATCGATTTTGTACTTCCATGAGCTGCTTAGAAGAAAGTTTATTATTATTATTATTTTCACACTTTTATTTTTCTAACTTATATCTACTAGAAAATAAACTCCATGAAAAGAAGGACTCAGCCTCATTTTCTGCTGACAAACACTGACCATTTTTTTAAGTTACTTATTTTTAATTGGATATTCTCCGTATTTACATTTCAAATGTTATTCTGTTTTCCCCTCTCCCATTAACCTTCTCCCTCTTCTTGCTTCCATGGAGGTGCTCCCTCTCCATCTACACTCCACCACCTCAGCATCTTGGCATTCCCTTACACTAGGAAAATGAGCCTTCCCTAGAAAAAAGGCCGATTCTCCCATTGATGCCAGACAATGCTATCCTCTGCTACATATGCAAGTGGAGCCATGGCTCTCTCTATGTGTGCTCATTGGTTGGTGTTTTAGTCCTGGGAGCTCTGAAGGGTTTTGTTGGTTGATAATGTTGTTCTTCCCATAGATTTTCAAACCCTTTCATTCCTTCAGTCCTTTCTCTAACTCCTTCATTGGGAGTCCTTGTGTTCAGTTTGATGGTTAGCTACAAGCATCCTGAATTGTATCTGTATGACTCTTGCAGAACCTCTGAGGAGGCATCCATATCTGACTCCTGCCAGTAAACACTTCTTGGTATCAGTAATAATGCTTGAGTTTGGTGGCTGCATATGGGGTAGAATCACAGGTGAAGCAGTCTCTGAACAATCTTTTCTTCAATGCCTGATCCTATATTGTACCTATATTGCTTCCCTTGAGAGTTTTATTCTCCCTTCTAAGAAGGACTGAGGCAACTGCATTCTGGACTTCCTTCTTTTTGAGCTTCATAAGGTCTGTGAATTGTTTCATGGTATTCTAAGCTTTTGGGGATAGTATCCACTTATCAGTGACTGCATATTACATGTGTTTCTCAGGATGATTTATACCTTCTAGTTCCATCCATTTGCATAGAAAATTTATTAAGTCATTGTTTCTAATAGCTGAGTAGAACTCTATTGTGTATACGTACCACACTCTCTTTATCCATTCATCTTTTGAAGGACATCTGGGTTCTTTCCAGCTTCTGGCTATTATAGATAAGGCTGTTATGAACATAGTGGAGCATGTGTTCTTGTTATATGTATGAGCATCTTTTGGGTATATGCCCAGGAGTGGTATGTATACCTAGGTTTTCAGGAATGTCCAATTTTCTGAGCAATTGCCAGACTGATTTCCAGAGTGGTTGTACCAGCTTGTAATCTTACCAACAATGGAGGAGTGTTCCTCTTTCTTCACATCCTAACCAGCATCTACTGTCACCTGTGTTTTTGATCTTAGCTATTCTGACTGGTGTGAGGTAGAATCTCAGGGTTGTTTTGATTTGCATTTCCCTGATGACTAGGGATGGATGTTTAACATTTCTTTAGGTGCTTCTTAGCCATTTGATATTCCTCAGTTGAGAATTCTTTATTTAGCTCTGTATCCCATTTTAATAGGATCATTTGACTCTCTGGAGTGTAACCTATTGAGTTCTTTGTATATATTGAATATTAGCTCTCTATCAGATTTAGGATTGGTAAAGATCTTTTCCCAATCCGATGGTTGCTGCTTTGTACTTTTGACAGTGTCCTTTCACTTACAAAAATTTTGCTATTTTATGAGGTCCCATTTGTTGACTCTTGATCTTAGAGCATAAACCATTGGTGTTCTGTTAAGGAAAATTTTCCCTTGTGCCTATGTGTTAGAAGCTCTTCTTCACTTTCTCTTCTACTAGTTTCAGTGTGCCTGGTTTGTGGTGGAGGCATTTGATCCACTTGGACTTCAGTTTAGTACAAAGTGATAAGAATGGATCTGTTCGCATTCTTCTGAATGCTGACTCCCAAGTGAACCAGCACTATTTATTGAAGATATTCTTTTTCCATTGAATGATTTTTGTTCCTTTGTCAAAGATCTAGTGACCATAGGTGTGTGGGTTCATTTCTGGGTCTTAAATTCTATTCCATTGAGCTACCTGCCTGTCTCTGTACTAATGACATGCAGTTTTTTTTTTGTTTGTTTGATTGTTTTTTATCTCAATTGATCTGTAATATAGTTTGAGGTCATGGATGGTGAGTTCCCCAGAAGTTCTTTTATTGTTGATTATAGTTTTTGCTATCTTTGGTTTTTTTGTTATTCCAAATAACTTTGCAGACTTCTCTTTTTAACTCTAGAAAGAATTGAGTTGGAATTTTGAAGGAGATTGCATTGAATCTGTAGATTTCTTTTTGTAAAATGGCCATTTTTATTATGTTGATCTTTCCAATCCATGTGGTTTTTCCACCTTCTGAGTTCTTCTTCAATTTTCCTCTTCAGAGACTTGAAATTTTTGTCTTTCACTTGCTTGGTTAGTGTCACACCAATGTATTTTATATTATTTGTGACTATTGTAAAGGTTGTCATTTCCCTATAAATATATATTTTATACTTTCATTTTATAACATCAGTTAGCTCCAGCATTTTTCTGCTCAGGTTTTGTTCATATGACCTGTCTATTAGTAAGAGTAAAGTATTAAAAATGTCCATTATCATTAAGTGAGAGACAATATGAGACTTAAGCTACAGCAAACTTCTTTTCCAACCTTGGGTGTCTTTGTGTTTTGTGCTCAAAGTTAAGAATTGCAATATCTTCCTGGTGGATTTTCTGTGTTGAGTATGTAGAGTTCTTCTCTATCTCTTCTGCGGAGTTATAGTTTAAAGTATATTTTCTCAGATATTATAGTAACTATATACATCTGCTTGCTTCTTAGGTCCATGTACATGGATTATCTTTTTTTATTATTTTTCCCCTGAGGTGATATCTATCAATCTATCCTTGATGTGAAAGTATGTTTATTGAATGAAGAAGGATAGATCCTATTTTTTAATCCATTTTCTTAGCCTGTCATTTTACTGGAGGAAACTGAAACCATTGATATTGAGAGTGAGCAATATTTGCTGATTCCTGCTATTTGTGAGTTTTCCCTCCCCTTCTTCTGATTTGTTGGTCTGATATTATTAATTCCTACTCTCAGCTTTTAGCATTCTTTGATTTCACAACATAATTTTTGGAGGTGTAGTGGAACTTTATTCAAGGTATTCAAGAGAGTAGGGAGGGCTCCCTAGGCCCTTCCCGTTATTATGAGAATCTGGGATGGAAATTGCAAGGGAGATATTCAGTGGTAGAGGCCGAGTTGGAATGGGTCTCCTCAGCAACCGAGAGCCTCTCTTTTTCTCTCAGTGTTCTGGGTGGTGGGTGTTCCAGGATTTCTTACTCCTTAGAGGCCATGTAGGCCATGAGGTCCACCACCCTGTTGCTTTAGCCGTATTCATTGTTATACCAGAAAGTGAGCTTCACAAAATTGTCATTGAGAGCAATGTCAGCTCTGGCATCAAAGGTGGAAGAGTGGGAGTTGCTCTTAAAGTTTCAGGAGACAACCTGGTTCTCAGTGTAGCCCAGGATGCCCTTTAGTTGGCCCTCGGCTGCCTGCTTCATCACCTTCTTGATGACATCATACTTGTCAGGTATCTGTAGGTGGCATATCAAATCTACAACAGATACACTGGGAGTAGGAACATGAAAGGCCATGTCAGTGAGCTTCCCATTCAGCTCTGGGATGACCTTGCTCACAGCACTGGCAGTTCCAGTAGATGCAGGGAAGATATTCTGGGCTGCCCCACAGCCTCAGAGCTTTCTAGAGGAGCCATCCACAGTCTTCTGTGTGGCAGTGATGGCATGGACTGTGGTCATGGGCCCTTCCACAATGCCAAAGTTGTCATGGATGACTTCAGCCATGGGGGCTAAGCAGTTGATGGTGCAGGATGCATTGTTGACAGTCTTGAGTGAGTAGTAATATTTCTCATGGTTCACACCCATCACAAACATTGGGGCATCCAAAGAGTTAGAGATGATGACCCTTTTGGCCCCACCCTTCTAGTCGGCCCTAGCCTTCTCCATAGTGGTGAAGATGCCAGTAGACTCCATGACATACTCAGTACCAGAATAACCCTATTTGATGCTAGCAGTACCTTGATCCTGAAAGATGGTGATGACTTTCCTGTTAATGAAAAGTTTCCCATTCTCAGCCTTGACTGTGCCATTGAATTTGCTATGGGTTGAGTCATACTGGACCATGTAGTTGAGGGTTGTTGATGGCAAAATCTCCACTTTACCAGATCCAGATCAGAAAGCAACCCTGATAACCAGGTGCCCAATGCAGCCAAATCTATTCACACCAACCTTCACCATCTTGATAAGGGACGAGGCTGGCACTTCATGAGAAGATTCTGCTGTTTCTGGAACAGGGAAGAGCAGACAACAACAAACTTAAAAAAATATTCCATTTTCAACTGTAGTTAATATTTCTTGAAGGAGAACAGAGATAGGCAGGTAGATCAGTGGAACAGAACTGAAGATGCAAAAATGAACCTTCACACCTAGGTCACCTGATCTTTGACAAAGAAGCTAAAAACATTCAATTGAAATGAACAGCTTCTTCAACAAATGGTATTGATTCAACTGGAAGTCAGCATGTGGAAGAATGCAAATCGATCCTTTCTTATCCCCTTGTACAAAACTCAAGTACAAATGGATCAAAGACATTCACATAAAATCAGGTAAAGTGAAATTATTAGAAGAGAAAGTGGGGAAGAGCTTAGAACACATAGGCACTGAGGAAATTTTCCTGAACAAAACACCAATGACCTGCTTTAAGAACAAGAATTGAAAAATGTGACCTCATAAAATTGCTAAGGTTCCATAAGGATAAAGACATTCAAAAACACAAAATGGCAGCCAACAGACTGGGAAAGAATCGTTACCAATCCCTTATCTTATAGAGGCCTAATATCCAATATATACAAAGAACTCAAGAAGTTAGACTCCAGAGAATCGAACAATTCTATTAAAACTGGGGTAAAGAGCTCAACAAATAATTCTCAAGGGAGGAATACTGAATGGACAAGAAGCACCTAAAGAAATGTTTAACATTCCTAGTTATCAGGGAAATGCAAATCAAAACAACCCTAAAATTCTACATCACATCAGTCAGAATGGCTAAGATCAAAAACTCAGATGACAACAGAAGCTGAGAAGTATGTGGAGAAAGAGGAACACTCCTTCACTGTTGGTGGGGATGTAAGCTAGAAAAACCACTCTGGAAATCAGTCTGGCAGTTTCTCAGAAAATTGGACATAGTACTACCTGAAGACCCAGATATTCTGCTTCTGGACATATACCCCAAAGATGCTTCAACATACAATAAGGACTACACTATGTTCATAGCAGCATTATTTATAAAAGCCAAAGCTGGAAAGAACTCAGATATCCTTCAACAGAGGAATGGATACAGAAAATATGGTACATTTACACAATGGAGTACTGTTCAGTTATTAAAAGCAATGACTTTACGAAAATCCTAGGCAAATGGGTGTATCTAGAGAATATCATCTGAGTGAAGTATCCCAGTCACAAAAGAACACACATGATATATAGTAACTGATTATTGAATACTAGCCTCAGAAAGCTCCGAATATCCAAGAAACAACTTGCAGACTTTTGAAGCTCAAAAAGAAAGAAGGCCAAAATGTTGAAGCCTCAGTCCATCTTAAAAAAGAAAAAAGAAAAGAAAAAATTCTGTATTCATCATATATTTTTATGTAACAAATTTTGTGAGTTATAATAATATCTTATAAAATATTTAATTTTTTCTTTAAAAGAAAATGAAGCAGAAGATGGATAAAAAATGTATTTCAAGCCAGTGACTGCTTTATTTTCATATGAAATAGTAGCAAAATTTCACCAGAAAAAAATGTTAGTCTGGAAAAATAAATTTACTGAACTGTAAAAAACCAAGGGGCAGGGGGGAAGTAAATAAATGAGAAGACAATTTTTTTAAATTTAAAGAAAAACAATGAACCAGAAGCCACAAAATAATTTAAGAGTCCAAAGAAACATTTGACGATTAACTTTCTACTGCCAGACTAAACCACCATCCAAAGAGTACACATGGCCAGACCCATGGCTCCAGCTGTACATGTAGCAAAAGATGGCCTTGTTGGGAATCAGTGGGAGGAGAATCCCTTGGTCGTGCCAAGGTTTGATGCCCCAGTGTAGAAGAACGTCTGGGCAGGAAGACAGGAGGGGGTGGGTGAGTGGTTGGGGAAACATCCTCATGGAAAAGGGGGAGGTAGTATGGAACAGAGAGTTAATGGAGGGGAAACTGGAAAGGGGGATAACATTTGAAATGTAAATAAAATATATCTAATTTTTAAAAAAGATGAGCTTTCTAATGAAAGAGGCAGCCAGCCAAATGAATCATGCTCCTGAAATACTGACCTAATTTCTTAAAACTACCATTGCCCCCAGAGAAGAGAGAAAACATGTTTGTATAATACAAAATACTCTACAAAACAGAGTCTGGGAGGAATTACCTGTCTATCAACACCCATCTAAAGGATGCTGAGAGGTTGAAACAAAAAGGATGTGAGATGGTGTGGGGTTTCGTTTTAGTCACCTTGGTGAAAATGAGTGTCTATCATTGGAACTCCTACTGAATGCCTGCCAATTTTTAAAGCAATTGAGCAACAAGTTACTTTCTAAATGAAGCTCTCTAAGTGTTATTAACTCCTTTTCATGTGTTACTAAGTTTTAATATGCATTTTACTAAGTTGTTGTAAGTGATGTACAGAGTCTCTGTTTCAGAAACCTTGGTCCGTATTGATAAATTCATAATTGCATTTTTAATTGATGGCTTGTCTACATCTCCTCCTTGAGACTTCTCCTCCCATTGCTGCACTTCCTTTTTAAATAACTTTCACTAAAAATTCACTGTTCATCAGGCATAAAGGCTGAATGAATAAGCAATTCAATGGAATCTAAAGTCATAGGTTCAAATCCCAGTTCCTCCTGTTACAAGCTGTGTAACTCAAGGCAAGTCCGTTGACCTTAGTGCATCTCAGCTAGGAAATGTAAGAGTAAAACCTATCTTTGAGAACTCGGGAGTAAAATCAAATTAAATCACATGAAGAGCCTAGCTATTCTCTAACAAGTATATGTCAAAATGTAATTATTGTTGCTCTTGTTCTATAAATATTTCTTCTGCATTGAGAGGTTTCTTCCTGAAGGTGAAAGGAAGGCTCTTAACACTCAGGAAGCATGTAAAACTTATAGGACTCAAGATACCACAAAACTTACAAGATCTGAAGGCTCCTTCCCAAGGTTATCTAAACAGTAAATGATTGTTGGACAGAGAAGATTCTCAAGGATAAAACTTCTGTGATCCAGCACTTATGCTGGAGTGACAGTTTTGGTAATTCAGCTGTCTAAAGGATACCCATATTGTGAATGCAACCCTTCACATACCCTCCTGTGAATAGCTGTAGTAAACACTGAGACAGATTTGAATGATATCTTTTCTTGATCCATTGCCAGTACCTTCTCTATGGGGACCAAATGCTAGTTAACATCTTTGCAAGGGAGCCAAACAGTGCCACAGACATCTTAGCAGCAACTTTCAGAACTGATGAGGAGTTTGAGAGTAGTGTGGTTCAGGCAATGAATGGTAAGATGTACAACTAAGGCTGGCACATTTTAACATGGAAAAAACCTATGGGAGCACTCCAATGTGGATATCTTTCTTGTGTGACACAGGATGATGTGCCTCTTTCATGGGTGTACTCCAATGAGGGTACCTTCCACTGTGTGATATAGGACGCTATGCCACCTTGTTTAAGTGGTAGTTGAATGTCCTTTGCTCAGGTTGGTAAGACATGCAACCAGATTTTGGAAAGGACTGAGACAAGGAATCCCATTTATTTCTTTTCATGTATGTGGCATGCTTCCTTGATTAAGTGGATCAAATACACTAATATAATAAATACAGGCATGCTTCCCAGATAGATGATGGAATAGAAAATATACTTCAAGCCCTGAAAATATTACTATGGGAAAGGATGATAAACCACAAAAGATGAGTGAGTGGTCTTTACTGTAGGTAATATACATGCAGTTTCACTTGTCTGCACAGAGGACTTGACTATGTAAAGAGGAACTAAAAAAAACAAAAAGACATGTTGATACTATCCTCTGCAACTAGTATTTGATTTAACAGAAAAAAGAGAAAAAGATGGAAGTAGAAATTGAGGTGGAGGCCCACTGCCATCAGGACTCACAGACAATACGCATTGCTCATCACCCAGGAGCAATCTCTCTCAGTAACCCACAGGCCCACAGACTGAGAGAAGAGACCAGAGACAACAGAGACAACAAGATCATCTAGAATCACAGAAAACAAGATTACAAGAGGCAAGCATAAAAAACTAAGCAACAGAAATCAAGACAACCTGGCAACATCAAAACCCAGTTCTCCCACCACAGCAAGTAGTAGGTTTCCCAACACATCAGAAAAACAAGATTTGGACTTAAAAGTATACCTTATGATGACGATGGAGGGCCTCGAGAAGGACATGAATAACTCCCTTAAAGAAATTCAGGAGAACCAGGAAAACAAATATAAACAAGTGGAAGCCCTTAAAGAGGAAACACAAAAATCACTTCAAGAGCTAGAGGAAAACACAACAAAAAGGTGAATGAAAAATGAAAAAAAAAAATTACAAACAGGGACAAGCCTAAGAAAGAGATCAGAAAACATAGATGCAAGCTAAGGCTAGAAAACCTAAGAAAGAGATCAAAAAACATAGATGCAAGCATCCCTAACAGAATACAAAAGATGGAAGAATCTCAGAAGCAGAAGATATCATAGAAAACATTGACACAACAGTCAGAATAAATGCAAAAATAAAAAAGCTTCTAACCCAAAAATATCCAGGAAATACAGGACACAATGGGAAGACCAAACCTAAGGATAATAGGTATAGAAGATAGCAAGGACTCCCAACTAAAAGGTCCACTAAATATCTTCAAGAAAATCATAGAAGAAAACTCCCATAAATCTAAAGAAAGAGATGACCAGGGACATACAAAAAGCCTACAGAACTCCAAATACATTAGACCAGAAAAGAAATTCTTCCAGACACATAATAGTCAAAATATCAAATATTGAAAATTAATAAAGATTATTAAAAGTAGTAAGGGAAAAAGGACAAGTAACATATAAAGGCAGACCATTCAGAATTACACCAGAATTCTCAACAGAGACTATAAAAGCTATAAGATCCTGGACAGATGTCATACAGATGACCCTAAGAAAACACAAATGCCAGCACAGGTTACTATATCCAGCAAAACTCTTAATTACCATAGACAGATAAACAATATTAGACTCCAGAGAATTATATAATCCTATTTAAAAATGGGGTACAGAGCTAAACAAAGAAAACCCAGCAAAGGAATACCAAATGACTGAGAAGCACCTAAAGAAATGCTCAACAATCCTAGTCATCAGGGAAATGCAAAGCAAAACAACCCTGAGATTCCAACTCACATCAGTCATAATGGCTAAAATCAAAAACTCAGGTGACAGCAGGTACTGGAGACAGTGTGGAGAAAGAGAAACACTCCTCCATTTTTGGTGGGATTGCAAGCTGGTACAACCACTCTGGAAATCAGTCTGGCAGTTCCTCAGAAAATTGAACACAGAACTACCTGTTGACCCAGCAGTTTCACTCCTGGGCATATACACAAAAGATGTTCCAACATATGACAAAAACACATGCTCCACTATGTTCATAGCAGCCTTATTTATAATAGCCAGAAGCTGGTAAGAATTCAAATGTCCTTCAACAAAGAAATGGATGCAGAAATTGTGGTACATTTACACAATGGAGTACTACTCAGCTATTAAATACAATGACTTTATAAAATTCCTAGGCAAATGGATGGAACTACAAGCAATCATCCTGAGCGAGGTAACCCAATCACAAAAAAAAAAAAAAAAAAAAAAAAAAAAAAACACTTAAGGTATTCATTCACTGATAATCGGATACACATCCAAAAAGTTTGGAATGCCCATGAAACAGTTCACAGAGCTTATAAAGTCAAAAAGAAGGAAGGTCAGTATTTGATTGCCTCAGTTTTTCCTAAAGAGGAGAACAGAACAGTCATAGGAGAAAACAAAGGGACAAATAGTGAAACAGAGATTGAAGAAAAGATCTTCCAAAAACCACCTGGGGATACATCCCATACGCAGCCACTAAACCTAAGCACTACTGATGATGCCAAGACATGCTTAGTGGAAGGAGCCTGATATGGATGCCTTATTAGAGGCTCTGCCAGAGCCATACTGATACAGATATGAATGCTTGCAGCTCACCATCAAACTGATCACAGGGACCCCAATGAAGGTGCTAGAGAAAAGACTGAAGAAGCTGTAAAGGTCTGCAATCCCATGGGAAGAACAACATTATCAAGCAAACAAACCTTCCACAGCTCCTGGGGACTAAATCACGAACCAATGAGTTCTCATTGAGAGACGCATGGCTCCAGTTGCATATGCAGCAGAGGATAGCATTGTCTGGCATCAACGGGAGAAGAGACCTTTGGTCCAGTGAAGGCTTGGTTTCCCACTGTATGGGAATTCCAATGAGCTGATTTTGAAGAAGTGGGTTGGGAGAAGGAGCACTTTAATGGAAGCAAGGGGAGGAGTAGGAGGAGGGGGATGAGAGTGGGGGAAAAGGGAATAACATTTGAATGTATATACAGAGACAAATACGATTTAAAAAGAAATTGAGGTGAAGATACAGCTTATGGTGCACAAGGGAAAGGAAGTATAGATTAAAACTGATGCGAAACACTTTCCATCATGCAAAAACTTGAAACCCATGGTAAGAATCAGGCAGTGATGCTGGACAGAGCAAATACAAAGACAGATAATGCCCATGGAGAATAACTTCAGTGCATTGCAGGAGAAATGCATGATTTAGCGTGCATTAAGAGGCCTTAATAATGACCTGTAACAGGAAACTATGATAATCAGGAAATACTAAATTATTTTTAAGTAAAGAAATTATATCATTAGGTTTTACTTTTAGAACTAAGGTTCTAAATATCCTGAATTCATTAGAAACATCCAAATGAAGGGACGTTTGTGAATGTGGAGGCTCTTACAAGCAATGTCTGTGAGCTGTCAGAAGGCTCCAGGACTATCAATAGACAAGAGTACTATCTTGTGTACTAAAACTGATAGCACATGCTATGTGTTTAGTTGTCTAATGAGTGTGAAATGACATCAAAATTTCTACTGCTGGTAAGTGGGTGGTAAAAAGACAGAAAGAAAAATGTATTCAGAGCATGCACAGAGTCAGCTTTATAAAAAAAAAAAAAAAAACAATTGAACTTAATTCACCTTTTAAGTACAAACACACACACAGATGGCCAAGTGTTATTTTTATTAAACACCCTTGACTCACTAATAATCTAGAAGTCAACAGCACCAATCTCCCATTGCCCCTTCAAACTGAAGATTGGAAATATAACAGCAAGACACTGTCCACATTCAAGAGAGCCATAAACTTTACTGAGCTCTGCAAAATAAATCAGTGTTAATTCTTCTCAATAGCTAAAATGTTCCTTTCTAGGGTTAGCAAGTAATAATAATATATGTCTGTAAATAAACCCAGGGAACCAGCCAGGAAGAAATTGTGTGAATCATACTAGTAAAGGCTTCCCCCTGAAGCCACATGGGAGCTACACTGAGCAATACCAAAATACCTATATCATGCCATAGAACATGGGACTCTATATGGTTATCCTCACATGTCTAAAGAATCGCATCTCTAAGGACACAAAAAGTGATTAGAAAATCTGCATACCTCATCATATGGTAGCTCTGAACTAACGTGTCAAGATACAGTTTGACAAAGCTTGCAAGTTTTCCCCAAAACATTTCCCTTCTCTGACATTTGTCAGGTGTCTGTTTAGAAATACAAAAATAAAGTAACAGAAAGAATGAGAAGTTGTCATGTATTGACCAGATGAATGCTAAATTCTTTACGTGTTCTACCTCGGTTCTCATGTCCAACACTTTGTAAAGTAAATGTTACTTCTATTCCCATTTCACTGATGAAGAAATTAAAACCTAAAGAAGAGAAATGATCTCTCTCAAGCATCTTGATAAATGATACAACAAGTTTTTAAGCAAAAATCTTGCTTTTGGGACCAGCTGTCTGAACTATATGTGACCATGATCCTTTCCTGCTCAATTTTTAAGACTTTGCCAGAAAAACAGTATAATGCTTGTCAACTCTACTCAGAAACTGTAATGAATCTACTTCAACCTTCCTTTTGGATCCAAACATATGACCATTTATTACATCTACCTAGAGACAGCTACCAAGAGAACACATAATGTCAGGTGCAGAGTTGGGCTATCATATTTACACAAGAACGATAGATAGAGAAATATTATTACTTAGAGTTCTTCAGATCCCAAATATTGAACATCCCCATAATATTTCTTCAGGGATTCTCCCAAGAATGATGTATTATATTTAAGCAGTCCTCCACTATTTGCAACTTTAAACTGTTTTTAACAGAACAATATTCTGAGCTGGTCAAAAGTGCTATTTGTTTTTACAGCCATGGCATTACTCAATGAAAATAAACGGTGTTTTATTTGATGAGGACTTTGTACTTCCTGCAACCTCTAATGCGACAAGACACTTGAACTTCCCCCATACATTTTGCCAACTTTCCAGTCGAATGCAACTATCAGGTTCTCCCCTGGAAAATGTAAGTCTCTGCTTAAGACATTAAATTCTTCTTCATTTAATTTTTTATTGCTAAGAGTTTACAACTGCCTTCATGGCTCTAGAAAGATCAAATTTTAATGCATTTCTTTCTGTATTCTTTGATCAACTTTATGCATTTCCAGTTTGAATGCAATTGTACCTTTCTAAGAAACATTTGACACTTGCTGGTTTGCATATTTGAGACAAGCAGAAGATGTTCCTGCAGAACATTCCTGCAGAGAGGAACTGGAAGATAAACAGCTGCTCCGTGCCTGCCTTTCCTGTGACTCCTGTTGATAGCAAACTCTCCAACATCAGTAAGTCCTTCAGCTCTGGGTCTTGGCAGGCAGTGAATTCCCTGAGAAGGTTATGGTGTCAAATCCAGTCATTGTCATGCCTAAGGTGAGGAATGAGTTGCTTTTCTCAAGCTACTGAACCTTTTTGAAATAAACAAATAGGAGAAACACACATTAAAACAACTCATCTTTCCCAGTTAATCCCCAAAAGTGCAAAGACAAAATAGAGATTTATTTTACAAATCTAAAGGTTCTGGTAATTTTTTTTATTCATACAGGGTACAGACAAATAAAATGATGTAGATTTAATGACAAGGGAAACGTTCTTAGAGATCTGGTTAACAAGATGGCAGTTTACAAAACAGTGAGAAGAGAATTGACTCTCTAAGATATATTCCTACCTAAAAGGACGAAGAACAGTTGGTAATGATTGTTTCAAGGACAATAGAAACAAAAGTTTATTCTCTACTTTAGTTTCTCTATTCTTTCCAAAGTCTCGCATAACTATACTTTTTGACATTAAGGGTGATCTATACTAGAAGCTTGTTACATTAAAAAAAAAAACTGAAATTAAATAAATGATATTAGACCATATCCTTGAGGATGTAGAGATGCTATCATTGAAACATTGACAATGATCTATTAAGATTTATTAATATACTGAAGACACCAATAGAGCATTATCTTCCTCATTTGCCAAGTATGTGCTGTTATCATCCACTTTTACAACAATGCAAAGAGTTCAGAATGTAGACATAACTTGTACAAGTCATCACAATCAAGAGAGAATACTCCTAGACCCACAGGACTTCAAAATGTCTATCACTGTCATTGTACCAGACTGATTTAATTGGTGTACATTTCTACAGACAATTAAGCAACTTCACAGACCCAATCATTTTATAAGGAAAAGTAATGAGCCCTACCTCAAACCTAAATCAAGAGCACATTTCTAAACCATTTTTTTTACTCTTGCTTTAAAAAGTAATATATAGGCATGCATAAAATAATATATTAATTCTTTCCATTACAATTTATGAGCATGCTATACTTTATGATGCATTTTTCTTATATCCTAAGCTTACTACCCATTTGATTTATACACTATGCCACCCAATATCATCAGAAATTATGTGTAAAATATTTAGCAACCTGTGTATAAAAATAAATTAAAATATAAATAAAAAATTAAAACTTAAGTTTCTATTGTATATCTAAATATATCAACCTATATTAATAAAATTGTTTAGCACGTGATATAAGATATGATAAAATATATTCATCTAAATAAATTTTTTGTAGATATTACGCAATTGTGTTGTTTGTCAGACAGGAACTGTAATTGACAGACCACGATCATACTCATCTATAAATGATTATTACATCATTTATTGTCCTGAATTGTGATCTTTTCCCAGTAAACATTGTTGTTTGTGATGGTAAATCCTCTCCATTATACTGAAGCAACTTCTATTCCATTGTAACTTTTTGCATGTCCTTCATTTAAACATTTTTTTTTGTTTTAAGATTCTTTTATTGGATATATTTTATTTACATTTCAAAGGGTATCCCACTTTCTGGTTTCCCTCCATAAGCCCCCATCCCATCCCCCTCCTCCTGCTTCTATGGAGGTAGCCTCCTCCCTGCCTGAACATACCACTACACTGGGACATCAAGCCTTGGCAGGACCAAGGACTTCTCTTCCACTGATGCTCAAGAAGACTATCCTCTGCTACATATGAAGCTGGAGCCATGGGTCTGTCCATGTGCACTCTTTGCATATTGGTTAATCCTTGGGAGCTCTGGTTGGTTGGTATTGTTGTTCTTATGGGGTTGCAAACCCCTTCAATCCTTTCTCTAACTCCTCTATTAGAGACCCTGTTCTCAGTTCAATGGTTGGCTGTGAGCATCTGCCTCTGTATTTGTCATGATCTAGCAGAGCCTCTCCTCTCAAGAGACAGCTATATCAGGCTCCTGTCAGCATGTACTTATTGGCCTCATCAATATTGTTTAGGTTTGGTGGCTGTATATGGACTGGATCTCCAGGTAGGGCAGTCTGGATGATGGCCTTTGCTTCAGTCTCTGCTTCAAACTTTGTCTCCATATTTCCTCTTGTGAATATTTTTGTTCCCCTTCTAAGAAGGACTGAAGCATGTACATTTTTCGTCTTTCTTTGTCTTGAGTTTCATGTGGTCTGTGAATTGTATCTTGGGTAATCTGAGCTTTTGGGCTAATGTCCACTTTTCAGTGAGTTCATACTATGTGGGGTTTTTGTTGTTGTTATTGGTTTTAATGTATCCAAATATATTTTAATCCATTAGGTAACAATTTACTTATCTATAAAATGGGAATTGTAATGATTAGTCAAATACTGAAGTAAATTAATGTAGATCCAGAACAGACCCCCATATAACAGGCTGTTACTTTTGTTTAAATTACGTAGTTTATTTTTTAATCTTTTTTACTTGATATTTTATGCATTTACATTTCAAATACTATCTCCTTTCCCCTTCCTTATAACCAACATTGATAAGTGTTTTATGTGTTTTACAATATTTGTGTCATTAAGCCAAATATAATACATCTCCTTGGCTCTTTCTAAGCCCACATATTCCTTGTTAGAGTGCCCAGTGTACCTGGAATGTCTAGCCACTGGACTCTGATCGATCTCTCTCTCTCTCTCTCTCTCTCTCTCTCTCTCTCTCTCTCTCTCTCTCTCTCTCTCTCTCTCTCTCTCCCCTCTCCCTCTCCCTCTCCCTCTCCCTCTCCCTCTTTCTCTTTCCCTCTCTCTCCCTCCCTCCCTCCTTTCCTCTCTCCCTCCCACTCTCATTCCCTTTAGTGATCTTAGATCTATAATTTCACAGAGAGTATAAACCATACAAAGAAGATAACAGAGTGGGTACAAAGCTGAGCAGCCTCTGCTGTAGCAGACCACAGCTTCACCTGGCACAGGTGGCATGTGTTTGTCAGAGTGTGACATCACTTCCATTATTCCCTTTCTTGCTGAGGTTTGTTCTAGCGTAGAGTCACTAAGGTAAAGAAACTGAACGGCACAAGCCTGGAGGGCTGACTCCAATATGAAGGCAGTCCCCAAGTGATATTTTCTGAGTCACCAGTGGGAATTATGGGGACCCAAGAGAATTCCTGAGAGACCTCCATCTCAAAGATTCTGACTAATCAATAAAACGGTTGTTAAAAGATGATCCTTTGAGAACAAACAGAACTGGAATATTTGTAAAGGTGCTCAAGATAAGCAAATCACATAGGGAGAGAAACTCATTCTTATTATTTTGGAGCTGAGATCCTGCCATGACCTACCACCCACAGCTACGTTTGTGAGAAAAGCCACGGTGCATTTCTGACACCAAGAAAGGCAGTGTTACAAGTGAGTGGAGACCAGGAGAAGCATGACATTCAAACTGAAACAGAAAGAAAACGTCCTTCCATCTTTCTGTATCAGTCAGGCTAATAAGAGATTAGGGGATGCTTTCTTCCATCTTTCTGTATCAGTCAGGCTAATAAGAGATTAGGGGATGCTTTCTCACATTAGGGCTCATCTGTGTTTGCTCAGCCAACCCATGGAGATGCCAATCTCATCCAGAAGTGTCTGAACAAGCACATCAGGTACAACCTTTACCCTGAACACCTCATGTCCCACTCAGTTTGAAACATAAAATTCACCCTTACTGCACTTAAGATAAAACCATTAACAACCAGGGCAGGATGACAACTGATAAGAACTTTACAAGGTGGAAAGAGGGCTACAAAGCAACAGAGAATGCTTTTCGTTTCCCTCTAACATACTGCTTCTCTCTTCCAACTGAAAACAAGTTGCAATCTCCCCAAAGGACTGATCAGATAAGGCCATTCAGTTCAAGGCCCTCCTCTGCTCGTTGGTGCTTAAGAATAACCCCCAAGCACCTTCCAAAAGGCTTGCAATGGCATCTAGGCTCCTTTCTACTAAATTTCATCCAGCCTGAATTACCCAGAATACTACGATCTGTTCCCTATGGCATACTTATCCCCACTCCTGCTATGCGCTCTCCCACTCCTTAGAAACTGAGTCTCAGTTAAGACCCAGGTTAAGTGTATCCTCCTTGGAGCCATATCCTCAGAACCCCACAAGCAGAGCTGACAGTCCTTCTTCAAATACCACCATTCAGGCCCAGTCCCACCATAATTCTTATGACACTTTCGTCCCCTGAGGATAACAACAGTACATTTTGATTTCTGAACATCCAGGCATAACACAACTTTGGGAAGAGTTTGTTGTTGTTTGTTCTATTGATGTTGCTTTTATTGGTCTTTTTCCCCCAGTAAAAGGGGAAGCATGAGATACTTTAAGCCTTGTAGGACATACGGGCTCTGTCACAACAGCTAACCTGTGCCGGAACGGGGGAGAGCAGCTGTAAATAATAGGAAATAAGTAGCCATTGCTGTGTTTCAATAAAATAAAGTATGTCAACCCAAGACCTCTAGGAGAACATCTAGCACATAGTAGATGCAGGCCTAGTGAAGCCAGAGTCCAGTGCCTTTTGTTTTAAAGTGAATGGGGTCTAGCTCGCCTTTCTCTGGTGCTGAAAAAGGAAGCTTGAAGCTCTGTAGAGGGGAGCTATTTGCATAAGAAGAAAATGGCCCTCCTTTGGATATCCTGTTTCTGAAGTTTATAGGTATTGAAACAAAATGTTAACATTAGAGTTAATGGGGCATTCCTGATCAATGGCAAATGGCAAGGAAGGCTTAACAGGTCACCTAATACTGTAAGACTGAGCAGGAACATTTTTGGGGTTTTGGGAAGGAAGACTGCACCATGTGTTCTACTCATGCAAGTATTTATAATGTGCTGAGGTCACTAGAAAACCTGGCTAAGGCTAGGACTCCGCCATTGAATTGGCTTTGACATGAGAAATAAGCATTTCCCAAGGCAGATTTTTCTTATGATTCCCCTAACAGTCACAAATCATCCTCCCCATAACCCCTATCCAGTAAGTTTCACAGGGACTACCCTTCAGATGAAGCATAGTAGGTATGCAGGACAGGCCTTCAGACGGAAAGGAAGATCTGTACTAACCGTTTGCCTTCACTGAGGTTCCTGGAGTTCTGAAACCATCATAACAGCACATCCTCGGCAGGGAGGGCCACACTCCCTGCCATCCGGCACAAATAAGAAGCTGCTTGTTAATATTGATGGGCCCCTTCCAAATGACTTTTTTTCACTACTGGGGATCAAGCCGAAAGCCTCATGCATACTAAGCGAGTACTCCATCACTGAACTGCATTCCTAGCTCCCAAATGATATTTATTTATCCTAACAATAATGCAATTTTTCCCCTTGATCACAAATTTATCAGTAAATTTTCTGGTATGAACTGCTGAATGAATAATGGATCATGCGAATGATGCAAGAGACCTACATTTGCAGCAGAATTCCAAATTTGGGCTTCAAAAGACTCGGAATCAAATACCCGTCCCACCCCAGGCCCCAGCTTCCCTGCCTTGCAAGGTTTTGTGCACTCTGACATGAAAATGATGGTACCCTGGTTACATGAGAACTGACACCAGCTAGCAGCTTTTGGAAATTTCTCTTTCACCCTGGATGAGCACAAGTTCACAGTCCGTGGGCCCCTGCAACCCAAATCTCACCACAGTAATGCTTTTGGCATAGCATTCAATATCTTTCTCCCAAACTGTCAAAACCAAGGCAATGATGCTGTTACATTCCATTACAGCGCATCTGTCAGGTATAACCCAATTGTTTTGCTCAGTGTCCACCAAATCTGTCAGTCAGTCTTCACGGCACTTACTGGGCCACCCTACCCCTCCCTTCCTGCAGCCTCCAACACCAGGACAAACAAAACCAAAAACTGGAGCAGGCTGTGTCAAAAGTATGTCATATTAATATTAAAACCTCTGATTAACAGAATGGACATCTGATATTATGGGATTTGTAAATCAAGTTATGAATGGTGTGATATATAGAATCAAAAGGTCATTACAGTCTTATGGGAAAGATCATAAAACTGTCACATGCTCTGTCTCCTGTGTATAAAAGATTGGTTTTTAATTTTGTGGTTGTTGATTGCCAAAAAGCAATACTGTCACAGACCTCATTCAAACCAGCTAATGCTTTTTTAATTTTATAACTAGTACTGTCTTCTGATACGTCTCCTCCAAAACTGACTTCATTTATTTTTTTCCTGACATTTCCAAGATGGTTGGAAGTCACTGACTCCTTGGGGACTAGCAACAATTTGCACAGGATACTGGCACTTCCAGGAGCCCCAGAGTCCCTGAAATCTGCCCTTCCAATTCCTCGGTATATCTTTTTTATACTACTTTCTGTGTTCCCATGTGCTAGATTGGAGCATCTGAACACATTTATTTTCTAGAGGGCCATGTTAAAGGCCATTCTGTGACATAGCAGGATGAGGGCTCCCAAGACTTTACGAAAACATGCAGAACTAATGTCTCATTATATAAAGGGTACTGGCTGTACAGAGTCTGCTGTGTTTAGAGCCGCGCTGTGTGGGCGGATTACTGTCACCTTGAAGCCATCCTCACCACCATTACTGGTGTCTTCACCTCCTGCATGCCTGTCAGGTAGGTGTATATGAGAGTCAGTCACATACGCTTCTTGTCCCTAAGCAATTTCCCAAAGCAGGGGATGAAATTTAAAACAAGAGATATTGTTACTTTCCATTCCCCTATTGGGAGGTGCATAGTACCAAATGAGAAAATAGATTTAAATGTATTTTAAGTGGACAAAGAAAGCAGAGAGATAGTAGTAAAGATGATAAGCTCTAGAACCAAAAATATACATAAAAAATGAGGTTAGAATACTAACCCTCTCCTGTAATATTTTTCCTGAGCCTCACTTTCTCTGCCCATAGAAAGAACAATCATCACAGAGAATTCTTTCTTTTTAAATGTGTGTGTGAGCAGATGTGTGAGCATGCGCTGTAGCTTTCTTGAGGATGTCATAAGACACATAATAGAAGTCTCTTCTCTCCTTTTACCATACAGATGCCAGGGACCAAACTCAGCTCATCAAGCTTGGCAGCTGGTACTACCATCTTACTGACCTCACCCAGAGTTCTAGTGAACAAGCTTACTGCTTGGGAGCTGATAGACAAGACAAAAATGTGTTTTAAGTAGAGTTTCAAAATATATGTTCAAATCTCAATATTTAACCACAAGTCTCTGGGTAATGTGGACCATATAATGTGCTCTTATTTGTTTGGTAGAAATTGGAGTGTAAAGAGCATCCACCATTGTAGCATGTCCATTATCTCAAATATATCCTTGTGCAAGACTGTAAAAGGTCCTCCAAGGCAGCCATACTCCTAGGGGTCTATACCTTAGATTTCTATTCCCAGTGACCTCTGCAAGATACAGCCTGAGCTACCTCTTGCTGATTCCATGGACCATTTGGAGCGATACCCTTTGAATCTCAGAACAGAGCACAAAAACTTCCATAAACAATAGAAAAATAATATTCTCCTTGAGATATCACCAAGAAACCTCTGACTGGGCCCAGTTTGTCAAAACATTACCCTACTGTCTGCCAGTCATTACTACTTAAATGGTAGTCTTCAAGTTAAATAGTTGTTTGCTCTGACCGATTCCTCGTAAAATGATACCACTACATCTAACATCCGAAAATCCTCTCAGATACTCTAGTCTGTTTTGTTTGAAGGCCTTAACAAAGATGATGCATTACTTTTAAAGTTGAGTAAGTTGCTTTTAAGGATAGCTTCCAGACCTTTAAGATGTACATAATTAACATATACTTATACTACCAGTATCAGCAGTATAAAAAAATTAAATAGCACTTGTTTTGCTATAGACCATAAGTGTTGCATAACCACTTTTATGTCCACTTTTCATATGATTTTTAATGTTAAGAAAATCAGAAACCTCTCCCCAAAACTGACAGAGACTGAGACAGAAAGAGGAACTGTCATCTTTCCATCATCACCTGTCAATACCAGATTTAGTCAAAACTTCTGTTAATTCCTGAGCTATAACAACGTAATTTTAAGTCCTTAACAATATCCTTATGAGTCTCCTAAGATGATCATTAACCTTCAATAAACAATAAGGAAAGTGCCAGAGTTCATAATTTAAACACAGCCATTATCCATTTCCTGCCTTTAGATCTTGAAAACCCACCTAAAAAAGAAGTCAGGTTCAAATCATTGATCAAACAAGGGCTTTGTGAACTCCTTTGCATGTGCTGCCCACGAATCTCAAAGCATTCTTCCAGAACAATGAATCTGCCACTGAACCAATGAGACTTTCTACACGATAAAGCAGAATTTCTATTTTGAAGAGGAACCACAGCACTAGTGATTCCAGCCCAAGAGGACAAACTGTTTCCTTTGAGGATGTCAGATAGATGTGAAGTGCTGCAAACAATATAGAATAAGTGCTTCAAAGCTTCCAAAGAGCTAACTATTTTACACCGCCATCAAGAACAGGAAGCATGTCATTAGGGGGAACATACTATCAACTCGATGACAAAATAAAATGTGTAATTCATCTTTGGACTCAGTCATGCTGACAGCAAGTTTGATTTAACTTCTTTTTTTTAATCAATTCCACTATCACACTCATAATGAATTACAGAAGGAATTTATAACAACCTGGCAACCCCAGTATGCCAGTTAATGGCATGGGTAACACATACTCAGCAGCTGGCCTCTGCATATGCCGGAAAGCCCCTGCAAAATCACTTAGAGGAAAAGCCATTGTGATTGTTCCCATTTTGCAGATGGACTATTTGGCTACAAGCCATTAATTATGACTACTTGGCTACTTTGATTGCCAGTTGTAGCTATGTTTGTCTGATAGCTGTCCAAGTGACCTCAGAGTCACCTAATCTTTTTCAACCTATTTGCTTGTCAACTGTAGGCTGTACCAGATAACTTCTAAAGTTAGTTTAATTTTATAAATCTTTCCCAATCAACTCTGAAAAGTGCCAGATATACATTCAAGTGTACAAATCTCAGAAACACAATCCAGCCCAGTCCTTTCCAATAACAACTTCCTACAAAAATGAGAAACTCTGCAAATCATGATCAGTTGCACTCAAAATACAGCCAATTAGGTTTTAAAAACTTAAATTATTGTTTGATTTAAATTCAAATTTAAAAAGGCAAATCGTATCAGCTGCAGGATTAGATGGCCCAAGAAGCTGTCAAATGATTGATAAAAAAACAAAGAAATTGGAATTTACAACCTGAATATTGTTCTTTTTTTTCCTATGGTAGAAGATTTAGACTGCATAAACATACACCTACCGTATTCATCTCTGATGCCCTTTTTTGTCCCCAACAAGAAAATCTCTTGTAATAACCTCGAAGGTGAGAGTTCTGGTTATGCAGAGTTGGACCATAATGTACAACCCAGAATTATCACACTTTTGAAAGCATAAGATGATATTAGTAATGACACTATGAAACATACTCCAAGATCATCTCAAGGCTATCCTGAAAACATCCATTTAAGTTTATAAGATTCTATAATCATGGATTTTCTAGATTTATGATACCAGACTTTGCTCTAAAAACTACAGACCATGAACTTACACAAAATTATCTAGAGCAGTGGTTCTCAACTTCTGGGTCATGACACTTTTGACAGTATGAAGTAACAACAAAGTAATCTTATGGTTGGAGAGATCACCACAAAACGAGGAACTGTATTAAAGGGTCACAGTGTTAGGAAGGTTGAGACCCACTGATCTAGAGTGACATTTAAAATTGCAACTGCCTAGATTCTACTATAGAGCTAATAACCAAAATGTCTAGAGTTGGAACTTCAAATTCTGAAGGATTGGACCCAAACAGAACAATGTTATCTTGCCATTGTGTTTAATGAATCCCAACTAAACACCAAGAGATAAGGGTACCTGGTCTCACCATTTTCACAGTTAATCAATATACTCAATAACCCTCTTTGACACACATCCTTTCTAATCTTTATGTCTATTCATAGTCAAAGTCACAGCAAATGAGCCTCAGCAAGCAGTGCTCACTCTGATTCTTAATATTTCCAGAACCTTTCAACTTCTACTTAATTAGAGAATGGTCAACATAAGGAGACTAGAAAACCAAACCTGGATTGTTTTTCACTTTCTTTCCAGGACTAGCACAGGAAGGAAAAATAAAACAATCACAAGACAGCTTAATTCAGTGGTTGGTTCTGTCAAGAAATTCATACAACCTGATGAGACCCATGATATAAAGAACCACTGTTTTGGTCTTATGTGCTGTTCTCCTGTATGTATCATAGCAGACCTCAATAAATACTCACTTTATGGAAAGACAGGAGCGAAGTGAAAGGAAGAATTAACCTCCTTGCCATTATGTTTAATGAATCCCAATGCCAATGGAATAAGTAAAGTCGTCTGAGAAAATAACTTTTAACTAAACTCCTTGCACATCAACCAACCTAGGAAACCCTAGAAAAGACCTTTCTTGGCAGAGGAATCATCAAACACAAGATCTCTCCCTCTATAACAACTTTTCTCAGAATTAAATCCTGTTGCTCAGCACAGTGAGGGACAAGAGTCCTACATGAGTTGTAATAGTTTAGGACTTGGGGAAAGCCAGTGTTTTCAAATTCGTAGAGTCATATGATCTAGTTTATGATTTATGCACATATGTCATGTGGAGACTAAACGGTAAAGGCATAATAGTAGAGATACAGAGGCTGTTTAGGAGACTATTATGGAGCTACAAGTACAGGATCTTAGAGACACTTGACTAGGGGCTAAGCAGAGGAGATAGAAGAAGTTAGACTATGATGGCTATGTCTTAGAGGTAGAGCTAGTAGGAGTAGCTGGTGTTTTGTTTGCACTTAAGGAAGTGATGGTGTTCAGGTATAACCTGAATCATAAGCATTTCCTGTGCTACATTTCACTGAAGTCTGGTATTTCTTGTGGGCATATTTTCAGAGCTTATGACTATATATGTGTGCATGCTTAAAAGCTCTTCCTTCCAAGTCCTCCTCCATGAACAAGGATAAGATTATCCCCAAAGTACAGAAAGGTTCATCACAAGGGTCAAACTGGGGTTGAAAACTGTAGTGTCTGCTCTGAAGCTTTGCATCTCCCTTTGTTGAAGAGCCCACTTTGTGGAAGAATCCAGAAACAAGAATCAACTGATGTCATTTGTAGGCACGTTCACCTACAGCTATAGGAACAGTGGTTTGATTAACAAAGCATGGAGCTAGTACTGGTACAATCCCCAGGACAGAAATATTAAGATTATCAAAGTGAGTTCCAGGAAGAACTGAAATGAAGCAGAGATCATGCCAAAAGCCATGACTGAGCCTGGGAACTAAGAATCTGAAAACCAAGAAAATGCACAAAGTAAAGGATTCTAGGATATGATCTTAACCCCCCTACAGATTTCCCCCAAACAGATTAAAAATTTCCTGAGACTTCTCAGCTGTGTTTTGGCTGAAGCCTCAAGGTCACTTGAATTACCTGTTTGACATCACCTTGGCAACAAAAAGAATCAGAGGGGAGTGAAAGTATTTTTTCTATAGTAACAAATTAATTGTAGAGAACTGCCCTGGGTTTTATGTTACCTGTCTCATCACATAATAGTGTAGAAAACAACCTTTCTTCCAACATGAACGAGTAAAATTGGATACTGCCAATATGTCACCTCTGTGTATGAAAAGGACTTTGCTGATATTTGAAGGATGGTACTACTGATTGCCTATTGTCATCGCATGAGACGAGAAGGTGGTGTAAGCCTGGCTTCTGATTGTTACAGCCATGACAAGAAAGGCCTTCTGTCACTTCTTATTAATTTACCATGGAACAGAATGTCACATTGACATTTCAAATTATCCCATTGCTTTGTTCACAGGATTATTTTAAGCTTAAACTCATTGCATCTCCAGCTTGGCTGCTTAGATGAACTACAGCTCAAATCTCATGCCTTGACCTGCGCACAAGACCAGATTTTACTATTTATAAAAATGATTAACTGTTTTGTCTTGGGAGTCAAACAGAACTGGGCTTAGATACCCCCTGTTCCACTTCCTAACTGGATCTTCTTGGGCAAATGATTTATCCCCTCTGGGCCTTAGCTTCTTCATTTGTACCAAAAGAAATGATATCTACTTTGTTCTTCTTAGCAAGATCAAGTAAATTATGCACAAAAGGCACTTAAAGTAGACTTAGAAATACAACTTGTAATAAAATAATCACAAAAAAATGATTTTTAGTCCTGCCTGGTTTCCAGAACTTTTTCCAGGTAAATTAAATGTATTCACTTACTTAATCACTATAGCAGCTCCCTGAATTTGATGCTTTTTCTTTCTCCATTATACAGATAAAGATGCTGAGTGCCTACAGGTTGAGTATTTTTGCATACACAGACCAAACAATCTGGGTTCTAAGACTAAAATTTTGTTTTCTGTTACTTTATATCTAGCTAAATGTCATGACATAAATATCTAACTATAGACAGCCAGCCAAGACCTCTTCCTCAATTTCAAGTTCATACATTCAATATCTAACTACTCTCTCATCATTTTTCCTCAGCATCCCCCAGACACAAATTTAACAGGTTCCAAAACAGTCCAACTCTGCAGCTCCTCATTCTGTCCCTGAAACCTGACTGAACCATGCTTTCCCTTCTCCCTTCCCCAGAGTATTGTATGTCAATATCACCCTCCCTGAAGTGTCAGCCCTCTCCGTGCTGCTTCTTTGCAGACCACATACTTGCTCCATCAGAAAGTGATTGCTGAAGTCTGGAGAGATAGCGAGGTGGGGGAAATGCTTACCTTGTAAGCATGAGGGTCTTAATTTGGTCCCCAGAACACACTTTTTAAGCCAGGCATAGTAATTCATGATTATAACTCTAGCCCCACAGAAACAGAAAATGACAGATCCCTGGAACTTTTTGTCTAGCATACTTGATAAATTCCATGCCTCTCTCACAAAAACAAAGAGGTGGTTGGTGCCTGAAAAATGGCACTCAAGATTGTCCTCTATCCTCCACACATATAATGCATCTGGAATGTATATTCACCAACACACACACACACACACACACACACAAACACACAAACAAACACATATTTTTATTTATAAGTAAACAAAGACAATACAAAAAATAGTGAGTCCTTTTTGGCTCTAATTAAAGAATTTTCAGGACTCACCCACTTCTTGACACCTGGTCTATAACACCTTGCCAAAGTGGTTGTGTTCTCTAAGAGGATCACACTGAGTGCATACCATGAGTGCTCTTTTGTGACAGGGTTAACTCACTCGGAAAGATTGTTTATAGTTCCATCTCTTTTCCTAGGAATTTTTTAAATCATTGTTTCTAATAGCTGAGTAGTACTCTATTGTGTAAGTGTATCACACTTTCTGTATTCATTCCTCTGTTGATCTGGGTTATTTCCAGCTTCTGACTATTATAAATAAGGCTGCTATAAACATAGTAGAGTATGTGTCCTTGTTATATGTTAGAGTTTCTTCTGGGTATATGCACAGGAGTGGTATAGCTGGGTCTTCAGGTAATGTCCAATTTTCTGAGGAACCGCCAGACTGATTTCCAGAGTGGTTGTACTACCTTGCAACCCTACTAACAGTGGAGAAATGTTCCTCTTTCTCCACATCCTCGGCAGCAACGGCTGCCATCTAAGTTTTTGATCAGCCATTCTGACTGGTGTGAGGTGGAATCTCAGGCTTGTTTTGATTTGCATTTGGCTGATGATTAGGGATGTTGAGAATTTCTTTAGGTGCTTATCAGCCGTTCGGTATTCCTCACTTGAGAATTCTTTGTTTAGTTCTGTACCCCAATTTTGAATAATATTCCTTGATTTTCTGGAGTCTAATTTCTTGAGTTCTTTGTATATATTAGATATTAGCTCTCTAACAGATGTAGGATTGGTAGAATTTCTTTCCCAATCTGTTGGCTGCCATTTTGTCTTTCTGACAGTGTCCTTAGTTTTACAGAAACTTTGCAATTTAATGAGGTCCCATTTATCGACTCTAGATCTTATAGCACAAGCCATGGTGTTCTGTTCAGTAAAATTTCCCCTATGCCTATGTGTTCTAAGGTTTTTCTCACTTTCTCTCCTAATAGTTTCAATGTACCTGGTTTTATGTGGAGATCTTTGATCCACTTGCACTTGAGCTTTGTACAAGGAGATAAGAAAGAATCAATTTCTATTTGTTTGCATGCAGACTGTCAGTTTAACCAACACCATTTGAAAAGAGCCTGTCCTTTTCCCATTGAATGTCTTTAGCCCCAGAAAGCTCTGAATACCTAAGAAACAATTCACAGAACTTATGATGCTCAAAAAGAAGGAAAGCCAAATGGGATGCCTCAGTCCTTCTTAGAGGGGAGAACAAAACACTCATAGGAGGAAATACATGGTCAAATAGAGAATCAATGATTGAGGAAAGCTCATTCAGAGGCTGCCCCACCTGGGGATCCACTCCATATGCAGCCACCTAACCCAAGCACTGTAGCTGATGCCAAGAAGCACTTACTGTCAGGAAGCAGATTGAAATGGCTCCTCAGGAACTATACCAGAATCATACAGATATAGCTGAGCATGCCTGCAGCTAACCATGGGACTGAACACCGGAACGCCAATGAAGTTGCTAAGAAGGACTGATGAAGCTGGAGGGGGTTGCAACCTCATGGGAAGAACAACATTATCAACCAACAAAACCCTTCACAACTTCCATGGACTAAAACACCAACTATTTAGAGATGTATGTTGAGAGACCTACAGCTTCAGTTGCAAATGTAGCTGAAGATAGCAGTGTCTGGCATCAATGTGAGAAGAGGCCTATGGTCCAGGGATGGCATGTTTTCTCAATGTAGGGGAACGGCAAGGCGATCAGATGGAGGGGGTGATTAGGAGCGAGTTCACCTTCAGTGAAGACAAGTGGAAGGGGAAGGGGAATGGGAGGGGGATGGGTGAAGGGGATAATATATCAAATGTAAATACAGAGAGTATCTAACTTAAAAAATGGAGAAAAAAAGAAAAAAAGTATCACAATGACAAGCCCCTAGTAGCTCACCCCAAATATATTCTTTGTGTATTTATTTAAGCATAGCATATTAATAGCCTCCAATAACTTCCCCTCCCACTGAAGGGAAAGGACAAGATACATCATATAGTGTCAAAAAAATCCGACCGAACCAGGCCTCACTACCCTCTATGAACTTTTGCTCTCTATTACTCTATTCTGGCCACATTTGTGCAGCACAGATGACACAGGTATTCTTAAGATGATTGCATATTATAGTCATTTGTGAAATATTACAGTATGTGCTTGTGTCTATGTTTATGTGTGCACGCATACACATCACTTATTGTGGAAGACCAAGAAATTGGTGATTTGACCATGTGATCATATAGTGCCTCAGGAATTAAGGGCAACAAGGCTAGAGCCTGCCAAATATCTAAAGAAGATCTGGGCTCAAGGCCAGGTGCCAGTTTGTGTACCTTAGGACACTAAGTCACTGGATTTTTTTATAATCGAATCTTTGGTCAGAAAAATCAGCACTTTCATATCTTAGGATTACTGTAATATTGGGAAAGAAAATGCTGTAAAAATGTTTATAGAGAGCTATGCTATTTTTGGGAGAAAATTTAAAGAACACAACTTAGAGAAACCCACTTCCCTAACTGGTGGTTATGATTACACAGAAAAGGAATCTGCAGACACTGGGCCATAGCAAGCACAGAACCTTGCAAATAGGTTGTTTCATAGCTATTAGGGTTATTGACTTTTAACTAGGACATTAATCTATATTAACTATATTAAACAGACAATCCTGAAAATAACTCTCCATCTGATACTATACAAATAAAACACTAACAATAAATAAATAAACATTGCCTAGAAAACAACTAGCCATGGATCATCATTAAACATATTATCTCAAAATCAATGTAAAATACAACTGTACAAGACCAAGGTCATGCGAAACATAATTTCCTTTTGTACTTCTTGCCAATTTAATACAATACAAATAACTTTAGTATTAGTAAATACAATTCATAAGAGTATTATTTTAAAGGATATATAAAAGTGGCACCAGGAGACTCAGACTTGACCTTACCAGCTATACAGAAGACAATGCTGTAAAGCTCAGCAGAGCCTTCTGTCAACACAAAGTGATACTCACGCTGGTGAGCTTTCCATGGAAGTTCAAGTCATAGAAAGTCCTATGTAATGTTCCATCAATATTCTATTAAAAATCTGAGCAATCATTAGGGCAACTGTAGCCAATTCTTCAGCAGCAGGAAGTGTATCCCTAGTGAAGGCAACCTGCCATGAGTAATCAATGAAAGCAAAATAAACAAGAAGGGTGTGTCATAAAAACCAGGAAACACATCCATTCCAACACGGTTTCAAAACATATGAGTCAACCCTAAGACACAATCTCAGTCTCATAACTCTTTAATAATAGAAAGTAAAGACCCTACCTAGGATCACATAAGTGTCAGAAGAAAAATTTAGAGTCCTATTTTTCAAAAAGATAAATGGCATCCTAAATGCTATTTAACCTTCCTCCCTTGGAGTCATAAAAAAATCTTATTTTATGTTTACTTATAAGAGTGTGTGTTTGTGTGTGTGTGTGTGTGTGTGTGTGTGTGGTTTAAATTAAGTATTCCAGATGAGCTGGCAATGTTCCAACCTAAAGCCATAGGTTATGTAACAAAAAACCTGATGCAGAGCATGGGGAAACTTCTTTCTCAAGTTATTGGCCTGGATAGTCCCCATAACAATATAGGATGTTTCCATTCCTCTTACTGGCCTCCCAGAAATTGAAAGTAAGACCCTTTTTATGAGGACACCACATACTTCAGATAGATGTCTTGCAGGAATTGAGCTAGAACTTACCTGGAAGCCTTCTCCCTGAAGACTGGCACTCACAGTACACAAGCTGCCAAAAGACAGAGCAATCAATAGTCCCACCCATCTGTGATGCCTACCAGCTGCAGTAAGGAGCAGCATGGAAGATATCCTGGCAGCTGCAACTGCGGCATTTATGTCCTGGTAGTTACCAACAGCACTTAAGACCTGCTTAACAGGAAGGAATAAATGTCTGCTTCTGTAAATCTATCCTATGACTCAATAAAGCAACTGATATCCCTTCTGTAAACCAGGATAATTTCTATCTTCCTCTGCCCACTAATTCAGACATGCACAGCTTTCACCCTTCATCAAAGAAGCTACCATCTGCAGTCAGTGGAGATCTTTATACAAAGCCATAGCTGGTTAAACTGTGGGGAACAGTTGACCATATGATGCCCAGCCCAAAGAACAAGTTCATCTACAATACAATCCCCTACCTAAAGCTCAGGGACCATCACGGAAGATGGGATGGGCAGATTGTTAGAACCAAAAGAGCAGGAAGTCTGTCATAAGACAGACTTCCGTATGTGATAGAAAAGTCGCATGTAGTAAACATCAACAAAATGGTTTCCCAAATAAGGCCAAAAAAGGAAAATAAAATAACACCAATTGATGTGGTCACATGAATGGAGGAAGCTAACAAGACTCCTAAGAGAAGATCAATAGGCAGTTAATCAATGCAAAACCTAATGGAAATTAGTCTTCTCCATGAAGAAGCCTCTCATAAGTTATCCAGTCCTAAGTTGTTGGCCCTTAATATCTAAACATACACACAGAAACACACACACACACACACACACACACACACACACACACACACATGTACATACATGCATACATACTTGGTAACAGAAGTGATATCAGTTGTTTTATTGAGTAGTGGGATAGGTTTAGAGTAGCAGACATTAATACCTTCCTGTTCAACTGGTCTTAAGTCCTGCTGGTAACTGATCAGAAGTTGTCTGGGAATCTGTTGCCAACTTGAGGATCTTGTTCTGCTAACTGGGCTGTCTTGTCTGGCCTCAGAAGGAAAGGATTTGCCAAGTCCTACAGTGACTTGATGTTCCAGGACAGGCTAATACCCAGGCTAAGGGGAGCACCCTTCTGAGAGAAGAAGTGGAGAAGGAAGAGCGATAGAAGGAGGGAACAGGGCTGGTATTTGAACGCAAAGTAAATATATAAATTAATGAAAAAACAAGAAAGAGAAAAAAAATACAGCATCAATGACTATGGTGATGACTAGCGTTATTGTCATTCCCTGCTCCCTGTTGGTGGGTTCTACACAATTTGTTTTCAGTTTTTATTATTTTATATATTGACATTACAGTAGTTTCCTCCCTTAACTCCCCCCTCCCACAGTTCCTCTTCCTTCTTGCCTGTGAAAGGGTGCTGCTCCTCCCCTTCACCAGAACTTCCCTTCCCCTAGAGCCTCAGATTTAAGCTTATCTTCTCCCACTAAGACCTGTCCAGGCAGACCTCTGTTATATTTATATTATATGTTAATTTATATTATATTATATGAAAATTAGTCTTCTCCATGAAGATGCCTCTCATAAGATATATTGTGTCCTTGGACTGGCCCATGAACCTTACAATAATAACCTTACTTACAAATGTACTCAATTCATAAATTAAAAGATTCACAATGATTAATTAGATTTAAAAACTTGATTAGCTAACTAAGATACCAACACCTGGAGAACCAAGAGATGTAAACAACCAACTGAGCAAACATAAAACTGTAAATAAACTAAAGGTGGTCCTTACATCTGATGATGCACGCATTAGAGCCAACCGAACAAGATGAGAAAGCACTATATATTAATAAAGACATGGTATAATTAATCTCGAAGGTATAAGAACTTCAAATACTAATGTCATCCAAAGATATGTAAAGGTTACACAAGTCCAGAGTCAGATACTACAAACCCTAGTCTCATATTTAAGTAGTTATCCAAACAAAACATCAGAAAAGAAACTACATAGCTAAATTTTAACATAAATAATTATATTTAGCAAACTACAGAATATAACAAACAAGGGATTGAGGAAAACATCTTCTTCTCTACAGTACAAGAAAACTTTTATAAAACAGATAGCATTAGAGACCAGGGGGGAAAATAGCTTTAATAAATGAGAAAAGTAAAGTTATTCTTTATATATTATCAGCCCAGAATAAAATAAATCAGGAAATCAACGTTAAGTGAAAGCTCAGAAATTGAGCAAAGACTTAACGACTAAACAACATTTAAGAACAATTTAATTAAACATTTAAGAACAAATGAACAAAGAGTCCTTGAGGAATTCAGGGAGGAAATGCTTAGTTCTAGAATCAAGCGGCAAAGATAGCTAAGCACGTTCTTCTGGAATACAGCCAAGTAATCCTAAAAGGAAAGTGTAGTTTAAAATGCTCACAGTTTTTAAAAACATCAGAAATATCTTAAATAAATAACCCAATGGTTTACCTCAAGGTTCAAGGAAAACATCTAGGAAAACCCATTAGAAAGCAAGATAATATATTAGGGAAAATTGCAATTCAAAAAAAGATTTAAAAAAGCAATCAAATGAAGAGCAAGTGCTTTGAGAAGATTAACAGGATTGATAAATCTATAGCCAAATTAACCAAAAAAAAAGGTAAGACCCAAATGAATGCATACTAGAAATGAAGGGAAAGTTTCTATAATAAACTCCACTGAAATCCATGAGAACACTAGAGATTTTTTCTTTCAAAATTTTGTTCTTTTGAAAATCTAGCAAATGCAGAACAAGTAAATATATAAAGAAATTCAAATAACCTACATAAATTTGGTCCAGGAGATATAAACAATCAAAGGAGGCCAATAACAAGTAAGAAGATTGAAGCAGTAATGAAAATCTCTCAACCAATGAACCCAGGGCTGGATGGATTCACTGCTAAATTCTATGATGTTTTAATTTCAAACACACACACACACACACATATATATATATATATGCTGAATCTGGTTGTGTTCTGTTTTAGGTCTGTACACTTGGTGTGACAATCATTTGAGAGGAAAGGAGGGACTAAGTCTTCTCTTAATAGTCATTATTTATTTGTAGGGTTTTTTTTGTAGTTCCTTGGCTACAGTGCTGTGGTTTTTCTGACCTTTTACCTTTTCAACATTAGTATTTCTATTCCTATTGTCATTGTTAAGTGCCAATACCAATATGTCTCAAACTCTCCCATGTCCTAGAAAGAAAAACAACACTACTGAGCTCTTCTTTGAAGCTAGTATTACCAACATCCAAACAAGATACCAAAATCACAAGTTTTGGTATTTTGCAAGTGAAAATCACATAATAATTTCCTTAATGGATGTAGATGTTATAATTCTCAAAATGTTTTCAGCTCTTGGCGTGCTCAACTAATAAATGATCTGTGCTCTAGTTAGTGTTTCTGTTGCTGTGATAAAACACTGACCGCAGTAAAATGAGGATGGAACATTTATCTTCATTTTATATTTATAAACAATGGTCCACTAAAGAAAGGAGAGACCAGGAACCCAGAGATGGAGACATGGAATAACACTCTATACTGAATCGTTCGGCACAGTCTTCTCAGCCTGCTCTTTACACAACCCAAGACCTGCAGGTCAGGGGCAGCACCCATGGACCGGGCCGTCTATCACATCAATGATTTAAAGGAAAATATGGCCATAGACTTACCTACAGAATACTGAGATTCTCTCTTCTCAGGCTACTCTAGTTTGTGTCAAGTTGACAAAATGAACCATACTCTGTAAGATTCAGAAAATTTTCAGCTTGTATGTGTACATGTACACGCTATGAAAATTGAATCACACTGTAGATATTGTTTGATATATTTTTGATAAATTGAGCGTTGGTTTTATAGACATACATTATTATAGTCAAACCACATTCTAAGACTTGACAAAAGTAGCAATTATCCACTTGGCGCTTAAATAAAGAACTGCAGGCAATTAAGGAATGCTGAGAGTAGAAAAAATAGTCTTCCCCAGGGGAAACCATGCCAATATATTATCTAATGCTAAATGAGCAACCCAGAAAATATACATACAAGTAGTGTTATATAGGCAGAATAGTCTGTGTGTATATATTTTGCCATTAAACAATATAGATTTTTTTCAAAAAAGAAAGGCAATGAATTTGAATTAGAGCAAGTAGGTATACATAAGGGGCTGGGAGGATAAAAAGAAGGATCTAATTATTATAATCTCAAGGAATAAAATACATGTGTGCGTAATTAAAATAGCTAAGTGATAAACCTGAAAATTTTAGCTGCTCCAAAAGCATTTTACTTAAAATTCATCAGAGATGGACAGAAATGAGAGCTTTTTCCACTGTCTAGAAACGTAGAGAGACAATGTCTACCCTGAAGAGTGAGAACAAAGGCAGCAGAAAGGAGCTTCCTGGAAGTGTGGGCAAGAGTATGTGTTCCCTCTGCCCTTATCAATGCACCTCACACCTCAGGATAGACCAAAGACACATGCAAGTGCTAGCAAACAACTGATTAATTACCAAGTGTTTACTTAATTGCTGATTGTTCTTTATATTTCTTTTTAGACATTCCTTACAAAACTTGTTGGACTAAGACCTGGTACATGATAATCTACTTTAATCAAATGTTCACCCAGAAAGTAGTACTTGACGTGGGTTTTGGAATACTGTTGCCTTACTAATGACATCTCTAAGTGAGCTTAAGAATACCTATACCATCTTGCACTTTGAAGAAGTCAGCACATACTGATCAAATAAATAAATATATAGATAAATAAATAAATAAATAAATAAATAAATAAATAAATGTGTAGGTCTATGTGAAGGTATGTACACATAGATTCAGATTCTCATGGAGTCATGAAGAGGGCATCAGATCTAGAACTAGATTTACAGGGAATTGGAAGTCACTTGGTTTGCAGGGTAGTAGTCAGTTTTCTAAAAGCCTGCCTTTCTTGCCCCTTACTTTAGTTTTCTTCAAAAAAAAAAAAAAATTTACAGAGTAGCCATTGCAAACCACCCTTACAAAGCCTATCATGACCACCTCGAAATAAATGACTGCATTTTTTCAGCATCTCCACTAGTGAAACCATATCTAAAAGATAGTTTCTGCCCAATAAATATGTGATGTATCATCAAATCCAAAGATGCAGCCCGGAACTCTGCTCTGTCTGCCTGTATAATCTCCAACAACAGAAAGAAAGAGAAAGAAAGAAAAGACTCTGAAACAGAATGGAGCAGGCTGGCATTTTTTTTTCCTTTACAAACAGGTTGGCCATCTCAGGAGAATCTTGCCGATCCATTAAAAATATATTAAAATGCAACAGTAAAGATAATGACTCTAGTGTGTCGATCATTTATAATTCTATGGTTCATATTTTTCAAGTCCCTTGGTGATCTGGGAGAGGTAGAAATAATTAGAGATTCAAACTTAGAAAAAGCAAATTCATACAACAATTAGGACTTTAAATGAATTTAGAATGAAGGGTAGAAATTGGATCAAAACCAAAGGTGTCACTTCTCAAGCTAGGGAAACAATCATAAGATTTTTTTTTTTTTTTTTTTTTTTTGGTAAAAAAACATGATGTCATAGAGGAAGCTAGCGTAGAAATCAGTCTAATAAAGTGAGAGATAAATTTTATGGTGATTGAATTCAAGGACATGATGATGATGATGATGATGATGATGATGATGATGATGATGATGATATGTAGGGCAATTGAGGACAAGTAGATAAATAGAGGCAGAAGTTATAATCACAAATAAACTATGGTGAAATTACTGAATCATTTTTATTTCATGAACAGAAAGACTACATAACAGCAAGTATATTCTACAGTAGTCTTATTTTGGTGAATATTTTTATGGTGTATTTTCAAGAAAGGCTCCATTTTTACTTCATTGGGTATCTTTCCTTCTGGTGGGTTGATATAGGTGATTTAACATGATTTCAGTTCAGAGAACGAGACAGTGGAGAAATTGCCCAGTGGAGATAAAAAGCAACTGAAGATCATTCCTCAACCAGCTGAGCCTTTAAATCTTGACACTTTATGGTTTCCTTCCTTTCATCTCTGGCAGTCACATTACAGTGGGTAAAATAGATATTGGCTTCCATCCCCCACTAGCTTCGCTCTAAGTCAAGAAGAGCCTTCCCTAGAAACGTAACCAAAAATTGTTCTCTGCAATGCAGTGTCCACTCCTTACTCTAGTGAGGACAGCACTGGGCAAACACACCCAAGCTTTTATACGGCCTATAAGCACCGGCTGTTTCCATAGCCACAGGCTTTCTCTACTGTTTCAGTGTGAGCCAAGCACATTGATCCTTCACTGGATGAGTCATCTTTCCAGACCTTTGGCTGAGCACCTGTTAGGCTCTTGGGAATTTTCAGTATGCGAAAGCTTCAACCATGCCTTTTATACTTGGAATGCAATTCAAAGGAAAGAACACACTCCTAGGAAGACCTAAGAGTCCATGAGACTCTTTACAGAAGGTGTGGCAGCTGAGGAAGCTCTCTATGTCCGTGGGACTGAATGACATGGCTTGTTCACACCACAATGTGTCAAGAAGCCCAGCATTTGGACCAGAAGAGAGATCAATAAGTCCATGTACCTATAAGTCCCCAGACACCTGCTTTTGATAATTAGACATAATACCAAAATTTAAATACTCCAAAACAATACTACCAACTGTTCTGTTGGTAAGCAAACTAAGGCTTTAAACATGTCGGCCATATATGGACACAGCATATGCATTTAGGCCGTTAGTGACATCACCACTGACTTCTGGCTCCATCTTCTGTACAATCAGAACCCACCCAGAATGTCTCTTGTAGCTCAGCTATGCCTTTTGCCTGCTACCTGTATGCGTGTCCCATCCCTGTTTCTCACATTCTGATCTTTCTTTCCCAGCCACAGCAGTCCAGTTTTCCTCACTTCCCCAGAGCCATCATAGTTTCCAATTTTCTGATCACCTAAATAAATTGATAGATATATCGATTTCTTAGGTGCTTATCTTAAACTGCCATAGCAGTCTTTAACTTGTCCTATGACTGTGTTTTTCCTTATTGGTTTTCTTCGAGGTGAAAAGGACCTTGGGGAAGTTTTTGCATCCTTCACAGTCACAAGAACCTATGAGGTGCTCCCCTAAAAGACTGAAGGGAACTTACATTTCCTAATTATTCATCTATGATATTTGAAGGAATGATAATGGGAAAAAAATTTGAAACACAAAATTCATCATCCCCTGCGTTGTGATTCACTACAGAATTTTAATTAGAATGACTCTTAGTGTTACACATGGCTGTTCAGAAAAAAAATCACAAAGGAATTTTAGTTCAGAATTTAGTTTGCCTGAGACATAAAGTAGATAATTATCTTATGCTAAAGCACCCATATATAGTAGCTCAAAAAAAAAAAAAAAAAAAAAAAAAAAAAAAAAAAAAAAAAAAAAACCCTGTTTTTGAGCCCTGTTCATTAATGCTTATCACATCAAGCTGGGAAGACATATCAGAGCAGTACAAATCTGACAGTCCATTCTTCAGTACCATTCTCTTCATCTACTGCAAAACAAACAGGGATGTGCTAAACTGCATTTGCTCTCTCAGTGAAACAAGTCTGGCGACGGTGGAATTTCTAGAAAAACATCTGTTTCTTCAAAACCTGCAGAACACACCACATCCAAAGTCCTTGCACCTGGGAAATGGAAAATGAGGCAAAACGCCAGTCTTAATGACTGAAATTTCAGCACACTGAAAGGCAGCTAAATAAATCATGAAAGCAATCCATCAGGGAGGGTTGTTAGAATCACATGGCAAGTTCTGGTTGACATAAGACAACACAACCAGATTCTGTAATATACCAAATCCTTAGAATTTTAATATTTAACAATCATCATTTCACTGCTGTGCCAAATGTATGATTCAGTACAACTATCACGCAGTCATTCTCATGTTCTGGAAGCACATGCTGCATCATGAGTGCTGAAGGGATTGCTGAGGTTTGTGTGATTTTGTTCACTTTCCAAATGTCTCCATCAGATGGGTCCCACCACACCTGACTTTTCAGATTTTAAAAATGTAAAAAGCTTACACTATTAATTTGGACATTCCCAGACCTGCCTGCTCTGCTCCAATGCCAGTCTAATTCCCATGACAGGACATCTCATCCACGAGCCTCCTTAATGAGAGTTTCTCTTGTTTGTCTCTGGCTCTTGCAATGATTCATTAAGTCTTCTTCTCTTCCACACCAGCAAAGACCTACACCATCACAGTAGGGGATTCGTGCTTCTTTGTTTAGGAACAAAGTTCATGCTGGCTGTGAAGCTGATATCTGACTCTCTAAAGCTCATGAACTAATTTGCATGTAGTGACTAGGAAAGAGTGGCAGTGGCGGTTATAAGAGTTCTCAGAAGGGCGAGTTCTCCATCTCCAGAGCATTTGGGTTTAGTGGGACTCATCCAATTAAGATTAACATTTGTCACCCCAAAGACTGTATATGTTTCTTAGTTACCTGAGCTATGACTGAGAAGACAGCAGGCAGAATGCCATCTAACTGTCGTGTGTGTAGTGTCTATTGCCCTAAGCCCATCCACCAATCAACTTAGGGACCATATTCTGAAACCAGCTATAAATAAATGAAGTTTGAGATAAGAGCATCATTGTTAAAAATAGTGCAAGTTGCTCAAATGATACTATTATTGCAAAAACAGGATGGACTCGATGAGTGCCTCTTCTGACCCTATGCCCCAGCATGAACTGGCACACGTGAGCATGTGGATGAATCGGAATTCTCTGGGGGAACATTGTTAATAGGAAGGGCCAAGACACTAGTAGTCTTTCATTTCGTGACAGTGGAGGTTTCTGCAGTCCCAATCTGGTCCTGGAATCCTGAAAGATTCCTGAAAATCTGCAAGCCTTTGCTCTATATTGGATTCTAAATAAGCTGAATTTAATACTTACTGTCCCAACAGTTGGGTGAACCTGCCCTCAAGAGTGAAAGCAATCAGGCAAAAAGTAAACTCCCCCTTCCATGTCCTTTCATGTAGGATGTCACTGAAGTGTACCTCAGACTTAAGATGGTCTTCTTGTTACAAATAATCTGATTAAGAAGATTCCTCACAGTAGTGCCCAGCATCTTGGGTTATTTTATCCAGATGTAGCCAAGTTGACACCCAAGATCACATCACAGACACCACAGAATGTGATTCTATAAAATGACCCATTGCCTTCGAAGTTTTTCTCTGGAGACTAAAAATAGGAAACAGCCCCCATACCTTGGCTAAATTATCTCCAAAAATTGAACAAATGCACTGCCTTCTAACTAGGCATTTCTCTCCTCCTTTGTCAGGAAGAGATTAAGGAGGAGTCGGACAGGATCCTATAGGAGGCTGCCTTGGGAAAACCATTTTTCATAAAAATGAGAAAAAGAACAGTTTAGCTTCACCACAATGGGTCTGTCACCTAGGAACACATGCAGCGTCTCGGAAAGCAGCCCTCAACTACTCTACAGCCATAACCCTGTGAAAGGGGATGCAAAGTTACAACCTGTGGCTTTACACCTATCTCTTCTGAGTGAACAATAATATAGAAGAGATGTGAAAATTGGAAAATATAAGCATTTTTGGACCTACTTTTCCTGAAGGGGCTTTTATATTTTCTGAATTACATTAAGTAAGAATAAAAATGTGAGGCTTGTATTAGATATTTTCAGTCAATATAAAAAGGAAACAAATGTACTTTCGTGGTATATTTAAGTATGGAAAATAGCAACATATAGTTTAACAGACTGTGATGGTTTGAATATGCTTGGCACATGGGAAGTGGTGCTATGAGGAGGTGTGCCTATGTTGGAGAAAGTGTATCACTGTGGCTGTGGGCTTTGGGGGTCTCCTTCTGGCTGCCTTCTGATCAAGACATAGAATTCTCAGGTCCTCCAGCATCCTTTCTCCCTACACAAAGCATGCTTCCCACCATAATGATAATGGACTGAACTTTTGAAACTGTAAGCCAGCCCCAATTAAATGATGTCTTTTATAAAAGTTACCTTGGTCATTGTGTCCCATCACAGTTATAAAACCGTATCTAAGACAAAGATATAGCTTATAAAACAGGGCAATAAAAAATAACATAGACCATTTAACTGAAGAAGAGTTAATAGAGTTAATATTACTGTACTCTAAGATAATCATTAAAGCTGACCCCTTCTCTAAGTTTCCCAGAGACCAAGTTAAAAATAATTTTAACATGTGAAAAAAAAGAAGCTACATGGGTATGAAATCCAGTCACTTTATGTATGACTTTCCTCTATCTATTAATTTGCTGTCTCATTTTGAGAGTTGTAATTTCTTAATTTAGAGATTCAAAGCGAGGAAATTTTCTGGATCCGGATTTAATAGTGTTGAATGTCCTTGACTTTAAACTAAAAATCTCTGGGAACTAAGCTAACATTCAGGCCACCAGGGTACAATTTAGGAAATTATTCCTTCATAGCCTCCAATAGTACCCCAATGGAACAAAAGCTTACACTAAGTCTATGATTTATTAAACTGCATTTTGGAGTTATGAACTATTGAATGATGCCCTTCAGGTACTGGAATTTACCTGTTTGTTATTGGTCTCTAGAGGGCTGAAAACAATTATCTATTAGGACAACCTTAGAAGACAAACATTTTTAACCAATCTTGAAGAAGGTAAAAAGGTTAAGTCTATGAACAAATATTATGTTTCTCATTTGCTTCTTACTGTGTAGCATTTAATGAAGCTAAATATAATCGATTAATTTCTAAAAGTGGGTTAGTGTTTAATATACACACAATGATTAATTGGCAAATTGAGATGAATTTTGTTTTGCATTTTAGGGGCCTAAGGCTAATAAGATAAATTTGCTTCCTGGTTCTAGGATAGCACAGTATAACCCTTAAATCTACATGTGAAACTAACATTCCTTAAAAACTAAAGACAAATTTTTCACTACCAAATATGGAGGCTCCAGGAAATATGTTTTTCAAATTTACTAAAAATTAATTACAGTTATATAAAACTTAAAAACCCAGTTCAGCTGCTATTACGCTAATATTTCAGGTGCTTCGCAACCTTAAAGACTGTTGGGTACCTTATTGCACAGCATAGATGTCATTGTGAGATTCTGATGACAATACTATAAAAGTCTGCACCATGTTTTAAAAGTAAATATTGATATCTTTAACAATGAAGCAAGAGTGAACTTTATGTGTTTCTTATCTGTCAAGGACTAGAGAAGTTGTTTTAATTAAGCATCATGTTCAGAATTCTAAGTTTACATTCACTCATTCTGATATTTATAAAGATCTATTCTGGAAAACATACAATGTTCCTACCTTTATGCTAAGTGATATGGGAGTGAGATCAGTCTAGTGGCAGAGATGGTCCAGAAATAAGTCCACTTAAACAGTAACTATAAAAGAAAGGTGCAGATATATAAAGGGCTGGGGAGTAGGAGGTCATGAGAAAAGTGAAATTCAGACTAAATATTTAATGGGATTGGAGTTTCCTGCATTCAGCAAGAAAGGAATTAGAGGAGGAAACAGTTTGTGCAAAGAATGGAGATCCTCATGACTAAGACACACTTTCCTTGTAACAGTGAAAACCGCACCTGAGAAAACAACTGGACATAGGGTTTACTTTGGTTCAGTTTGTATAAATCTCAGTCCATAGGCACTTGGCTCTGTTGTTTCCCATTTGTCATGAGACAGAGAAGGATGACAGAGAGCATATAATATGGCCAAAGTGGTGCACCTTGTGTGTACCAGAGGGAGAAACAAAGAAGAGCTGTCTTGGACAAAATACACCCCTAAAAGGAATATATCAGCAGCCCACTCCCTCCTCATCATACAGTAATACATTAAGCTATGAATCGATCCACTGGTGACATGGCAGACAGCCCCTGATGATCTAGTAGCACTGCCACCTGATCCTAAAACCACCCACAGGGATAAGGGAAACAAAGGCCCAGGAACAAAGCATTAATGGAGAACTATATAGAATTTGACAAAATTGGAACTGGTACTGATAGAATCCTAGTTTTCTCTCTGTTCACTGTGATAAAAACCACTGACTTATGACAAGTTGAGGAGAAAAGGGTTATCCATCTTACATTCCAGATCACAGCCCACCACTGAGGGAGGTCAGGACAGTAACTCAAGCATAAAGACAGCAGGTAAGAAGACATGCTGCACACTGTCTTACTCTCTGGGCTCACATCCAGTCACCTTTCTTATAACTCTAAGGACAACACACCTAGTGGCAGAAATGCCTTTGGTGTGCTTGACCCTGCCACAAAAATCATGATAATATATTTTTAAATGCCCCCACAGACTTACCTACAAGGTAGTCTAAAGATTTTTTTTTCCTCAACTGATATTCCCCTCTTCCCACATATTCCCCTAGTCTATGTAAAGTCGCCAAATTTTTAAAAAAAAGTAAAAAGCACAGAGTGGAACAGAAATCTGTGGCACCAAGAAGGCAAGACTCCCTTGGCAGGGACTAAGGAACTGGTGAAGCTCTTGACATACAGTTTAAACATGCCCTAAAAAGAAGTTTTGAATTTAGGTCATATAGCACTTAACTAACTTAAGGCCCACCATTTTTTAAACATGCTTAAATGATATAAAAATTTAAAGTAAGACGTTTGGGCCTGGAGAGATGGCTCAGGAGTTACAGATTATGTTATGATCTTCTAAGGGAACTGGGGTTCAGCCCGATCACCTACAACTCAAACCACCTGACTCCAGCTCCAGAGAATCTGACTCCTCTGCTCTCTGTGGAGACCTGCGCAAATATGCATGCATGTGCTTGCACACACATGCAGTTAAAATAACAAAAAAAGTCTTTCTGACACAGAGAGAGAGAGAGAGCCAGGTCACCACCATCAGGACTCAGGGCCTGCGCACAGACTGCTGAGCATCCAGAAGAGCCTCAGGACCGCTCTCCCACCTGGGGCCATGGGTGAGCTCCCACTATACCCCCAACTGACTCTCAGGAACAGACCACCAGGAACTCTTGGCACAGGTAACAGGGTGCTCTCTGTGAATGGGTCCATTCCAGCTCAGAGACAGAGCCAGGTCACCACCATCAGAACACACTGCCTGCCCACAAAGAGCTAAACAACCCGGAGCAGTTTCCCTCCTGAGCCCATGAGTCCTCAGACCCACATGGGAGACAAGCTCCAGTTAGAGACAACACAATTGTCTAAAATCACAGATAACAAGATAGAAAGAGGCATGTTCAAGAACATAAGCAATGGAAACCAAGACAACCTGGCAATATCAGAACCCAGTTCTCCCACCATAGCAAGTAGTAAATTTACCAACACACCAGAAAAACAATATTTAGACTTAAAATCATACTTCGTGATGACAGTGATGGAGGTCCTTGAGAAGCCAATGAATAACTCCCTTAAAGAATTACAGGAGAAACAGAAGAACACACATAAACAAGCAGAAGTCCTATAAGAGGAAACAGAAAAGTCACTTAAGGAGCTACAGGAAAACACAACTGAACAGGTGAAGGACTTGAAAATAGAAATGAAAAAAATAAAATAAAATAAAATAATAAAATAATAAAATAAAGAAATCACAAAAGGAGACAACCATGAAGATAGAAAACCTGAGAAAAAAATCAGGAGTCATAGAAAAGGCTACAAGAGATGGAAGAGAGAATCTCAGGAGAAGAAGATACTGTAGAAAACACTGACCCAACAGTCAGAAAATATGCAAAAATCAAAAATCTCCTAACCCAAAACATCTAGGATATCTGGGACATAAAAAGACCAAATCTAATGATAATGGGTGTAGAAGAGAACAAAGACTCCCAACTAAAAGGCGCAGTAAATATCTTCAACAAAATCATAGAAGAAAACTTTTCCTAACCTAAAGAACAAGATGACCATAAACATTCAAGAAGCCTACAGAACTCCAAAAAGATTGGACAAGAGAAGAAACTCCTCCTCCCAACACATAATAGTTGAAAGACCAAATGTTCAAAACAAAGAAAGAACACTAAAAGCAGTACATGAAAAAAGGCAAATAGCATATAAAGGCAGACAGGTCAGAATTATACCAGACATCTCAATGAATACTTTGAAAGCTAGAAGATCCTGGAGAGACATCATACAGATCCTAATAAAACACAAATGCCAGCCCAGGTTACTATATCCAGCAAAATTGTCAACGTCCATAGATGGAGAAACCAAGATACTACAGGACAAAACCAAATTTACACAATATCTGTCCAAAAAATACAGCCCTACAAAAGATTATAGATAAAAAATAGCAACACAAGGAGGGAAACTACATACTAGAAAGAGGTAGAAAAGAATCTTCTTGCAACAAAACCAAAAGACAAAAGCACACAAACATAATTCTACCTCTAACAACAACAAGAAGAAACAAATACTATTTCTTAATACCTCTTAACCTCAATGGACTCAATTCCTCAATAAAAAGACATAGACTATCAGACTGAATATGGAAAGTGGATCCAGCATTTTGCTGCATACAGGAAACTCATCACAGCGATATGACAAACAGAGTCACTACCTCAGAGCAAAGATCTGGGAAAAACATTCCAAGCATCTGGTCCCAAGAAACAACCTGGAGTAGCCATTAAAATATCCAATAAAATAAATTTTTAAATGAAAGTTATCAAAAAAGATAAGGAAGAACACTTTTCATACATCACAGTAAAAATCTATAAAGATAAACTCTCAATCCTCAACATCTAAGCTTCAAATACAAGGTCACCCACATTCATAAAAGAAACCTTACTAAAGTTCAAAGCGCATATTGTACCATACATAATAATAGTGAGAGACTTCAAAACCCCGCTATCCTCAATGAACAGATCATGGAAACAGAAACTAAGCTGAGACACAATGAAACTGACAGTGTTATGAACCAAATTAATTTAATAGAAATCTATAGAACATTTCATCCTAAAACAAAAATATATATACATTTTTTCAGCACCTCATGGTACCTTCTCCAAATTGGCCATATAGTCAGTCACAAAACAGACCTCAACAGATATAAGAACGAAATACTCCCATGCTTCCTATCAGATCACCATTGATTAAGGCTGGTCTTTAATAACAACTAAGACAACAAAAAGCCCACATACACAAGGAAGCTTTACAGTGCTGTACTCAATGATAACACGGTCAAGAAAGAAATTAAGGATTTTTTAGAATTTAATGAAAATGAAGGCAAAACACATGCAAACTTATGGGATGCAATGAAAGCAGGACTAAGAGGAAAACTCATAGCTTTGAGTGCCTTGAAAAAGAAACTGGAGAGAGCATACACCAACAGCTTGACAGGACACCTGAAAGCTCTAGAACAAAAAGAAACAGATACACCAAAGAAGAGTAGATAGCAGAATATAATCAAACTCAGAACAGAAATCAATGAAGTAGAAAAAAAAAAGAACTATGCAAAGAATCAACAAAACAAATCCAAATTAAAAAAATAAAAAATAAAAAGTGAGACATAACAACAAAAACTGAAGAAATTAAAGAAGTCATCATATCCTACTACAATAGACTACACTAAACAAAACTGGACAATCTAGAGGAAACAGTGCCAAACAACCCCATAACTCCTAAAGAAATAGAAGCAGTCATCAAAAGCCTCTGAACCAAAAATTACACTCATTCCTAAAACAAACCAAGACCTTACAAAGAAAGACAACATTAGACTCTTCAAGTTAAAAGTCTTGGAAAGATCAGAAATAAAAGGCCCATACCTATACATAGTAAAAGCAATACACAGCAAACCCATAGACAATATCAAACTAAATGGTGAAAAACTAAAGCAATCTCACTAAATCAAGGACTAGACAAGACTGACCATTCTCCCCCTACCTATTCAATATAGTACTGGAAGTCCTGGCCAGAGCAATTAGACAGCAAAAAGAAGTTAAAGCAATACAAATCAGAAAGGAAGAAGTCAAAATATCAATATTTTCTGTGTACTTAAGTGAACCCAAAAAATTCTAGCTGAGAATATTTTAGCTGGTAAGCAACTTCAGCAAAGTGGCTGGATACAAAATTATCTCAAACAAATCAGTAGCCTTCCTCTATTCAAAGTATAAACATACTGAGAAAGAAATTAGGGGAAAGAAATCCATCACAATAATCCCAAACAATATGAAATATCTTGGTGTGGCCCTAACTAAGCAAGTGAAAGATCTGTATGACAAGAACTTCAAATCTCTGAAGAAGGAAATTGAAGAAGATCCCAGAAGATGGAACGATCTCCCAGGCTCATGGATTGTAAGGGACAACAATATAAAAATGGCCTTCTTGCTGAACACAATCTACAGATTCAAAGCAATCCCCAACATAATTCCATCTCAATTCTTCATAGAGTTAGAAAAAGCAATTTGCAAGTTTATTCGGAATAACAAAAAACCTAGGATAGTGAAAACTATGCTCAACAATTAAAGAACTTCCAGGAAAATCACCATCACTGACCTAAAGCTATATTACAGATCAATCATAATAAAAACCATATTGTATTGGTACAAAGATAGGCAGGTAGATCAAAGGAACAGAGTTGAAGACCCAGAAATGAACCCTCACACCTATAGTCACTTGATCATTGACAAAGGAGCTAAAAACATTCAATGGAAAAAGAAGACCCTCTTCAACAAATGGTGTTGGTTCAACTGGTAGTCAGCATGCAGAAAAATCCAAATCGATCAATTCTCATCTACGTTTACAAATCTCAAGTCCAAGTAGATGAAAGACCTCCACATAAAACCAGGTACACTGAAACTATCAGAAGAGAAAGTGGGGAAGAGCTTAGAACACATAGGCACAGGCGAAATTTTCCTGAGCAGAACACCAGTGGCTTATGCTCTAAGATCAAGAATTGATAAATAGGACCGCATGAAATTGCAAAGTTTCTGTAAGGCTAAGGACACTATCAAAAAGACAAAATGGCAGCCAACAGATTGGGAATAGATCTTTACAGAGGGTTAATATCCAATATATACAAAAAACTTAAGCAGTTAGACTCGAGAGAATCATATAATCCTATTAAAAAATTGGGTACAGAGATAAAGGATTCTCAACTGAGGAATATCGAATGGCTGATAAGCACCTAAAGAACTGCTCAACATTCCTAGTCATCAGAGACATGCAAATCAAAACAACCCTGACATTCCACCTCACACCAGTAAGAATGGCTAAGATCAAATACTCAGGTGACAGCAGACGCTGGCAAGGGTGTGGAGAATGAGGAACACTCCTCTATTGTTGGTGGGATTGCAAGCTGGTACAACCATTCAGGAAATCAGTCTAGCAGTTTCTCATAAAACTGGACATAGTAACACCTGTTGACCCAATATGTATATGTTCACTCCTGTGCATATACACAAAAGTCACTCCAACATATTACAAGCACACATTTTCTACCATTTTCATAGCAGCCTTATTTATAATCGTCAGAAGCTTGAAAGAACCCACATGTCCTTCAGCAAAGGAATAGATACAGAAAGTGTGGTGCATTTACACAGTGAAGTACTACTCAACTATTAGAAAAATGACTTTATGAAGTGCCTAGTCAAATGGATGGAACTAGAAACTATCATCCTGGGTGAGGTAACCCAGTCACAAAAGAACACACATGGATGAAATTGCTGATAAGAGGATACTAGCCCCCAAAAGCTCTGAATACCCAAGAAACAATTCACAAATCTTATGAAGCTCAAAAAGAAATAAAACCAGAATGTTGATGCCTCAGTTATTTTTAGAAGGTAGAACAAAACACTCACAGAAGAAAATTGGAGGTAAAATAGAAGATCAAGTGTTGAAGAAAAGATCAGTCAGAGACTTCCTCACCTGGGGATCCACCCCAAATGCAGTCATCAAACCCAAGCAATATTGCTGATGCCAATAAGTCCTTACTCAGAAACTAGATAGGAAATTCTCCTCAGAGGCCCTGTCAGAGTCATACAGATACAACTGAGCAAGCTTGCAGCTAACCCTTGGACTGAACTCGGGGACCCCAATGAAGGAGTTAGAGAAAGGACTGAAGGAGCTGAAAGGGTCTGAAACCCCGTGGGAAGAAAAACATTATCGACCAATCAAATCCTCCAGAGCCGCCATGAACTAAAACACCAACCAGTGAGTACACATGGAAAGACCCATGTCTCCACTTGCATATGTAACAGAGGACAGCATTGTCTAGCATCAGTGGGCAAAGAGCCCTTTGGTCCAGTGAAGGTGTGTTTTCCCAGTGTAGGGGAATGCCAAAGCACTGAGGTGGAGAGTGTGATTGGGAAAGAGAGCACCTTCATGGAATCAAGTGGAATGGGAGGGGGAATGAGAGGGAAGAAAGGGGATAACATTTGAAATGTAAATACAGAGAATATCCAATAAAATAATAATAAACAAATAACATTATTATAATTTATATCTAAAGAAAAGTCTCAGGCACTCAGTGATTTGATTTTTAAAGTATATGCTCCTGACAAAATATTTAAAATAATTTAAGCAAAGATACATCCTTGGGAAAGGATGGACTCCGTGTTCTTAATTTTAACTTTCTTTCTAAAGCCTTACTCAGATGACCTGAAAGTGAAACAGTGCCTTGCAGACTCTTTTGCACATGCTCTTCTTTTTGCCCCCAATCCCACCCAGAAGACAATGAAGCCTCTAAAGTCTCTGTGTATTCCCTTTAGGACTTGATTGCAAGAGCGAAGGTCCTTTAGGACCTCTCGTGAAGCACCAGGGGTCCCTAAGCAACAGCCCTGCAGCTAGTTATAAGGGGCAACCTGAGGATGGCAGTTATCTCTGTGGGGAAAATTAATACAAAGTAGCCTGAGAGCTGGAGGATAGGTTAGTGGTGAAGAAAGAAGACATGTAAGATAGTGACATAGAAATTACTCCTGTCATTAGCAGTGAATTTTATGGACTAGGATTACAATGGTTTGGAAAGGTGGTTGTTGGTTGTTGTTGTTGTTGTTGTTGTTGTTGTTGTGGATGTTGTTGTTGTTGGGTGTAAGGGGTTGGTTTGCTTTGGTTTTCCTTATCTGAAACTATACAGAAAAACATGTCTTCTAAACTTGGCTGAGTACTGGTAGCACATTGGCAACTGCTTTGAGTGACAGCTTGTCTTCTTCAATAGCTTTTCAATAGTGAGGAAGGTCATGCCTTTTGGGATTTCCTTCACACCACAGTTAATTATATTGAACACAAAGTTGGCCTGGAAGACATTTAGTTCCTCGTAGATATCAAGGGATTTCATCACCTCTTAGATATCAGAAAATCTGCCACCCATATGTCCAGGTACCATGCCTCATCAGATGATAGACCTTAAACATAAATGTCAGCTCACCAAATTGCAGCTCTGTTATTCTAGAAAGGCATGACAGTAGAGGAGCTGGGTACCACTCACAGTGGCAGCCTCTTGTAAGACAAAAATCTAATATACCTTGTTATTGGCATTTTCATCTTGTTCGTGTAAGCACAGCTTTTCCTTTCTAGGATTGTAAATAATCCAGTATCTCCATGAAACCTTGGTTAATTTGTAATCATTAATTAATTCTGACCTCAGTCCTAGAGAGAAAGACAAATGTATAATAGTATTACTGTACCTGAATTAAATATAGCCCAAAGAAACACATAAGTTTTGGTATAGACATAAGAAGGACTATTATTATAAATATCTGTGTGATAATATTCACACACGCATGCACACACACACACACACACACACACACACACACACACACAGGAGGATGACGTTTCTTTGATATAGCAAATTTCATTCCATAAATGACTTCTAATTAAATCTCTTCCACCCAAGATAGACCTCAAATCTCACTCAACCTGTTACTTTGAAGTAAAATAAAGTGCTTGTATTATTCTCCCCCACAAAATCAACAGTATTGCTGGATGTCCTGCAGTGTGCCATGTACTGGAAAAGGCAGTTCTTGAGTTCTTGGTGAAAGAGAATGTCTTAAAACATTGGCTCACAGTCTGATGACTAGAGTTGAGGGAAGAAAGAAGGGATGCCTAAAACAGGTTCCCAGATCTTTTATACCCTCTCCATCCTCTCCATCATATCACACTGTCTAAAGAACAACTTAGGAAGAAATCACTCCCAAGAAATGAACGTGTGTGTAATAATGGGCTCAACCAAGTGTCATATCTAAAGTTCTGGATGTAGAAATTATCTCACCAGCTCAACACTCAAGACTAAGGTTAGATTTCTTTGTCTTTTTTCATGTTTATTACAACAGTTCTTTCTTCCTAGAGCAGATATGAGAGGTGCACTGAAGAGTCAACTGCCCATTCAACATCATCCAGAACAGAAGTTCCCCTTCAGGAAGGCTTCACAGCCTCCCACTCACCAACTAAAACTCACCCACTTTGCGATACAATGTGTGAGCATTGTGAGTACAACTCCCTAATATGTCAGGGATCAATCTCAGGTCCTCATACTTGCATGGCAGGGATTTGCCAACTGAACCAGTTCCCAAGCCCTGGAGACTTATACACCAATTACTGTTTGGAAAAGAAATGAGTTGCTAAATTGTACTTAAAAGCAATAATCAACCTTATGATGAGAATGGGTAAAGTCGCCCATTTTTGCTTTAAAGTTAGAAGAAAAGGATGGTTACATACCGTAAACGCTGTGTTGTGTGAATATAGTCAGTCATTGTGCCACCTAAGGCCATCTGCTTGTTAAGGAATTGTAGGCCTGTAGCCAACTGGCCTTTGTAGCATTATTGAAGCCTATCTCCCACAGAAATTACTTTTCCACCAGCCATACAGTCTTCCCTAATGACTTCAGTACAGGGAGTGACATTATTCAATAAGAGACTCAGCCGGTTCCTGGGGTAATCATTTACCTAGTGTGTTGAGATGATAGAGCATTTCTAGGATGCAAGGGTATCTTCAATCAAATTGCAAAGGCCCAGGGAAATTGTATTGAGTCAGTCAGTTTATCACACAGGGGTCCATGGTACCCCAGTCACAACCCCAGTTCTACCCACTGTACCCAGCCTTGCTTAGTGCGAAAGGAATAAAGGAGAGGGCTTATGGTATATTATCAAACACAATGACCCTAATGAGTGCCTGTTTTATGAAACTCCTCAGACATGTTTGCAATGTTTATAATGGCTTCTTATACAGCATCTGTTTCCAAACTGAGAAGTAGAAACATCATTCCAGAGATGCATGTGGCTTGAAATTGTCCTTCAGTCTGACCACCTGCCTCACTGCAGCAAGTTACATTTAAATAATGTATCCTATCCTTTTCTCCAGTAGTCAAAAGACAGATGTGCCCAGTGCATTTGATTTTTTTTGGCAGTTTGGGCATAAACTTAATTATGATATACCCATCCAGATTTTTTTTCTCATCCACCTTCCTTCTCTGAGTAGATCACACTGATAAAGTGTGATTTAAGTACGTTTTTCAGTAATTCTAATAATTGACCCGGGGAAATTAAAATAATATTTTCCTGTTCTACTTGTCATAACCTGTTGAGATATCTTTCAAAATGTGCTACTATGGGGAAAAGAGAAATTTCATACACATATTATTGCTGAAATTTCCTGGCTCTTGGCCTCCCAGAAGAGCAATGCATGAAATATTTATTCAGAAGTGGAAATATTAAGAATTAAATGAGTTTAAACCATCCTAATTATTCTATGGGCATTTCTCCACTGCTTAAAGACTCTGCAAATTCTCTTTAGCTGTACATAATCTAGGTAGACTAGAATATCTTTCTAAAAATGGAGAGAAACTGTTAAACTTGAATGACTTGATTTTATTTAAAGAACCGTGAGGACAAAGTCACTGGTTTAGGATTAAACAAAGTCAAATGAACTAAGAAATTGAAGCTCTATAAGACCAGAATTCATTCAGTCTTTCACTGAGCAAGTGTTTACTAAACACTTACTATGCTCTAAGAACTTTTCTAAGTGCTCTGAACCAAAGATGCTACAATGATGTCCACTCTTCATGGGCCTTCTGTTGCAGCAGAGTCAGCCTAGGTGGTTGGATAAAAATTTGCAGATGTAACTTAAAGCTCCAAATTAGTTAAATTTTAGTGCAGATATTACTCTGGGTGAATTAGCGCACTGGTTGGAAAGATCTAAAAGAGGCATATGAAAATTTTTCAAGGGACTAGGAGAAATTCTGCCATTAGGCCACCATCAGCCTTTGTCCATGAAGTTCTGTGGTCTTTCTGCCAGCCTCAGAATCATAGCTTCAGTTGATGCATGTGGGTTCCAGCTTCCTCTTGTTGCCAGTGTGAAATCCTGACTATGATCCGGTGTCCAGTATTCACCCAGCTGTCAATCTGGGTGCCCTATATTATCTAATCCTCACAACAACATTAATAAGCAGGTACAATTATGACAGTATGTACACTTAGAGGGTCAACTGGACTGTTCAAGGTCACAGAGCTGAAAGAAAGTCCAGCTGGCATTCCAACCCAGGCTGTGTGATCCCAGAACTGCCCCCCTCAAATTCGTACCATGAATTTGTACTAGTCACAGGAGAAAATAATTGCAGGATTTCTGACCCTATTACTGGGGAGAAATAGCAAGTAGTGACTTCATCTATAATGAACATGAGCCTCATCAATTGAGATTTTCACAGCAGAGCTGGAGGCTTTAGAGGCATCTTTTTTGTCTAATATACTCAATGGCATCTTAACTCTTTTCCAACTAGAAGAATCACCTGACTGACCCTCCCATTGCACTTGCTTCTTAGAACACAAATCAGAACGGGAAAAATGTTTAAGACAGACAGGGTTTAAGACAGTCAGCTGATAAGACTCTGAACTTCAGAGGACACCAAAGGGCTCCCAGATACCTACTGCTCCTTCAGATTCATGAGAAATAAAACTCTATCAGCATCATCTGCTAGGTATTTGTTAATAAAATGAAAGTAAGTATTTCACATCTGGCATTGTGAATTTGAAGAGATAATTGACCACTATCAAAGAAATATTTTTGTCCAATTGAGAAGCTAGTAAAAGCTCACTCAACATTCTTCATGCTGGAAAATACAGTTAGGGTGGTGGGTTCTAAGGCAGTCAGGAGTAAGGATGGAAACTTTCCAAAGAGCCAGAAGGGCCTTAAGTGGGGAGTTTCTTCTCCCAGCCAGTCCTACCAGTATGATAGCCAAGAACATGGACTTGGGAATTAATCAGAGTAGGATTCCTGGCTCAGCTCATTAAACACATGACTTTGGAAAATTACTTTACTTCTAAACAAGGAAAACGGAGCACTTGGTTTTGTTTTTGCATCATTACATAATATAGTTTATCTAATCAATTTGATCCAAAGAAAATACCCCCAAAATTATTAAGGTTATCTTGGACTTTCACAGCCCAAAGAGAACTGACATTAATGATTACTTAGCTAAATCTGATAACCTGGTTCTTTCCTAACTAACCTCATCTCCAAAATAGATCTGAAAACAAATTGAGTCTTCCTCAGAAGTGATGGGGCAGACACAAAGGATCAGTCAAGCAAAGCATTCAGCATAGGATATAACAACACTCACTTACACCACTATGAGCAGCCAATGAAGTTTGCCAGGATCTCTCTTTAGCATCTACAGTCCTACATCCCAGGAAACCATTTAGACTCACGCCAACTGGGGTGGTTAGTCAATATCCCTGGCATAACTCTGCAGGAAAGAGGAGAGAACACTGTCATGTTCACAGGAGTGCCATGACACCAGGTAGTGCACGACAGCTGCCTTACCCACGAAAAGTCATTGTGTGGGTTGCTTTAAATTCACTTTCATTGTCTAACATGAGTTTGTTTGCTGCGGTTGTACTAAATGGGAAAATCTCAAATCCAGAAATCAGCTGCAGAAAGCTACTGTCTTGCACGGAACTGTCATTGACCAAGAGGCAGTCCCATGCTTCTGTCAAACAACAGCCCCTTTCTGTTCATCTTCGTCTCCAAGCTGAAGAAATGAGCAGGAGCTTCCATTTGGACTCCCTGAAGTGCTTGCTTTTCATGACAAGCCAAAGAGAGCCTGAGCATTAAGCAGCCTGAGAAGTGCCCTACCAAGAACCACTGGTCCCCAACTGCCTAATCAGGCTAAAGGCATCTATCGGGCTCCATTTCCTTTTGGCCTTTTAACTGCTGCTTGCTCCGTACTGAATCAGTAGCACACAACTTCCATCATACTGGTTTATGTTCTGCTTTCAAAACCTCAGCCCGTCAGAATTAGAAGCAGCAGAGATGAGAACAGCATTTTCTTAACCATTTTAGAGCATGCTGATCTTTCTTCACCTGGGGAGAGTTTCCTCTTGTGAGTCATATGATACTTTTTGAGCCTTCTCTTGAATAGACTACTCAGTTGAGACATACCGATAAACGTTTGAATGAAAGTTTCTTTAGCTACAACATACCTTGTGCTTTTTAGTTAAAGGCTTAGGCCTTTTACCATCTAAATAAGGACCAGCCAACATCTTGTGAGTTATGATCCTTCATCTCCCTTGCTTCCCCATTATTTTTCACTTGGTTTCTCTCAATTACTCTTCTCTGTGCTCTCCTGAAGATCCCTAATTATCTTGCCTCCAGTGTATTCAAACCTTTGGACTAACAAGTGCTCAGAGCTGTTTCCTGCCTCCTGAGAGACCAACTGGAAAGTCATCCAGACATTCAACTCTAGCCATATTTACAACATAAAAAAGCTGAGACCAAGCTTAAGTCTCCAAGGGTTTCTAGAGCCCTGAAAGCATATCCTTGAATTTAATGTACTTACACACACACACACACACACACACACACACACACACACACACACATACTTCTGTACAACTTAAAAGTCCAAGTATCATTATAGGAATCATAAAAACAAATTTTGTCTTTGTCCTTATCTGATTATGTAAAATGTCAGCCACTGACACAGGCCCTACTCCCCATCATTATTTATAGGAATCTGTTTTTATAAACATATGCAAATCCAATAAAACTTCACATAGCTTTTCTGGCCATGATATTAGGTAACTGTTTCTCTTACCTTTTTGACACTATGGCTTCTAAAATGGTACACTCAGCCCCACACCACAGCAGCCCACACTGAGATATGGTTGGTTCCTCACAGAGTGAGATTACAGCTCAGCCCTGCAAGGTCCCTCTGAATATACCAAGTAGAAAGCATCTCAGTGAAAGAGCTGGGCAGTGTCCCTCTCTCCCAATATAGCCAATCTGAATCAATGAAAACAAGATGGCCAAAGATCAGAGGGAATGGCAGCCCATTCAATTGAGAAACATTCTTCACTGCTCTAAATAACAATATGTATATGGGTCAAGATATTCATATATAGGTATCCCTTAAAATGAGTTTTAACCCTAGAGTTTGCCTCAAACAAATAAACCTCTAAATGTACCTTCATATTCCAGGAATGAACAAATACAAACATACAATCTTTGCATAAGTTGCACTACATTGCTACACAAAGTATGAATTTAAATCACGCTGTCACAATAATTCATTTTAGATGCCAAGCATAGTTATACATAATGGAATTTTTTTTAATGAATGAGCTACAACACATCTTAGAGGAGTCTATTTTTATGAATATTTCCCGATACCTGAGATCCACAAAACCTCCAAATGGACTAGAGGACCAATAAAGTCATCATTATCCCAGGGGCTGAGGGGCACTTTGCCACCTTTTGCTGGTGTGGATGCTTTTGTAAATTTTCCCAAAGTCTGAATCCTAAGACCTGTGGAACACATAAAACAGAAATAAATCCTAAAGGTTCGCATAATTAGTACAATAAGGAAAGGGCTGAAACAAATAGATCTTGACACCACAGTGATGGCTTTTTCATAAGAGATAATAAATTCTGGAGAAAATAATGGAAATTAATGATGGTGTCCTAGCTAAATTCATTATCTTGCACATAAACAGGTGGATCTAACAGTTGATCTTCATCCAAAGATGACCAAGTGTACTATTGGGAATGCTGAGAGATTATTACAGTTTGAAGAGGAGAGATTTCAGATCACACCATCAGCTCCAGGCAGTGCATCTCTGCACAGAAGACACATCCCACAGCCTCCAGACATCACTTATCTTATATTTCAGTATAGACAATCTATGTCTGTGAAAGGTATTTATCACTTTAATAGCATTAAGAATGCACTCCATGAAAATCCTGAACTTTTATCTGTTGTGGAAAAGTATTAATAGATCTTGACACCACATTAAGCAGTACCCCCAAACCAAGTGCTACATCCCTCAGCTACCTTCAGCTCTGTAGCATTGGACTAAGAAAGGCTAGACCAGGAGATGGGGTATGAAAATGATGTTGTAACTACACTGTTCATTCTTTTTTGGTCTAATGTATTCCTGAAGTGCCAGGTCATCAACTTGAAAGTTTTCCATTAAGAGATTGAAGACATTTAGTGTTATAAAATGAAAACACCCCTTCTCTCTAAACCTGATCTCCTGCCACATTTTATTTGTCAATGTGTCACTCAGCACTGTGTGATGCATGTAAATCATCAGCTCTAGACTTTTCCTTTCACAATGAACATCCTGAAGTCTGGGTTTGTATCTGGTTTTATCACCAGAGCCTCTCCAGTGCTTATGATGTCTGAGACATGACTGATTCATGAAGAAAATGTGAAATATGGAGATCTTTGATCCACTTGCACTTGAGCTTTGTACAAGGAGATAAGGAAGGGTCTATTTTCATTCTTCTGCATGCTGAGTGCCAGTTGGACCAACACCATTTGTTGAAGAGGCTGTCCTTTTTCCATTGAATGTTTACAGCTCCTTTGTCAAAAACCAAGTGTCCATATATGTGAGGGCTCATTTCTGGATCTTCTATTCTATTCCATTGATCCACATGCCTATCTCTGTACCAATACCATGTAGTTTTTAACATGATTGCCTTGTAATATAGCTTGAGTTGAGGGATGGTGATTCCCACAGATGTTTTCTTGCTGTTGAGAATAAATTTTGCTATTCTGGAGCTTTAGTTATTCCAGATGAAATTGCACATTGCTCTTTCCAACACTATGAAGTATTGGGTTGGAATTTTGATGGAGATTGCATTGAATCTGTAGATTGTTTTTGGTAAGATGGCCATTTTTACAATGTTGATCCTTCCAATCATCAGCATGGGAGATCTTTCCATTTTCTGAGATCTTCCTCGATTTCCTTCTTTAGAGATTTGAAGTTCTTGTCATACAGGTCCTTCACTTGCTTACTTAGAGTCACACCAAGGTATTTCATATTGTTTGTGACTATTGTGAAGGGTATCTTATCCCTAATTGCTTTCTCCACATGTTTGTCCTTTGAGTAGAGGAAGGCCACTGATTTGTTTGAGTTAATTTTACATCTAGCCACTTTGCTGAACTTGTTTATCAGCTCTAGGAGTTCTCTGATGGAATATTTTTGGGTCACTTGCTTACACTGTCATGTCATCTGCAAACAGTGATGTTTTTACTACTTCCTTTCCAATTTGTGTCTCTTTGATTTCATTTGCTGTCTAATTGATCCGGTCAGGACTTCCAGTACTATGTTGAATAGGTAGGGGAGAGAGGGCAGCCTTGTCAAGTCCCTGATATTCGTGGAATAGCTTTAAGTTTCCCACCGTTAAGTTTGATGTTGGCTTTTGGTTTGCTGTATATTGTTTTTATTATCTTTAGGTATGGACCTTGGATTCCTGTTCTTTCCAAGACTTTTAACATGAAGGGGTGTTGAATTTTGTCAAATGCTTTCTCAACACCTGTGAGATGACCATGTGGTTTTTTTCTTTGAGATTGTTTATATGGTGTACTACATTGAGGGATTTCCGTATATTAAGCCATCCCTGCATCCCAGGGATGAAGCTTATTGATCATGTGAATGATCATTTTGATGTGTTCTTGGATTCAGTTTGCAAGGATTTTATTGAGTATTTTTGCATCAATGTTCATAAGTGAGATTGGTCTGAAGTTCTCCTTCCTTGTATTGTCTTTGTGTGGTTTAGGAACAAGGGTTATTTTGGCCTGGAAAAATGAGTTAGGTAGTGTTCCATCTGACTCCATTTTGTGGAATAGTTTGGAGAGTATTGGTATTAGGTCATCAATAAATATCTGATAGACATGGAACAGAGGAGATTCAGGCACACAGGCCTGGTGAGACTGTGCTGAGAGTAGCCAGGGAGCAGAGAGGTCTGTGCCAAGCACTTGGAAAGTGCGCTGACCCCTGATTGGTTCATGGGAACAGGAACCCTGCCATAGGGACTTGGTTTCCATCCGGAGGGCCGGTGCATGCAAAACAGGCACTCAGGCCATCTGCCACCAGAAAAATCAGAGATCCAGGGACACAGGCCTGGTGAAACTGTGCTGCGAGTAGCCTGTGTGCAGAGAGGTCTGGGTGGAGCACTCGGAAAGCACGCCACCTTCTCCTGACTGATTCAGGCGAGCAGGAACTCTGCCATAGGGTCTCGGTTTCCAACCAGAGGGCCTGTGCTTGCAGAACAGGCACTCAGGCCATCTACCACAAAGAACAGAAGAGATCCAGGGACAGAGGACATGTACACCTGAGAGATGGGAACCAATCACTGACATCACGACCACGTATAATCACAGACAACAAGATGGCAAGAGGAAAGTGAAAGAACTTACCCCTGGGAAACCAAGACAACCTGGCAACATCAGAACCCAACTCTCCTATCACAGCAAACAGCAGAATGCCAAACGTTTCAGAAAATGAAGACTCAGACCCGAAATCATACCTCAATATGATGCTAGAGATCCTTAAACAAAAACGGGAGGAAAAGCATAAAGAAATAGAAGCTTTTAAAGAGGAAACAAGAAAAACACTCAAAGAACTCAAAGAACTAGAGGAAAACAGAACCAAAGAGATGAAGGAATTGAAGAAGGAATTTAAAATGGAAATGGAAACAATAAAGAAAACACTAAAAGAGACAACTCTGGAGGTAGAAAACCTAAAAAAGAAATCAGGAATCACAGATGCAAGCAGCAGACTAGAAAAGATGGAAGAGAGAATCTTGGGGGCCTAAGACAACATTGAAAACATAGACAAAACAGTCAGAGAAGATGCAATAGCCAAAAAGCTTCTAACCCAAAATGTCCAGGAGATCCAGGACACAATGAGAAGACCAAACCTAAGGATAATAGGAATAGAAGAGGGCGAAGAATATCAACTAAGAGGCACAGTAAATTTCTTCAACAAAATCATAGAAGAAAACTTTCCTACCCTTAAGAGTAAGATGACCATGAGCATAAAAGAAGCCTACAGAACTCCAAATAGAGTAGACCAGAAAAGAAATTCCTCCCAACACATAATAGTCAAAACTCCAAGTGTCCAAAGCAAAGTTCCTGCTCCCCTGAACCACCTGGGAGGTGAGGGGTGCAGGCTTTCTGTGCTCTCTCCCCAAACCTCTCTGTGCCCTGGCTACTAGCAGTGAAGTCTCACCAGGCCTGTGTCCCTGGATCTCCGTCGTTCCTGGTGGCAGATGGCCTGAGTGCCTGTTCTGCAAGTACAGGACCTCCAGGTGGAAACAGAGTCCCTATGGCAGAGTTCCTGCTCCCCAGAACCACTGGGGGGGGGGCATGCTTTTGTTTGCTCAGTCCAGATCTCTCTGTGCCCTGGCTACTCAAACCGCAGTCTCACCAGGCCTGTGTCCCTGGATCTCCACTTTTCCTGGTGCCAGACAGCCTGAGTGCCTGTTCTCCAAAAATGCTTTTAAAATCTGTACATTTATCTCTGTTTTTTTTTAAATAAAGTTGTTCAATTAAAAAAAAGAAAATGTTGAATAGACAAACGAATGAGGAAGAGTAACAGATGGATGGCAACAAGCGTGGTACCTGAAGGCTAAGCGATAGCTGTGTCTTCAATCCCATTTGTTTCACAAAAAGGAAAACAAAACAGAGTCCTTTCAGTCAAAGAATACCTAGAAGACATAAGGAGCAGGATTCAAACTCTACCCATAGTGGGCTTGGTACCACGTCTACCAATTCTATTATTATGATTAAGGTTTCCCGAACCCTCTACACTACCACTTTCTCATCACAGCATAATGGCAGGAGTAACTGCTGCATAAATGTCTGGAGACAAAGAAAGACGACATGCAAAACACACCAGGGATTTAGACTGCCTCTGGCACAAGAAAGGGGCTTAATATATATGAACTACCATTATTAAGGTGTAATGAATGCATCTTGACAGAAACAGAACTAAATAAAAAATGAGAGGAAGACATCGGCTTAACCAAACTAAAATGGCATTAAAAAAATTAGAGCATAAAAATACTTGGAAACTTCTAAAGACGATGAACTGGAGGGTTGTCTTTAGGTTTAGAGACAATAAGAGGAAAAAGCTAAAATAGTTGCACAGCCCAATTGACAAAAAAATTTTTTAGCCCTGATAATTTGAACTTCATTTCAAGGCTATTTTAAGAAAGCCAATATCACTATCTGATGTTCATTGCATATATACAGTGTTTTCTGATGCAAGTCATGGTCTCCCAGGAAACAACATGAAGTTGCATATTAACTTGTTATTTCTAAATGAATGCCTACGGGATCAAGTACTGATTGAACAGAGGAAGGAATCAGGCTGCAATGCCTTCTGTACAATACCCCACACAGTATAATCAGGAACCATTTCAGAGATGCCCCATATTGATGCTCAAGTCTAGGCCATTATTCAATGCATCAAGCATCCTTAGATAAGAATCACCCTGAGTAAAAGGAATAACTTTAGATAAAGCATTCCAAATATTGAGGGCAATAAGTCTTCAGTGGAAAGGGCATCTGGGCAAGGCCTGTGCATGTCCAGTACACCTTTCCAATTAAACAAAAAGGCAAAAAATTGAGCTGAAAGATACCTAGACCTGGTAGGAGCGTACAGCCAGGTAAGTAATATGTGCACCAGAAACACACACACACACACACACACACACACACACACACACACACACACATACACACAGACATGCACACAGCAGTGTCTAAAAATAAAAAAAAAAATTCCTAGGAGAAAGCTTCCTCCTTTCATTTTGACTAGCTATATCCAACAGTTCCCTCATTTCTCCCTAGGCTTTCCAAGCCATTTCTATAGAGACTATTTTATTTATGATACCTAACCACACCTGTAAAGAGAAGCAGCCCAGCCAGGGAAAAATGAGAAGCTCAGCTAGGGATCTTCAAGGCTTCTCAATGTATTTTTCCTCATTTTCTGAGGCAGAAATTTCCACTTAAAAAATTCTTACAGCTCAATTTGTCTTGTGTTGGTTTTTCAGTATTCCCATTTTTTAAATACACACATACATATGACAAATCATTTTCTCTGATTAATATGTTCAATTAGTGTAGATATTAACTTGAGCTGCCTGACCTATGACAGTGAGTAAGCAGGTACTTTCATCTAAAGTTACCTAAGTGTCCCAGTATTAAATTAGCCTTTCACAGACATCAAATGGCTGGCATAGAGGATGACTTCTAAATGTTACTATGCCTGAGATATAGAAGCCTGAGTAAAGCGGATTCACTGAAGTTTGTAAACTTGCTACAATGAGTTACGTCAAAACTGACAGCTCTGGGGCATGAGACACAGCACCAGTGTCAGAACTGGGGTCTCAAAGACAAGAACAAGACCAAGAACTTTAGGAACCTAGACAGGACATTTAAGAGTTAGAAACTTGAAGACAAGATATTTCATTCCTTTATTTCTCAAAATTATGGGAAACTAAGCTGAGAAAGGCAGAGTTAATGACCCGTATGTGCATGCTGTTCGTGACAGAGATTCAGTACAAGTTCCTTAGCACCCTAGCTGGGAATCCTCCTCGGCTCTACCTAAGGAGAGGAGTAAAAGAATATCGGGACATTTGCCACGGTTGGAAGCATTTCAAGATACATCTCAACAGGAAGTTCTCAGAAATGTACTAAAGTCACTTTCATTTTTATGTTATGACTCACCAGTGAAACATTGACCCTACTACGATCACCCTCTTCTATTCTATGGATTATTTAAGACTATGACATGAAGGCTCATAAAGGAAAAGGTACTTATGTCAGAGGAGAAATAAATCATCCTAGTCTATCCAAGAGCCCAATAGGATGCATACCCCTGTCTGCCCAGGACTTTGAAAAGCACACCCTTATCACTTAGAAATTAACATTAATTTGATTATTCATCATTTCACCCTCTTATTTTTTTTTTCATTTTCACAGATGGTTGTTCCACACAGATTATCACCTCTCATCTCCAAATTAGAAGACCCAGAAGGACAACGAATTGCACCTTAGTTGGTCTCATGTACTCAGCACGTAATAAATTCAGAAGGGAATAGTTGCTGAATACATGGACAATAATTTAATGGACAACTGAACTTCACAATGATGATTAGCTACTTTATGTACCATATTTCTCTGTCGATACATGAAGTACATTTGCCTGGCCATTTCCATCTCCTCTCCGCACTATTCCTGGTACTCAAATCTCATAGAAAAAAACAAGTTGCATAATATTTGCATTTCTGTCTACTCTTATACAACCAATCAGAGATATAACTGTGCTATGTAACTAATTTCTTGTAATTATATCTCTCTCCATGGAACCACACTACCTTGCAGGTCCTTTGAGTTACCTCCTTTAAACACACGTGTTTATTTAGGTATTTCTTTCTATAACCATGGACCCACAATAATTTCTACAATGTAAAAAGAACACTATCAAGTATATTTGTTTTGTGAGCCATAAAGTCTTATAAGCTTTACTAATACAAAAATTAAAGCTATCAAAAATGTTTAGAAATATTTTATGCCCAATGTGGACATTTACAATGTGCCTTAGAACCTTGGGCACCATGTCATGAAACTAATTTCATTTTGTTAAATCCAATTTCTTCAAATTTATTTGATCAAGGGACACTTTTCAGAAACCAAATATCCATTCATATCACATATAACTAATGTTCCAAGACATCGTTGAGGTTAGGCTAAGACAGAAGCTTTGGAAATGATTTGGCAGCTGTAGTCAAAAAGCAACTCACATAAATTCTGAATCTAGCTGCCAAAAGAATTTTCATGTGTGAAAAGCTACCTCAGCTTTCAAGGTAAGCTTAGATCCAATCTGAGTATCTTAAACAAGGGCTAAACAGGGAAAGACAGCAATTTTGGAAGTAGAAAGGGAATACGCAACAAACACAAGACTGTCTCTTGATTTTGAGCAACCTTCCAGTTGGGATGAAGGTGATGCCTGCTTGGATGCTGAAGCCTGCTTTTTCTCCTCCCATTAACCCTTTGATGATCAGAACATATCCCAAAATCCCAAAGCCACATAGGTTACCATCTTGAAATTTGGACAACATGTATAACCTTACATTTTATATTAAGTATTGCTTTTTAAAATCAGGAAAAAAAAATTCTATTTCCAAAGATCTTGTTTCCTTTCTTAGAATTACAATGCAAATGAGTCTCCCAGATTTGGAACATCTCATAGCTCCTCCTATTTCCACTTCGATGTGAAACCTTGGATGGGCTAATTAACTTTTATATGTCACATTTTCTCATCTGAAGCATGGGTTAAGCAAGGACTAATTGTGTGTTACATGTGAAATGTTCATACTGATGTCTGATGCATGATTACCTATCATTAAAACAGCTGTTAATTTTCCAGCCATCAAGCCTTGTCAGTGAAGGGCTGACTCTGCCTATATAACTAGGGAGAGTGCTTCTCACAGCAATATTCTCTTAGCCATTTGAATAGAAGCAGGAGTATCATACCCATTTAAAATATATATATATATATATTATATATATATATTATATATTTATATTATATATTATATATATATAAATTATTATATATAAATATATTATATATAAATATATATATTTAAAATATATATATATATATAATGATTTGTACAAAGACTATATATAGTAAGAAAGGGAACAAATGAATGATTGCTTGAAATTGCTATGAAAGTATAATGGTCCTAATTAATCAATTAATTTACTCACTGTTTTTTTAAATTGGCAATTTTAGTCCACAAATAAACAAAGATTAATTCTCATTATTAGTATGGGCATTGAAAAAGAAAATCAGTATGGTATCAAAATAATTGAGAGCATACATTTTCTTTATTCAGTCATCGTCTGTCAGCATCTCTTCAAAGAAGAACAATAGTATCCAAGAATCTACTATATACAATCCAGTAACAATTATACCCACCCAGAATATTACTGAGGATCTTAATCTTCAACGAGCACACTGATAAGCATATCTTCTGTCTGCCTGTGTTGACCATTACCAACAATAAGCCAACACCAAGCTAGGTACACAGGAGAACCATAAGCTAGGCCAACATGATATGACTCCTATGAAGCACAAAGTGTAACTTAAAGGGAGAAAGTCAATTGGAAGAAGATATTTCAATTGGTGACATAGGATTACACATATGTTTAAATACATCTGTTTCTATTTGTTTAATAAAAACAAGTGTCTGTCTCTCAGAACCAAAAGGGCCAATTACATTAATATATTCTTAGAATGCCATAGAACTTGTAATTCACATTCTCTGATCAACTCTCTCACAAAAGGACAGAATGTTCACTGGCATCCATGAGACTGGTACCCATATTCTATCTTCTGCATTGATGAAGACCTGATAAGGTATGCTGATCCCCCCAAAATAAGTCTTCCAAGGAGAGATCAAATAAACTCTGGTATGTCCCATATAGTATAATATGGCAATGGGGAAAGCTGGATAGGACATACTTGCTCAAGGAGAAATATTGCTAATTTACTGATTTCAACTCCTAAAAGAATAGTGAAACAGGGATGTGATGACCTTATTTTCCACAACAAAAATCAGGACACAGAGTCTAACAAAGGCTTTTTTTCCACTCCTGGGAATTGAGCTGTCTGAGAGATGTAGCTTAAATGCCAAAATATTGGCATTTCTGGGACATTGATGTTATATGGAAACAACAGAAAAGAATAGTTGAAATCAAAACTGCCCTGGAAAATTCAAGAAATAAACATTCGCCTATGGGAATGTACATGAAAGACCAATCCTTAAGACCTATGAAAGCTAATAAACAGGGGTTGGTGAGTATTACAATTTCTGAGTTCAAAGAGTGGTCCAATGGAACTTGATCATCATCAGGTGCAGAAAGAAAAGCCAAAAAATGGATTTCAAAATATAATAAACTGTTCTAGCTTTATTCCACTCACAATTCTGAGAGTGTTATATACTTCATAATAAATGAAACAATGAGCTATAGTAATCAACCATTTAAATGGAAATAAGTCAATATCTCCGTTGTGTGTTGGGCTTTTTAGTCATATGCATCAAGGGGCCATTAAGGTTAACTAAACATGAAACATTGAATGTGTGCAGATTGTGAAGGCTTTTCCTTCTGCTTTAGTTTCAGCACAAACAGAAACTGATTTAGATTAGCAAAGTGGCCCAAGCCTCAAATTCAAATGCTCAGGAGAATATCTGATCATCCTTATTCTTTTTGCATACCAGTTCACACCATGACTTGGTGGTCCAGTAGTGACTTGTAAACCATGCAATAGTCTGTTCTACATATGGTTGCTAAGAGGGGTGTCGTAGGATTTACATTACTAGGAAAATATACCATGACCAAGGCATCTCTTATGAAATAAAACATTTAGTTAGTGCTGGCTTACAGTTTCAGAGGATCCGTCCATTGTCATCATGGGAAAAAATGTGGTATTGTGTAGGCAGAGTTGGAGATGATAAAGAACTTAAGAGTTCTACATCCTGATATGAAGGCAGCTAGGAGGAAACTGTATTTCACACTGAAAGTGCCATGAGCATTTAAGACTTTAAACCTAGGCTGAAGAGATGGCTCAGGTATTAAGATCACTGACTATTCTTCCAGAAGTCCTGAGTTCAAATCCCAGCAACCACATGGTGACACACAACCATCTGTAATGAAATCTGCTGCCCTCTTCCGGTATAAGTGAAGACAGCTGCAGTGTACATATAATAAGTAAATAAATACTTTTTTCAAAAAAGACTTGAAACCCCTGTCTCTTCCTCTAAGAGGACTTAGAAGACTTAGACACACCTCCTCCAAGAAGATCACACCACCTTCAATAAGGCCACACCTTTTAATAGTGTCTTCCTATGGCCAAGCATTTAAACAAATGAATCTCTAGAAGCCATACTTATTCAAATGAGCACAAGGAGACTATAAGCAGCTTAGCTCTATAAAATTGCCCAGAATCATTCTCCTAAGAGACAGTGACAAGTGCTTAAATGTCAAGGACAACTTCTAAACTCTTCATGTACTCTGAATCCACTTAGATATTCCAGTTTGAAAGGTGATTGGTTGCACTCTTTCATCCTCGGATGACAGTGAACTATAAGCTCTGTAGTTGCAATAAGTGGTCTGTTGTACCTTCTCTTTTATTCCCCTTTAATTTCTTAAAATGTGCTACTTACATTGTAAACTATTCATACCAAGTTCACATAATCCCATTCCTTCCCAGTGTCCACCCAAACAAAATCCCCATCTATACCTATATGGATTTTTGTCACTCACTGCAAAGTGACACCCCTCTGGCTTTAGATCATGCCTTCCCTTTCTAGCCTAATATAAGATAGACCACCAAGAGTTAATACCTGTAGTAATAGTCCCAACCAACCATGTGTAGAAACTAATGGATAAATATTTCTAGGAATATGTTCTCCACAATTCCACAGAGTCCTTAGTGAGACTGAGTCCCAGTTGTCTACAATGATAATATGCTCATAATCTACCCTTCATTTTTAAATTCCCAAGCCTTTTCCCTCATCCATGACTTACACACACATACACACACACACACACACACACACACACACACACACACACACACACACGAGTCTAAAACAAACAAAGAAAACATTCACATTTGCTCTGCAATTTTCAAGGGAATATTTTATTACTATCTAAAATCTGCTGCCATCATCCAGCTCTTCACTTGCTGCAATGGCTCTAACCCTATAGTTTGCTTTGGCAGATTCAGAACATAACCCAGACTCTCAAACTCATGTCAACCCTATTCCATCACAAATCTCTCAGAAACTTTTCCCCCGACATATTGAAATCTCTAACTTTTCTTAGCTAGAGTAATTGTGCAAGAGTAACATGTATAGAAAGACGCAGCTGGGGACCATCTGCAGAAAACCTGAGAACTCCTTCCTTCTGTAAGTTAGTTAATATAAAAGCTAAGATGCTTATGAAGCCACTGGAAGGGCCACTGCAGGTCAGTAATTAGGGTCAGTTTAAACACTCAAGAAACCAATGCTGCTTCAACCTCCATCTTTCCCAATATCTTGTGGCTGCACCTGACACAAAAGTATACACTCTAGTCTCCTTCTACCTTCCAAGGCTTGCATAAGATGTCACTCCTGAGAACTTACTTCTACTGGCAGAACCATGTAAAGAAAGAGCCCAGAAGTAGCTTTCTTGGATCTTCCATAAACTAGCTATGACTCTAGAAGGCAGAGGTAATACTAGACTAGCCTTAGAAACATAAGAGTATTTTTATGTACAATGAGTACATCACAGAAGACACCAGTCCACATAGAAGAAGAAGAGGAAGGGCTATAGTTTTGAACGAATGAACCATGCCTATGACATTCAGCTTTTCACTAATAAACATTTTATGTGTATGTGTTTTAACTGTCTGAATATATGTACTGTATAAATGCCTGGTGCCCACAGTGGTAAAGAAAACATTAGATTTATTAAGGACTATGAGCAATTGTGAGCCACTGTATGGGAGGGTCCTGTAAATCAAAACCAGATACCCTTCAAGAACATCAAGTACTCTTTAATCTCCAAGACACAGAATTTTAAATGATTCAACTGGAAACACCACTATATTAGGACTAAGCTCAAGCACCAGTCTCATAATGCAATATCTTGACAAAACATCAGATGCATTTCAGTGTGCAATGCCACTCACTCTAGGTTTTCTTCTGTTAGTTTCAATTTTCCTTTTTATTCCTTTGATTATGCCTAAGAATACCTCTACAGACTTGATGATAATCATTATATATTATTAAATAATTTCACAGAAGTATAGACCATGCCTTTATTTCTCTTAACACTTATCTGTTTGAAATCATCATCATGTAAAATAGTCAGTGAATATAGAATGTAATGAGAAACAAGAAATGTTTTTTCTTCATTTCCAGGACAATTTAATATTTTATTTATTATTAACTTCCTGATTATGTATATTATCTATATGCATACCTAGAGTGTGTTGCCTCTTAAAGTATTCTAACAGAAAAACTATGCATGCATGATTCTGTGATAAATAATGCACATTGATCATAAGCAACCATTCTGAAAACCCATTAAATATATTGATCTGATTTTAAAAGGGAGTCTGCAGCCGATGGAGCAGAGTGATTTACCACTTTCAAGAATAATGAAGACAGATGCAAACTAAATGAGTCGCTGAGCATCTCAAGGACCAATGGAAAAGTTTGAAAAGTGAAAATGTCATGAGAACCAGATTATATCCACTTATATTACTGAGATGGTGACTTGCAAATCACTAAGTAAACCATTTAGATGGAATTGTCTGATCTCTAGGCCATCTTGACTGCCATCAATATCAAGTATATCTACAGAAACTGTGGTTAAGGAGTGCTTGAAGATCTAAGTGGCTATCCAGTGATCTTAGAAAAAGTCATGGTTGTTCCAACCAAGCATAGTTTTTACTAAACTCTCCTGTTGCTTTATGGCACAGTGTCCCTATATTTTAAACTTGTTCCTCCAACATATTCCAGAGTGAGCTGCTTTTGCCTCTCTCCTCTGTAGCATGGATCATGAACAATTGCATATCTGAACTTCCAAGAAACAACTCACCTTAAATTCACCCTCTTCTGGGTTCCACACTCCACTGTAGTCCTTGTCAGTCTCCCTTGGACCCCAGTAGCCTCTTCCTGCCAATTCTTGCTTTCTTCTTAAACTGTAAACTATCATTTTCCTCCCCTTCAACATGGAACTTCAACAGGAACTTAGGCTGTTAGCACCTGCAGATGAGCCACGTCCTCATGGTCTGCTTCTACCTGGGAATCTAGTCTTCTGGCAGACTACACACTTCTCTGTCTTCTTTGATCATTCATGACTACAAACTCCTTGAATATGACTCTTAGGAATTTTATGGCTGAAACTTCCATTTTATTTTATGTTTGCCTATGATGGATTTCCTAATCATTTTATGCAAATTGTACCATGTTCAGTTTCTAGATGAACACTTAAGTTTTTCAGCAACAATATAGTTCTCCTGTGAGTTTTTTATACTAAATGGAAATGTGTCTTTCCTGCTGGTTGAAATATCCATCTGTGCCCTGGTCTAACAGACCATATTAGTCACAGTATGTACATTTGAATTGACTCGTCAAACCTACCAGGGGTATCAAAGCATCTCTCTGAGACCTCTGGGGACTATTCAAGTTGACATGGGTCTTATAAACTTGGAAGTTGGATGCATTTAATATTCTTTTGAATATACTTATCTCTAACTTGATCCCTGTTAAGTCTAAATTTATGTAACATTAAAGTTGGTGCAAAAATTCCTTATTGAAACCAAGTAGTTTATGGATTTACACAAAGAGAGAGGAGGAGGGGGTGATGAGAGTTATACTATGTGGGGAATAATGCTCTTCTCAGAAACCATAAGTTGACATATAAAAAGCTCAGTGCCATGTGTGCGATACCTCCCTTTGATTTGTTGGAACCCCCCCCAAAAAAAAATGGGACACTGCTGAGTAGTAAAAAGGAGAGGTTATCCAGTGATCTTGGAAAAAAATCATACATGTTCCATCCAAACACAGTTTTTACTAGAGACTCCTGTTGTTTTCTGGTATAGTGTCCCTATATTCTAAATTTGTTTCTCCAACACATTCCACAGTGAACCGCTTTTGCCTCTCTCCTCTAAAGCATGGACCCTGAACAACTGCATATCTCAGCTTCCAAAAAAATCCTCACCTTAAATTCATCTGGGTTCCACACTCCACCATAGCCCTTGTTAGGAGACAGGGAAGTGTGTGCTCTGCCAGTAGACTAGGTTCCCAGGCAGAAGCAGACCCTGAGGACCTGACCCAACTGCAGTTGCTAAAAGCTAAAGCTCCAGCTGGGGAAGTGACATGTAAGAGGAGAATACAATGACAGTTTATATTAGTCCCCCACAACAATGGAGGCTATTCTTATTTCTCTTTTTTGTCCACCAGAACTTGATGATAAGACCCTATTTCTGAAGATTCCATACTTCAGCAATACAACATAGTTTAATCAATCTGATACTAACCAGGGAAATTCCTTGTATTGGTGAGCTTTCATAACACTAGAAGGTGCTATGCAGGTTGCTAAGGAATAAAGGTGATCGACAGTCTTATCCAGCTATGAGCCATGCTAGCTACAATAGTGTCTATTCTAGCAATATTTCCCACTGGTGTGATGGGAACAAAAATGTGAGAGGTAACCTACTGTTTTCTGATTAGATTTCAGGCTCAAAACATAGGAGAAAGTCGTGTGTACTACTATAATTTCATCCAAGAACGTATTATTTGGGGGCTCCTAGATCCTAAATGTAAGCCTACAACTATTATTTTCCTAAACTGACATTTTATAGAACTACCTTCTAAACATGTATTTTTTATACTAAGAGATTAGTACAGCTTTCAATTCTTATCAGAGAAACTGATGGTTAATACAGAAGATGGTTTATACAGAGGCACATAACTGGTCAAAATATTCTATTGAATGCCAGTGGTTAGGAAGAACCAAACTAAAAACAGTCTCTTGTGGACATAAGACCAATACACTCATGAACTCATGACAGCTGTGGTTGTCTGCATAAAACCTACACAAGATCAAGATAGTCAACATTTGAGCATGGGTGAGAGATTGGCACAGGTTTCCCCCATCCCGAGTTGAGGAGGTACTAGCAGTTAATATCAGCTCGGGGAGGGAGAGTCAGTTATCTTCAGAGTTGTGATCTCTGGTAGATTGATTGTACTCCAGAGAGTAGTGCCATATCTATTATTGGGGAGTATTAATTGAACACAGTGGGTTGATAAAAAATGTAATAGAAGACATGAAATTGGGAGAAGGATTTTGGGAAGGATTTTAAAGGAGTTGTAGGAGAGAGTGAAGGTCAAAACTATCAAAATACATGTATGCATATATGAAATTCTTAAAGAATAAATTAAATAATGCATTAAAAGTTATATGCTCTTTCTAAAATATGGAATGTTTATATCTGTATTTCACCAAAACGTTAAAGTAGGTAACAGGCCAATGTTTGTAACTGGACAGAGAGAAAAACCCTAAATGTCTTACAGATGTCACAGGATTTCTTCTTATTAAAGATAACAACTGAGATCTGCAGGTAGTCTGTTCTTTCTCCACTTGGACATGTCATCCTCAGACTACCATGCAAAGCACACCTGTCTGTCTCCCAGCACTAGCCTCACCCTGTCACAGATTATTTCAGGGCCTTCATTATTTCATTCTTGGGCCAAACCAGTAAAACTTGCGTACTTTTGAGACCTGCGCTCCAAAGAAACACACTGTAAATAACACTTTATAGTAACACACATAGGGTGGGGGAGCCAACAGCTTCTTCTAACATGTTTTCAGATGTTAGACTTAAATTGAAAATATGATACATTTGATGATGGTGTAGGAGCTTGATAAGGGCACAAGTGTCCCATTGGAATCATCAGAGAATAAATAACTTCTAGCCACAAGACAAAGCTTCATTGGTTACTTGTGTATGAACCTTCCCTAAAAACCTGGCAGACTGTTGTAAAAGTCGGGATTACAATGTGGTTATAACCATTAAAGGAAGATCTGTAGCTTGTATTCTAAAGTATTCACCATGGGCAATTGTCTTACTGGAGTACCTGCTACAACCAGCTGGTAATGCTGAAGTACTCTTCCTTGTCCCTTAGCTGGACAAAAGCAACTCATGCCTCCAACAACTGTAGGTTCCAAAAGCATTGTTGCTGACCCTCGATATAAAAGTTTTAATAGACATTTTTATAATATAATATATGGAGCGCCCATCTATTAAAACAAATTTTAAATAAAGTCACATCAAGCCATAAGGCAACAGCACTGCCATCTTGTGAGTTACTCTGGTAGACATTTCTATCTTAGGAACACTAGGCATACATTGACACTATAAAATCTGGCACAAACTCAAAGATTTACTTAAAGGGTACAGATGGAGCTTCAGTACCTATGCGCCAGTTCTTCAGGATATATGATTCCATGGTAAAAATGGTCAAGCAAAATTGGTCCCAGAGGATATTCTTTTGTGGGAGCCCAACTACAATGAAACTAAAGCGTAGTTCTCCTCTATCTGAGAAAGGATGTTCTCTGATAGAGAATGTGGTATGGGCCAAACATACATGGAGAGGGGGAAAGAGTGTCTGTATCCAGTCTATCTATCATGCACATTAGTACTAGAGGTTTTCATGACCACTGCAAAAAAGTTTATTACCCTATTAAATTATGTCTTATCTCAATAAATGTTTGGTAAACACTCAAAATAATATATTAACTTGAAGGAAGGTTTGTAAATACTGATTCTTGGGGCCAGTGCTTGTGAGAAGCATACCTCTTGGAATAGACTACAAGAAAAAAACTTTCTAAGAAAATCTATTGAAGTGTGTTACTAACATACACATATGGGAGGAAGAAGAGCCAATTGCTGGGAAGCCATGAAAGTAGGTCATCCAACAGAGGACAAGGAGCTTCTGTGAACCTTTAGAAAGGTTTCAAACAGAAGCAAGGTAGCCAATTTTTCATAAAGGATGGTCAGCCACTGAAAGACGAGGTGTCTCACTTTAGCCAAGGTCAGTTTCCAAAGAGGAAGACACTAGAAGCCGACAACCACCAACACTTTCAGAAGCTGGGACATTAGATGTAGCATCTTGAAAGGAAAACAGGAGTCAAGCAGCACACCACAGTATGGAAAACATCAAATGGGAGTGAAGAGCAGTTTTCATCTCAGGATTACATAAAGGGTTCAGTAATTTTTAGGTCTCCATAACCTACCTTAGAACATTTAGGCAGCTTTCGGGCTCTAAAATGAACCAATTAAAAAGCCTTATAATTGTAAAGTGTACATTTTGGCTAGTCAATACAACTACTTATTTTTCTTTGAAGATTTATCAAAATATTCCTCTCAAGAAGATGGAAATAGGCTTGTGACAAGGGTGAGAAAAACTGTGAAGCCAGTGCTGTATGACATAGATTTTTCTTCTCATCAGGACTTTCCAGAAAAGGCATCCTCCTGCATATGAGCCCTTAGTGTTTCTCAGCACGGACCCAAAATCACATGTCACTGTCCTTGAGCAGACAAAATAACCAGAAAAAATCAAGTAATAATATTTATTAAACAGAGGCTATGTCTGTTTCTATATTATCACCACAACCCTGAAAACAACTTAATGAGATAGTGATTAATAAAACCTTCATCATCCGCAAGAAGAAAATAATTTCCAAAAAAAAATATAATATTCTGCTTAGTCATGTAGAGTATATATGACAGAACCCAATTCCAAATGATTCTACACAAAGTATATATAGAGAAGTTATTCTGGATGTTCTCCATCTCTCCTCATAGACAACCCTCTCTCCATCCTGCTTGGCGTCCATGTAGGTGACATCTATGTAGCCTAACACCTAAGCCCTATTATCTTTTGGTACCCAGTTCAGTTGTATCCAGACAGATATTATTAGTAAGAAACTAGAAAGGAAGAAGAGTGTAGGGATGGAGTGTGCTCTACGGCTTCAAGATCACAAGCTAGCAGTCACGTCTTAGCATCTTTACCAAATGATCGTTCCGCAGCTAGAGATGTAACTGGGCCCTGATGAGCAGTCCTCCATCAAACCACTGCTGTTGATTCTGAAATAACTCTCCATCCCTTGTTCAGGCCCCTTAACTCTCTCAAAAATTTTACTAGTCTTGTCTAAACTTCTTGTGGATCCAGAGCATGGGTCACAGGGACAGTGTCACATGACCTACATGCAAAATACTGAGTTAGGAAATGATGATTACTATTTCCTTCTCTGAGCAAATCTGCTGAGTAACCAACCTGGAACCCAGTGTTGACCTAAAGGTGAGACACACCCCTCAAAAGATTTGGGTGGAAGGATGATGCACTTGAACCCAGAGGCATGGGAACTAAGTTGATGCTCAGAGTTCATGGACCTGCTCACTATAAGGAAGGCTAATTTTCAATATCTCTTTCTTTCTTTGATCATAAATTTCTGGCAATTTGTTCTTACAAGCAATTGTTTCTTACAAGTGTCTGGTATCTTTAGTTTAAAATTGTATGTGTTTTGGGAAATAGACACTTTTAGATGAGGTCTGCCACCTCTTCCCATTTCCTTCTCTAGGTATAATACAGTGTGTATGATGTTCCTGTGGCTGAAATTTTAGAGAACAATAGAAAAGGTCTGTGCTGTTCAGATTGAAATAGCGTCTGTGGGCTCATTATAGTTACTTCAGAATGAGCCTTAAGATTGACATCAACCAAAAAAGAAAAAAAAATGAGATAATGGAAGAAGAGGAAGAAGGAGGTAGGTAAGGAAGGAGCCACTTAGGAAAAGTCTTACCACTGATGCTTCAAATCCTTTGATAAAGACATTTATCTATCGTAGCTTTTGATATTCCTAATGAGATCAAATCTGATTTAATATTTAATCTATTTCTTATTAATTTCCTCTTTTCCTCATACACTTCACCCAAGGAATTTACTACCATTTCTAACCCTCACTGCTTGCAAAGCAAGGGAGGCTGAACAAGACAAGATTATTGCCAAACCTTCTCCTACCTCTGCTAACCTGCAGCAATTAGTCACCACTAGGCTTTGAAAGTGATTCAGCACTCAGGATGATAGCTTCAAATTCCATCCATTTGTCTAGGAATTTCATGAAATCATTGTTTTTAATAGCTGAGTAGTATTCCATTGTGTACGTGTACCACAATTTCTATATTCATTCCTCTGTTGAAGAATATTTGGGTTCTTTCCAGCTTCAGCTATTATAAATAAGGCTGCTATGAACATGGTAGAACATGTGTTCTTGTTAGATGTCGGATCTTCTTTTGAGTATATACCTAGGAATGGTATAGCTGGATTTTTAGGTAGTACAATGTCCAATTTTCTGAGGAACCACCACACTGATTTCCAGAGTGGTTGTACCAGCTTACAATCCCACCAACAGCGGAAAAATGTTCCTCTTTCTCTCCATCCTCGCCAGCATCTGCTGTCACCTGAGTTTTTTAACTTAACCATGCTGACTGGTGTGACGTGAAATCTCAGGGTTGTTTTGATGTGCATTTCCATGATGACTAGGGATGTTAAGCATTTCTTTAGGTGCTTCTTAGCCATTAGATATTCCTTAGTTTAGAATTCTTTGTTTATCTCTGTAGCCCAATTTTAATAGGATTATTTGATTCTCTGGAGTCTAACGTTTTGAGTTCTTTGTATATATTGGATATTAGCCCTCTACCAGATATAGGATTGGTAAAGATCCTTTCCCAATCTGTTGGTTGTTGTTTTCTCCTTTTGACAACCCAGTCACAAAAGAGCACTCATGGCATGTACTCACTACTAAGCAGAAACTCACCAAACAGCTCTGAATACCAAAGAAACAATTCACAGAAATTATAAAGCTCAAAAAGGAAGAACAAAAGATGGATGCTTCCGTTCTTCGCAGAAGGGAGAACAAAACACTCATGGGAGGAAATAATAGGACAAATAGAGGAGCAGGGATTGGAAAAGTGATCATTCAAAGACTGCCTTACCTGGGAATCTATTCTGTATGCAGCCACTAAATCCAAGCACTATTGATCATGCCAAGTAGTGCTTACTGGCAGGAATCTAATATGGATGCCTCATCGAAGGCTCTGCCAGTGCCATACTGATACAGAAGAGTGTACTTGCAGTTAATCATCAAACTAAACATGGGCACCCCAACGAAGGAACTAGACAAAGGACTGAAGGAGAGGAAAGGGTCTTCAACCCCCTGGGAAGATCAAAATTATTAACTACCCAAACCTGTCACAGGGACTAAAACACCATCCAATGAGCACACATGGAGAGACCCATGGCTCCAGGTGCATATGCAGCAGAGGATAGCATTGTCTGGCATCAATGGGAGGAGAGGTTTTTGGTCCAGCAAAATCTCATTTTCCCAGTGTAGGGGAATGCCAAGGTGCTGGGGTGAGAGAAGGTGGTTGGGAAAGGGATCACCTTCATGGAGGCAATGGGAAGAAGAGGGGAGATGGGATTTGCAGAAAGGGATAACATCTGTAATGTAAACACAGAGACTATCTGATTAAAAAAAAGAGAAAAAATAAAATTCCTTTACATTAATTTGAGAAACTATTTAGTAGGGAATACTTGTCAGAGATCAAAATTCAACTATTCTTGCTTTCCAGATGGCCAAGGGGATCACTTATATCACTCTTCTCCATTTAAGTTACAGGTATGCTTCCATTCACACTGATTTTCATGTAGTAACTGGGATTCACAGCCCAAGTTCTTATATGAAAGTAGTCTAGTGACCAAACCAGCAGCATCAAAAGTAGAACATGAAATAATCGAGTTTTCAAAATAGAAAAAGAAAGAAAGGAAAAAAGAAAGTGATTCCACAACACAACTCTGCCTAGAGCAGACTTGATGCTCCAGACCACCTACCACACCCAGAGACAGCTTGACTCCCAGGAGCTCAGTCACAACCAGGCTTACAAGCTCACAGAAGTCTGAGACAGCAAGCCCAGTTACCACCTGAGATAACCAGACAGCAAGAGGCAAGTGAACAAATGTAAGAAACAGAGAGCAATGCCACTTGGCTCCATCAGAACACAGTTCTCCCATCACAGCCAGCACTGACTATCTTTACACACCTTTAAAGCACGACTCCAACATAAACTCCCATCTCACCAAGATAGACCATAAGAAAGACATACATAACTCCCTTAAAGAAACATAGGAGAGATCCTTCCAGTTTCCATATACACCCAAAACTGACTCTGTGCGAAAGCACTCTGTACCCAAATCCCACTGGAAAAGAGCTGGTCTCCAAGGATGATGACACACCTGAGAGCACAGGTTAGACCACCAAATACCTGCTCAAGAGGGACCAACATGGAGCCTTCATGACACAGGAACCAAGGAGCAGCCTGGAACAGGTGACTCCTAGAGAGCTGGTCTCCTAGGAATGCTGACACACAGGCTTGCAGGAGGGACAAGTTATAGCAAGACTAGATAACCCCAGAAAAAAAACAAGATGGTGAGAAGCAAGTGCAAGATTATAAGCAACTGAAACCAGGCCTGCTTCGCATCATCAGAACCCAAATCTGCTACCACAGGAAGACCCGGATACCCTAATACACCAGAATAACGAGATTCTAATTTAAAATCACATCCCATGATGAGGATAGAGGACTTTAAGAAGGGCATAAATATTTCCCTTAAAGAAATAGAGGAGAACACAGATAAACATATCCAGAGATTAGGTATGGCCCCTCCTTTGAGAGATGAGGCCACCCACCCTTCTCCAAAAATTTTAACCAGAATTGCTCCTGTCTAAAAAAATACAGAAACAAAGAGTGAAGCAGAGACTAAAGAAAGGCCATCCAGAGACTGCCCTATCTGGGGATGTTTCCACATGCAGACACCAAACCCAGACACTATTGCTGATGCCAAGAAGTGCTTGTTGATTTCCTTATGTTAAACCATCCCTGCATCCCAGGGATGAAGCCTACTTGGTCATGATGAATGATCGTTTTGATGTGTTCTTGGATTCGGTTTGCAAGGATTTTGTTGAGTATTTTTGTATCAATGTTCATAAGTGAGATTGGTCTGAAGTTCTCTTTCCTTGTAGGGTCTTTGTGTGGTTTAGGTACGAGGGTTATTGTAGCCTCAAAAAATGAATTGGGTAATATTCCATCTGATTCTATCTTTTGGAATAGTTTGGCGAGTATTGGTGTTATATCCCCAATAAATGTCTGATAAAATTCTGCACTGAACCCGTCTGAACCTGGGCTTTTTTTGGTTGGAAGGCTTTTGATGACTTCTTCTATATCTTTAGGTGTTATAGGGTTATTTAGATGGTTTACTTGGTCCTGGTTTAACTTTGGGATCTTGTATCTGTCTAGGAATTCGTACATTTCCTCCAGATTTTCCAATGTTGTGGAGTATAAGTTTTTGTAGTAGGATCTGATGATTTCTTGAATTTCCTCAGTTTCAGTTGTTATGTCACCACTTTCCTTTCTGATTTTGTTAATTTGGATACTCTCTCTTTGCCCTCTAGTTAGTCTGGTTAGGGGTTTATCAATCTTGTTGATTTTCTCAAAGAACCAACTCTTTGTTTTGTTGATTTTTTCAATGGTTCTTTTTGTTTCTATTTGGTCTATTTCTGCCCTAATTTTGATTATTTCTTGCTGTCTACTCTTTTTGGGTATATCTGCTTCCTTTTGTTCTAGGGCTTTTAGCTGTGCTGTCAGGTTGGTGATGTGAGCTCTCTCAAGCTTCTTTTTGGAAGCACTTAGGGCTATGAGTTTTCCTCTCAATACTGCTTTCATTGCATCCCATAGGTTTGGGTATGTTGTGTTTTTGTTTTCGTTGAATTCTAGAAAGTCCTTAATTTCTTTCTTTATTTCTTCTTTGACCCTGCTATCCTTTAACAGAGCTTTGTTTAGTTTCCATGTGTATGTGGGCTTTTTGTTGTCTTTGTTGTTGTTAAAGACAAGCACTAGACCATGGTGATCGGAGAGGATGCATGGGAGTATTTAAATCTTCTTATATCGATGGAGGCTCATTCTGTGTCCAATTATGTGGTCAATTTTCAAGAAGGTGCCATGGGGTGAGGAGAAGGAGGTGTATTCTTTTACTTTAGGATAGTATGTTCTGTATATATCTATTAATTCTGGTTGGTTCAAAGTCTCTGCTAGTTTTGCAGTGTCCTTGTTCAGTTTTTGTTTCACGGATCTGTCCTTTGGTGAGAGTGGGGTATTAAAGTCTCCCACTATTATTGTGTGGGGTGAAATGTATTTTTTGAGCTTTAGGAGAGTTTCTTTTATGAATGTGGGTGATTTTTTATTTGGAGCATATATGTTAAGGATTGAGAGTTCCTCCTGACAGATTTCCCCGGTAATGAGTAAAAAGTGTCCTTCCTTATCTTTTCTGATAACTTTTGGTTGAAAATTTACTTTATTCGATATTAGAATAGCCACTCGAGCTTGCTTCTTGGAGCTGTTTGCTTGGAAGCTTTTTTCCCACCCTTTTACTCTGAGATAGTGTCTGTCTCTGTCTCTCAGATGAGTTTCCTGTATGCAGCAAAAGGCTGGATTTTTTTTATGTATCCAGTCTGATAGCCTATGTCTCTTTATTGGGGAGTTGAGACCATTTATGTTAATAGATATCAAGGAATAGTTGTTTCTGTTTCCTGCCATTATTGCTTTTTTTGGGTTGAGTTGTGTCTGTGATTTTTTCCTCTTTTAGTTTTCTTGTTTAGGAGTTTTCTTGTTTTTACTAGGCTGTATTTTCCCTCATTGTATTGGGTTTTCCACATATAATTCGTTGTAGTGCTGGGTTTGTGGTCAGATATTGTGTGAATTTTGATTTGTCTTGAAATATCTTCATCTCTCCATCGATGGTGATTGATAGTTTTGCTGGGTATAGCAGCTTGGGATGGCACTTGTGCTCTGTTAAGGAGTGCATGATGTCTGTCCAGGCTCTTCTAGCTTTCATAGTCTCTGTTGAGAAATCGGGTGTGAGTCTGATTGGTCTGCCTTTATATGTTACCTGACCTTTTTCCCTTACTGCTTTTAGTATTCTTTCTTTACTTTGGGCACTTGATGTTTTTACTATTATGTGTCGGGAAGTATTTCTTTTCTGGTCTAACCTATTTGGAGTTCTGAAGGCTTCTTTTATGCTCATGGTCATCTCATTCTTGAGGGTAGGGAAGTTTTCTTCTATGATTTTGTTGAAGATATTTACTGTGCCTCTTGGTTGATACTCTTCTCCCTCTTCTATTCCTATTATCCTTAAGTTCGGTCTTCTCATTGTGTCTTGGCTTTCCTGGACATTTTGGGTTAGGAGGTTTTTGTTTTTTGCATCTTCTCTGGCTGTTTTGTCTATATTTACAATGTTGTCTTCTGCCCCCAAGATTCTCTCTTCGATCTCTTGTAATCTATTGGAAATGCTTGCTTCTGTGACTCCTGATTTCTTTTTTTTGGTGTTCTGACTCTAGGGTTATCTCTTTTAGCGCTTTCTTTATTGTGTCAATTTCTGTTTTAATTTCCCTCTTCCATTCCTTTATTTCTTTGGTTCTGTTTTCGTCTCGTTCTTTGAGTTCTTTGAGTGTTTTTCTTGTTTCTTTTTTAAAAGCTTCTGAATCTTTTTGCTTTTCCTCCCTTTCTTAAGTATCTCTATCAGCGTCTTGAGGTATGATTTCAGGTCTGTGTCTTCTTTTTCTGGAGTGTTTGGAATTCCGATGTTTGCTGTTATGGGAGAGCTGGGTTCTGGTGTTGCTAGATTGTCTTGGTTTCCTTGGGATATACTCTTTCTCTTTCCTCTTGCCATTTTGTTGTCAGTGATATGTCCTTGCCTTTCCCTTGTCTCTGGTCTGTGTCCCTGGTTCTCCACTGGTCCAGGTGTCAGATGGGCCAATCCCTGTTTCATGCCTCAGAGTCTTCGGGTGTGAGCCCAAGTTCCAAAGTTCTGTTTCTGGTTGCTGGATCAGGCACGGCAGGGCAGGGCAAGGTAGAAGGTGCACTTTCCATGTGCTCTCCGCAGAGATCTCTCTGCTCCCCTGCAGCCTAGGTCTCCCACTCACCAGTTGCTCAGCCTCTATGAGCCGCCGTTCCAGGTGGCAGATGGGCCAGGCTCTGCTCTGCATCCTGAAGTCGCCAGTTGCTCAGCCTCTATGAGCAGCCGTTCCAGGTGGCAGATGGGCCAGGCTCCGCTCTGCGTCCTGAAGTCGCCTCAGGGTGGAAACAGAAGTTCTAATTTTCTGTTCCCAATCGCTGGATCGGGCAAGGCAGGGCAGGGCAAGTTAGGGTGTGCACTTTCCGTGTGCACTCCGCGGAGATCTCTTTGCTCCCCGGCAGCCCAGGTCTCCCACCCACCAGTTGCTCAGCCTCTATGAGCCGCCGTTCCAGGTGGCAGATGGGCCAGGCTTCGCTCTGCGTCCTGAAGTCGCCTCCAGGTGGAAACAGAAGTTCTAATTTTCTGTTCCCAATCGCTGGATCGGGCAAGGCAGGGCTGGACAAAGTAGGGTGTGCACTTTCCATGTGCACTCCACAGAGATCTCTCTGCTCCCCTGCAGCCTAGGTCTCCTACTCACCAGTTGCTCAGCCTCTATCTAAGGCTGGTTTTCAATAACAACAAAAACAACAGAAAGCCCACAAACTCATGAAAATTGAATAATTCTCTACTCAATGATAAATTTTTCAGGGAAGAAATAAAGAAAGAATTTAAAGATTTTCTAGAATTTGAAAAAAATGAAGGCAAAGCATACCCAAATTTATGGGACACATGAAAAGAGTGCCAAGAGGAAAAGTCATAGCACTGGGTACCTACATAAAAAAATTGGAGAGATCCTACAGTACCAACTTAACAGCACATCTGAAAGCAATAGAACAACGACAAAAATACACCCAAGAAAGATAAATAGATGTCCAGAAATAATCAAACCCAGAGCTGAAATCAATTAGAAACAAAAAGAACTATACAAAGAATAAACAAAACTAAGAGCTGGTTCTTTGAAAAAAATGACAAGATAGATAAACCTTTATCCAAACTAACTAAAGTGCACATAGACAGCATCCAAATTAACAAAATCAGAAATGAAAAGGGAGATAAAACAACAGAAACAGAGAAAATTCAAAAAAGTCATCAGCATAGTTCAAAAGACTATACTCAACAAAACTGGGAAATCTAAATGAAATGAGTGGATTTCTAGTCAAATATCATATACTAAAGCTTAATCAGCACCAGATAAACTATCTAAACAGTTGCATAACCCCTAGAAAAATAGAAATCATCATTAAAAGACTTCCAACCAAACAAACCCCAGGACCAGATAGTTTTAATACAGAATTCTATCAGACGTTCAAAGAAGACCTTATACCAAAACTTCCCACATTATTTCAGAAAATAGAAACAAAAAAAACACAACCTATATCATTCTATGAAGCCACAGTTACACTGATACCTAAGCCACACTGTTGCAGTAAATATTAAAAAAGGAATACCTTATTTCTTTATCACATACTCACTTCTCTGGTGCCACTTCTAGTACAGAGCTGGCACATGGACTCTGTCACTCGGTCCAAGCCACTCTCAGGGTCTCACTCCTCTCACATGACTGCCTCCTTCCTGGGTGGAATTACTGCCCTGTCCAGCACAAACATGACTCTAAGGCCAGATAGCTTTTCATTCAGGTTTATATATCAAACTCTCAATCCAAAAACCCTCTACACAATAATATTACATCAAATGGACAAAGATACAAACTGCCTTTCTATATGAGATATTAAACCTGTAAAATTCTTAATATGTTCATAGCTGCCTAATGTCAATTAAGTCCACCTGGATCCAGCTCATCCTTCCCGAACTCCATCTTGACTTCCTTTCTGTCCCTTTCTCTATCCCTTCTCCTCCAACCCTCTCTCTTCACCTTTCCTTCCCTTGCACAATCGCCACCTCTTGCCTTTATTTTACTTGTTAAAATGAGAAGAAGGTTCTAATGAAGTCACCCAAGTACTTGACTATGTACTTCACAATAACCAGAAGTAAAATAAAGTATCTTGGCACAACTCTAATCAAGCAAGTGAAAGATCTATATGACAAAAACTTCAAGTGTCTGGAGAAAGAAATCAAAGACAGCTTCAGAAGATGGAACAATCTCCCATGCTCATTGATTAGCAGGATTAATATCCTAAAAATGGCTATCTTACAAAAAGCAGTTTACAGATTCAATGCAATCACCATCAAAATTCCAACTCAATTCTTTAGAGGTAGAAAGTAATTTCTCAACTTCAAAAAAAAAAAAAAAAAAAAAAAAAAAAAAAAAAAAAAAGAATACCAGGAAACCAAACACTATTCTCAAAACTAAAAGAACTTCTGGGGAAATCATCATCTCTAACTTCAAGCTATACTATAGAGCAATACTGATTTTTTTTAAATGCACAGTGTTGATTCAGAGACAGACAGGTAGATCAATAGAATAGAATTGAAGAGCCAGAAATAAACCCACCCACCTATTATCACTTGATGTTTGACAAAGAAGCCAAAACCATACAGTTTTGGAAGAAAAAACAGCATTTTCAACAAGTGGTGCTGGCGTGACTATCTGGTGGTCTTCATGTAGAAGAATGCAAATTGATTCATTTTTATCTCCTTACACAAAGCTCAAGTCCAAGTGGATCAAGGACATCCACACAGAGCCAGATTCACTGAATTTAGTAGAAGGTAAAGTGGAAAAGAGCCTTGAACACACTGTCTTGGGGGGAATTTTCTTAAATAGAACATCAATGGCTCAGGCTCTCAGAACAACTACTGATAAATAGAAAGTCGTGAAACTAAAAAGATTCTGTGAGGCAAAGAACACTCTCGGTAAGACAAAATGACAAACAACAGATTGGGGAAAGATCTTTACCAATCCCACATCTGATAGAGGGCTAGTATCCAAAATATACAAAGAACTAAAGAAGTTAGACTCAAACAAACCAAATGAGCCAATTTTAAAAATGGGAAACAGTGCTAAACAAAAAATTCTCAACTGAGGAATCTCAAATGTCAGAGAAGCACTTAAATAAGAGTTCAACTTCCTTAATCATCAGGGAAATCATCAAGGAAATGCAGGGACAAAATGGAGCAGACTGGAGGAGAGGCTATCCAGAGACCACCCAACTGTGCAATCCACTCCAGCCAACAGGGAATTACCATGGGATTTCACCTTATATCAATCAGAATGGCTAAGATCAAAAACTCAGGTGACAGCAGTTGCTGAAGAGCACCTAGAGAAAGAAGAAACCTCCTCAGTTGCTGGTGAGATTGCAAGATGATACAACTACTTTGGAAATCAATCTGTCGGTTCCTCAGAAAATTAGAAATAGCTCTACCATAAGACCTAGCTAAACCACTCTTGGGCACATACCCAAGAGATGCTCCAACACATAACAAGGACACATGCTCCACTCTGTTTACAGCAGCTTTACTTATAATAACCAGAAGCTGGAAACAACCCAGTGTCCCTCAACAGAGAAACAGATACACAAAATGTAGTACATTTACACAATGGAGTATTTCTCAGCTATTAAAAATGACGACTTTGTAGGCAATTGGATAGAACTAGAAAATAGCATTCTGAGTGAGGTAACCCCAACCCAAAAGGACATACACGGTATGTACTCACTGATAAGAGTCTCGGAGTACCCACAATACAACTCAAAGACCATATGAAGTTTACAAGAAGGGAGTCCAGAGTGTGGATGCTTTAAACCCACTCAGAATAGAGAACAAAATAATCAAGGGAGGCAAAGGGATGGAGGGACTTGAGTGGGAGATTGGATGGAGAGGTAAAAGGCAGTGGGGGCAGGACTAGGTATGAGAAGGGACAAAGAGAAGTCCAGAGAGCCAAGATAGTTAATAGAACTAAGTAACACTGAGGTGTGGGAAACTTGAGGAACCACTAGAGAGTCCCACATGCCAGGAATACAAGAGGCTTCCAAGACCCAATGGAGATGACATTAGCTAAAAAAAAAAAAAAATCCAACAACAGGGCGATTGAACCTGATGAGACCACCTCCAATAGATAGACAATAGACAAGTGGCCCCAGTGGAGGGATGGGGCCACCTGTCTATCTAAAACTTTTAACCCAGTATTGTCCCTGTCTAAAGAAAATGTAGGGACAAAAATGGAGCAGAGACTGAAGCAAGGGTTATCCAGAAAGCCCCACAATTCGATGCATTCCATTCGCAGACAGCAAACCTCGACACTATTGCTGATACCATGATGTGCTTGCAGACAGAAGCCTGGTATGGCTATCCTCTGAGAGACCCTGCAAGCACCCGACTAAGTCAGATTCAGACACTAACAGCCAATCATTGGACTGATCCCAGGGCCCCCCATTGAAGAGTCAAGGGAAAGACTGAAAGAGCTGAAAGGGATTGCAACCCTATAGGAAGAACAACAATATCAGTTAACTGGGCCCCTCAGAACTCCCAGGGACTAAGCCACCAACCAAAGTGTACACATGAACTTGTCCATGGCTCCCGCTACACATGTAGCAGAAGACTGCTTCATCTTGCATCAGTAGGAAGGAAGATGCTTGGTCCTGTGGAGGCTTGATCCCCCAGAGAAAGGGGATACTAGAGGGGTGAGGTATAAGTGGGGGAGCACCCTCTTAGAGGCAAAGTGAAGGGGGTGGGATGGGAGTTTATGGAGGAGAGACTTGAAAGGGGGAACAACATTTAAAATGCAAACTAATAAAATGATTACTAAAAAAGAGAGAGAGATTCCACAATTATTGATCTCCCTTTGCATCTGAGAGGTTTAAATGCCAAGCATGGAAGAGTATTGAGATTATATTTACCATTATCATTTTTTCTTATTTTTACAGTGGCTCTGTCAGTCTTGTGGTGGTGATGGTGGTGTGTTGGTGGTGCTGGTCATGGAGGTGGTAGTGATGGAGGTGGTCGTGGTGGTGGTGGAGGAAGAGGTGGTGTGTGGAAGCATAGGGAGGTTGGAGTAGCCTTTTGTCAAAGATTTCAAAACTTTTATTTAGAACAAATATGAGTTTATCATCAAAAATAAAAGGAAACTCACTTCAGTAATAGAGTGAAGAAATGGTGGTTGAGATTTATTGTGTAAGAGAAGAATAGACAAGAAAGAAAGGATCAAGAGGGAGTGAGAGGGTAAGAAAGGCAGTATAGTGCTCTTAGAAAATACCAAATTTGACTTCCAGCATCTGCTACTAGATGCTCATAACCACACATAATTCCAGCTCCAAGGGATCCAACACCCTCTTCTGGACTCAGGCGCCTGCACTCACAGGCACACATGTACACCCATACACATACCACACACACCACACTCCCACATCTACACACACACACACACACACACACACACACACACCACTCCCATATCTACACACACACACCACACTCCCACATCTACACACACAAACACACACACACAAACACACATACATACACACACCACACTCCCACATCTACACACACACACACATACACATGTGTGTGCACATGTGCAGGTGCATTTTAAATTTTTTAAGTAACAAAAAGATATAGCAGAAATTTTATCTAAGGGTAGTTCTTATCACTGATTAAGAAAAAAAAAGACCGTTTCCCAGCAACCAAGGTAAAATGGGGAAATGAATGTGCTACATGACCTCTCTTCCTTATTAAAGGCATTTACTCAGATTGCCAGAGAACCAGACCTACTTCCTAGCTTGAAGCCAGAAGTTATAACAAAAGATCATTGAACAGCAACAAGCTGATGCTATCATGTATAATCATTTAACAAAAGTTTGGAAATATAGCCATTCTATTTATGACCATATCATCTATCAAAATTTAAGGAAGAATTTTAAACTTTTGTTTTTTGATGGCATTTTCAACTTCTGGATAATACATTTCAGTAGGTGGCTGGCTCATAGTGTGCTTTGAAAGTCTAACAGAGCTGATAAAAGATAAAGAGTTCACCTGTCTCTAATACAGAAATGCCAATTCTCTCTGCAGGACTTTTGATGAGCAACAGTAAGAAACATATTGACATCCTTGTATCCAAGAGGTCTGTGGTGCTGATGGCCAGGAGATGCTTTGGTTCTCAAACGAAGGTAGCAGCGCAGTGCTGTACTGTTGGAATAAGCTATCTAATTCTGTTGTCTAACCTAAATGCAGGCAACATGCTGCAGAAGAAGTAAAGGGGCTGCAGAGTTTGTATTCTTCTTTCCAGATGCTCATTTTGCACTATGCTAAATACTTGAATGAGAATTCAATGGACAGGGCTGGAGTCCTGAATACAAGTCATATGATAAGGAAACAAAATTAGACAGAAACAGACAGTCCTAGTTTTTATCCTCTTAGCTACATTCTGTGATACTGGGAACTTGACCAGTTCACCCAGACCAAAAGAAAAAGGGAACAAGGCAGCAGCTGACATGCGGCTCCTCTTCATCCAAACACTCCATGTTATTTTTTGCGACATTGACAGTTTTCCCCAGATTCTAGTGAGTCCAAGGCACACCACCTATCTCAGAGTTCTTTGGCTCAGAAATTTGGCCAAAATTCTGGTTTGGGGTCTATGTCAAGGCAGAAGTATCCCAAGGCTTAAGGGAAATGGGTTCACTGCCAAGACCACTCCTGTTTCTGGCACGATTTAGGTCTTCCTGGGCTATTGGGTTGAGAGCTGAGTTCTTTGTGAGTGGCCCATCTAGTGGTTTCCTGTAGCTTTCTTCCATAAGTATTTCTCCACTGGCAGCGTACAACACAGGATCTGGCTTGCTCTAAGTAAGAAGGGGAAAATGGAATGCTATCCACCCTGATGTAACATCTTTTGTAGGTTAATGCCACCTTTGATTTAGTATTGTCCTAGTTAGAGGTAAGCAACGAGGATCAGCCCACATTCAGGAGAAAGAATGTACAAGACTGTCAACATCAGCACATCTGCATCACTAGCCATTTCTGAAGCTGCAAACCACAGGCATAGTTCCTACAGCCTGAAGGTTAAAGACAATTGAGTCAGTAAGGCCAGAGCTATAGCCGTGGCCCTCAATAAAATCTAATCAAAAGAGTCTTTTCAAAGAAACTATCAACATTGAAAGCATGGTTACCCTCATTTTAACAGGGTAGCTAAGGCACAAGGACTGGGAGACGCTTATTCTTACTACTCAATCAGCTGTTCTTATACCAGCTGCAGCATAGGCTAAGAAAGGCTTCTTCCCTTTTAACACTCTGGAACTGGGTCAGAAGCTCCCAGCACTGACTGTCCATAAACTCACTGGTGGGGGTTCCTTCAAGTAAAAGGATAGGAACCCATCATCCCTTCTTCAACCCTGTGTCAGACAAAATAAGCTGGCTTGGTCATGTATTTTTAATTCGAGTATTTGGTAAATAAAAATAAAATCAAGTATCTATTGAAAACTACAATCCTATCAAAAGTAGTTTGAAAACAAGCCTCTGTAGTCAGAAGCCATACGACAACCAAGCCATGTTCTGCTGCAAAGCAAAAATCTAAGAAATCAAACATCAGCTAAGTAAAGTGGCATATACCTTTAATCCCTGTACTTAGAAGGCAGAGGCAACCAATGGATCTCTGTGAGACTGAGGCTAGCCTGATCTACTCAGTAAGTTCTGTACCAGCCAGAGTTACACTGTGTGATCCTGTCCAAAATGACCACAACAAAAGAGTCCCAATCTGTCCAGTCACAAAGGCAAGGCAAATTAACAGTAGAATATGTGGTGTTTGGATTGAATTAAGACACTGAGACCGATCTAGAGAGATGAGAAAGCTAAACGCCAGACTAGAAGTTCATCTAACAATTGTGCATGACCTCATGGGCCCATTTGTTTGGAAGAACGTTCTTGTATCAATGAGCTACAAATAAGACACAGGTGGCCTTATTTGGGATAACAATATGCCCTTCTAGAGGTTGGAGATACACACCAAAGAAGCAGAGCACAGCATCCTTTTAGATTTTGTTCTTTTCTCCCCTCTTCTGAATGGTGCACATCTAATTCAGTTGTCATGGGCCATGCAAGAAGAAAAACAAATGGCTTAAGACTTCATGGGATGTGGCTAACTGGTTACCACAACCACATGGGTAAGCTTCAGTGTGGCACAGCCCCAAGGACGCCATGTCGTTATGAGGTTCTCCAGTCCATGCTGCCCTCACATCCCTCTTAATCTAAGAATTATATCAAAATTCTAAGAAGGCTTCCAGTCCCTCACTGGGCAGTTTCTCTGGCATTCACAATAATAATGCTGCATCTCTTTTAGACATTGCTGCTGGAGCAGATTAATGATTCAGACACCACCCTAAGGAAAGAACTTAGAGATGTAGATTGTGAGCAATAACCACCACCCTTAGAAAATGTTTGAAAAAAAATTGTTAGTGAAGCTAGGTTGAGCTGTTTTTATTACTGGCTCTGATGTAGAAAATCTTAAAACACAATTTGAAGCTCAGAAAGACACATATATTTTTGTTATTTGTTTGTATATTTATTTATTTATTATTCACTTTACATCCCACTCACTGCCTCCCTCCAGGTCACCCTGTCCCACAATCCTTTGCTCCTGTCCCCTACCTTTCTCCTCTGGGTGGGTGTGGAACTTTTGGTTACCTGACACCCTGGCACTTCAAGTCTCTTTGATGCACTTCCTCTCCCTCCTGAGCCAGACAAGGCAGGCTAGATAAAAGAACATGTTCCACATACAGGCAACAGCTTTTGGTATAACCCCATTAGAGCTGTTCAGGACTCACGTGAATCTGCTACATATGAGTAGGGAGGCTTAGGTTCATCCTATGTATGTTTTTTGGTTGGTGGTTCAGACTCTGAGAGTCCCAAGGCTACAGGTTAGTTGGCTGTGTTGGTCTTCCTATCTCTTTCAGAACCCACAGTCCTTCCTCCTCTTCTGTAAGAGTCCTCAAGCGCCATCCACCATTTGGCTGTGGGTGTTTGTATCTGTCTGAGTCAGCTGCTGGGTGGACCCTCTCAGAGGCCTACATGCTCCCCTGTGCAAGCATAACAGAGTATCATTAATAGTCTTAGGGTTTGGCGCTTGCCTATGGTATGGGTCTCAAGTTGGGCTAGTTATTGGTTGGCCGTTCCCTCAGTCTCTACTCCCTCCCACATGCCAGCATTACTTCTAGCCAGACTAAATTTAGGGTTGAAAGTTTTGTGAATAGGTTGGTGTCTCTGTTACTCCACTAGGGTTCTTGTATAGGAGGTAGCCTCTTCAGGTTCCATATTCCCAGTTTAGTGAATCACAGCTAAGGTCACCCCCATTGATTCTTGAGTGTTTCCCTTGTCCTAAGCCATGTCTCATCCTAGAGATGATCCCCACCTCCTCACCCCCATCAGCTGCAGATTTCCATCTATTTTGATGGCCATCTAGTCATCTTTCCTGTCGTTCCCCACACCTGATCCTGAATCCCTCATTCCCCTTCCCATCTTTCCTTTCTCCCAGTTCCCTCCCTCCATCTGCCTCTTATGACTATTTTATTCCCCCTTCTAAGGGAGATTCAAGATTCCTTGCTTGGGCCTTTCTTCTTGTTTAGCTTCTTTGGTGTAACATGGTACCTATGTTTTATGGCAAATATCCACTTATAAGTGATTACATACAATGCATGTCCTTTGGAGACTGGGTTACCTCACTGAGGATATTATTATCAAGTTCCATCCATTTGCCTACAAAATTCATGATGTCTGTTTTTAGTAGCTAAATAATATTCCCTTGGGTAAATGTATCACTTTTTCTTTATCCATTATTCAGTTGAGGGACATGTAGATTGTTTCCAGTTTCTAGCTATTACAAATAAAGCAGCTGTGAACATATGCTCAGCAGAGGTATTGTGGGTCTTGAGGTAAAACTATTCCCAGTTTTCTGAAAAAATTCCAAATTGATTTTCGAAGTAGCTATACAAGTTTGCACTCCTACCAACAATGAAGGAGTGTTGCCCTAACCTTACATCTTCCACAGCATGTGCTATCTCTTGAGTTGCTGATCCTAGCCATTCTGATGGGTGTAAGATAAAAATCACATACTTGTTTTGATTTGCATTTCCCTGATGATTAAGGATGTTGAACATTCCTTTATGTGTTTCTCAGCCATTCTGGTTTCCTCTTCTGAGAATTCTCTGTTTAGTTCTATACCCCATCTTTAATAAGGTTATTTGGTTCTCTGTAGTCTAACTTCTTGAGTTCTTTGTATACTTTGGATATTAGCCCTCTAGTGGATGTGGGGTTGGTAAAGATATTTTCCCAATCTGTTGGTTGCTGTTTTGTCATATTGACCATGTTCTTTGCCTAAGAAGCTTTGTGGTTTTATGAAGTCACCCTTACCAATTGTTGAGCTTAGATCCTGATCCATTGGTGTTCTGTTCAGGAACTTGTCTCCTGTACCAATGTGTGCAAGCATATTTCCCACTTTCTCTTCTATGAGATCTGGTGTATCAGGTTTAAGTTAAGACCGTTCATCTTCAGGGAATAAGAACAATGGAAGCACTGGCTGACGTGACGCTCCCTGAGGCTGGAATGGTGATGACCAATTTTTTTTTTTTAAACATTTAAAAAGATTATTTTATTTTCTGAATATGTGTGCATGTCAAAATATATGTAGTGTATCACAGAAGACAGAAGAGGGCATTGGATCTCCAGGAACTAAAGTTACAGGTGGTTGTGAGCTGTCTGATGTGGGTGCTAAGCACCAAACTCAGGTCCTCTGCACAGCAGTAGGTGCTCTTAACCTCTGGGCCCTATCTCCAGCCCCCACAGCCAGATTCAAAACCATTAGATTTTGACCTTTGGAGTCAGTGCTGCTCATAACTCGCCGTAGAATTTGATCATCTTTCCTGTTTGGCTCCATCTGTGAGTTAGGAAATGAGAAAAATGGCAGTCACAGTTCACACTCACTTTCTTTTTTTTTAACTTTATTTTAAAAAACAAAGGTAAATGTACAGATTTTTAAGCATTTTTGCATAAAAGTATACAAGTAAAAGGATGACCAATTTCTTACACAATTTTTCCCTCAGCTTCCTGATTAAGATCTGCTGATTAGTAGCTATGCATATCTAAGGTAAGTATGACTGATTTTTATGTAGTAGTTTAGATTTGTGATTCTTTTAAAAAGGGTTTTAGAAATTGTACAGTTTTATAGATTTCCCTGTTGTTTCTGCACAAACACACATACACACACACACACACACACACACACACACACACACACACACCACATTAATTTCACAATATAACACTTCTAGGCAGCTTCTGTGGTTTCAGCTTCTGTCTCTGTGGTTTCAGATTATTATTATTATTATTATTATTATTATTATTATTATTATTATTATTATTATTATCTTTAATCTTTTTTCACAATCCAGTCATTATCCCCTCCCATTAACTCCCTCCAACAGTTCCTCATCCCATTCCTCCTTCCCATCTCCAAGAGGATATCCCCACCCCACATACATCCCCACACCCCACCAGACCTCCCGACTCCCTAGGGCCTCAAGTCTCTTGAGTGTTGGGTGCATGTTCTCTCAGTGAGGCCAAACCAGGCAGTTCTCTGCTGCATCTGTGTTGAGGGTTGGGGACTCAGACCAGCTAATGTATACTGCCTGGTGGGTAGCTCAGTGTCTGAGAAATCCCAGGGGTCCAGGTTAGTTGGGACTGCTGGTCTTCCTATGGAATCACCCTCCTTAACTTCTACCACCCTTTTCCTAATTCAACCACAGGGGTCCCCATATTCAGTCCAATGGTTGGGTGTAAGTATCAGCTTCTGTCCCAGTCAGTTGCAAGTTGAGCCTTTCTGAGGCCAGCCATGCTAGACTCCTATCTGTAAGCACACCATAGTAATAGTGTCCGGCCTTGGAGCCTCCCCATTGAGATGAATTCCAAGTTGGGCCTATCTCTGGACCTTTGCTCTTCAGTCTCTTCTTTATTTTTGTCTCTGTAGTTCAAGATTACTTTTGAAGATAAATAATAATATTGTTACTCCTTTCCGAGTAACAAAAAAAGCAAGTTGCTGTCTGCCAGTAGGAGAAACTGGCTGAAAACAAAACAAAACTCGCTTGCTTGCTGACGTATTGTTGATATGTAACAACTTGCTCAGTTATGAATGTGCTGGAGTTTGAGGTAATAATATTTCTTTACCTGGACTATATAGTGTTATTTCTTATAAAGTTATTGGGGAACACACTGCTTTTTCATAATTGTTTACTAGAAGAAAACGAAAATGTAATCACATTGTAATTGTACACTGCTTGAAAGATTTTGCTGGGATACATAAGCTATGGAAGAAAGAATAAAGTGTGGACCTGGAACATGGTTCCTTCCATCCATCAACTCTTTGTATGCATGTCTATGTGTAAGGTTAATGTAAATGGAGCTGATACATTGTTCCATCAACTTTGTGTGTATATGTATATGTGCATGTGTAAAATTCATATGAATGAAGATTGGAACATTGTTTGGTTCATCTATCAACTATGTGTATATGTGTAAAGTTTGTGTGAGTGGAGAGCTGAAACATTGTTCCTTCCCTCTATCATATATAGACCATATGTATGTATACATATGGGTATGTATGTATACATGTAAGTTTTCCTTGAGTTAGAGGCAGGAACATTGTTCCTCCCATCTATAAAACATGTGCATGCATATGTGTTAGGTTTGTGTGAGTGGAGATTAGCACATTCTTTCTTCCACACATCAACTTTGTGTATATATTTATATATGGAAAGCTGTCTGGGTGTGTGTTAGAACTTGCTCCATCTAATAATAATTGCGTGTATTTATGTATGTGTGTGTGAAATGTTTTGGGCCTACTTGTTGAAACTTTGTTCTAACCATTCTATGTGTGACTGTGTATATATGTCTGTCTGTAGGTATGTTTGCATGTATATGTGCGTGTATGCATGTATACATATTTGTGTGTTTTATCTACTCTGTGTGTGTAAATTTTTTCCCTTCTCTAACTGCTGTAGCTGCTATAGGTCACACAAATGTCAGCTTCTCTCAACATTGACCCCCTCATCGGCTGCCTACCTCAGTTTACCCTCTGGTGCCAAAGCTGGTCTTTGGAATTCAATACTAACTTTCTCTCAACTCAATTCATACCATTGGCAATCTACAAACCAATCATTTTATATCTCAGAGAAACAATATGTCTGCACCAACACTTGTTCTTGTTTTTAAAATCTTTCTACTTAAATGGGGTAGCAACTCATCATATATTTGATTTGTGCTTCTTGATAACTAAAGGTATCAGGCATTTTCACATATGTATTAGCCATTTTTATTTTTCCTTTTGAGTCTATTCAGGTCACTTGCCCAACTACTAACATTTTTAGATGAAACTGTCCAGTGTCATTTTTCTGATGGTTGATGTTCTTCTATCATGCAAATAAAAAACGAATTCATCCTACAGGCTTTTTCTATGGTGTTTGGTTTGTGTTTTTTTTTTTTTTTGTTGTTGTTGTTTTGTTTTTGTCTTCCCATTTATAATATCATAGATGGCAAAATCATTCTTGTGCCTGACAAGATTAGGATCATTTTAGTACCTCTACTTTAACCAAACATCATACTAAAATTTATTACTTAGAAACTATAGAGTTTATCTGTGTGAGAAACACGCCCATGAAATGACAACTTCATTTCTTCCTCCCTCCTTATAATTATCGAGCAGAAACCATGCAGAGGTCCCCCTTCAACAGAAGCAGACCCAAAAGGAGATAACAGATGGTACTTATTTTAATTCTGGAAATCCATATTCATCTTTGAATTTTTACAGAAATTATTGAAAAACGATGTTTTTCCCATTGACAAGGAAAACAAAATCAGAGCGCATACCTGGATTAAGATAGAGATTGTCTACAAAGAGAATAACAGTGAGTAACTTGGCCTAGGTAAGAAAGGCTAGGTTTGAGGACCAATGTCATCACAATTTTGTAAATATAAATTTCGTGATTTAAAATGTATGCACAGAGCCTCTCCACATAGAGCCTCTCTTTTCATATAACAATCATTTAGGTTGAATGAACAAATACTTGGAAAATCTGTGCAGTAACTCCAGAAATGAGATTTGGTTAGACAGTTACTGGCAAATGTAGGAGAGAAATGTATATGTTTCTTGATTCCTCTTTAACTTAAGAAGAAAAAAATGATGAAAAGGACAAACCTTTTAGGATTTGTCAAATACCTAGAGGATAGTGTGGCTCCTAAGATTGTTTATTCATCATTTTTAGATGTCTGCTCTGTCTCACAATCTGTGTTAAAAGTATAACAATAAAACCTAACAATAAATCATTATTGTCTGACTGCTCACTCTATGCTGTTTACTGGGAGAGGGTTTCATATACTCCCTTGATTAGTGCTTCTAACAAGTGGAAGAAGTCTCAGTGAGGGTTAGGGCTTCTATTGCAATGATAAAATACGAGTACCAAAATGCACTTGGGGAGGGAAGGATTTATGTCAAGCTTACAGTTTAACATCATAGTCTATCACTGAAGGAAGTCAGGAAAAGAACTGGAAGTTGGAACTTAATGAAGCAAAAACCATGGTAAGGTACTTCTTCATGGCTTGTAACTCATAGCTTGCTCAGCCTGCTTTCATATACCATCAGGGCCACCAACCAAGGGATGGCACTGCACTTAGTGAGGTAGGCCCTCCCACATTTGTCATCAATGAAAAAAATCTCTACAGACAGACATGACTACAGACCAATGCAGTGGTGGCATTTTCCAGTTATTATTACTTCTTTCCTAAATTGTGTCACGTTGACATAAACAACTAGACAGCACAGCAGATGATTTTTATGTTGGTGCTGATCATTTCACAAATGTATATTTATATCTTTTCTACACCATTATGTCTCCTCCCAACTTGTATATGTTCCCTTTTATTTTTTTTTATTTTTTTTATTAACACCTTTATTTTACAAAACAAAGATAAATGTACAGATTTCAAGCATTTTTCTGCGTAAAATTATACAATACATTTTTGTCAGTACTTTTTTTTCAGATTTTAAAATAATTTTTACATAAATCTATATGAATAGTCAGTACTTGATCTTTTTAAAGGTTTGACAGTATGCATCGAAAACCCAATAGTTACAATGAGCACAAAGTACATGCAAAACAAAATGTAACATGAAAATAGTAAAAGTTTTCTTGTTGTGTAAAGATTTTTTTGTTTTGTTTTGTTTAGATTTATCTATTTCTTGGACTTCCTACAGTCTGTGAGTTGTTTTTTTTTTTTTCCTTTCTTTTTTATTTTACAAAACAAAGATAAATGTACAGATTTTAAACATTTTTGCTTAAAATTATACATTTTTGTCAGTACTGTTTTTCAGATATTAAAATGTTTTTACATAAAACTATGTGAATATATTTTTTAGTCAGTACTTGATTTTTTCAAGGGCTTGACAGTATGCATTGAAAACCTAATAGTTACAATGAGCGTAAAGTACATGCAAAACAAAACGCAACATGGAGATAGTCAAAGTCTTCTTGTTTTGTAAATATTTTTTTTTTGTTTTCTTTATTTCTTGGACTTCATACAGTCTGTGAGTTGTTTCTGGGGGAGTGCAAGCCTCTGGGGTTAGCATCCCAATATCAGTGACTGCATATTATGTCTGTTCTTTTGTGACTGGGTTATCTCAGGATGATATTCTCTAGATGCAGCCATTTTCTTAAGAATTTGGTCAAGTCATTTGCAGATTCATGATATGTGTCCTGTTGGGTCTATTTAGTGTTAATTGTATAAACATGTGCTTGAGACTGACTATTGGAATCCCATAACCTCTCAAGGAACTAATTCCCTTGCTTCATCTAAGGTTGAAGCCTAGTGATGCTTCCCCATTATTATTGGCAAGTTTATTGTTGTGGTCATTGTGTAAGGTTTTTTATGTAACCATATTGTTGAAAACTCATGAGTACAGCATCCTTCTCATGTCTAGAAGATGCTACTGACATTGGGAATCCTGGTCTTCTAGCTCTTACCAACTTTCTCCCACATTTTCTGTGATAATTTTCCAAGCCTTTGGTATCAATGTTGTGCTGTTGATAGATACATTTTCTCATATCTGTTTAACGCACGAGAAACTTTAGAATTAAGCAATTCTCTGGGATTCCATTGGCAAGCTTAAAGCCTGAGTTTGATGTTAAACATAAAACTTACCAGACAATGACTATTTGCTATGACCTTCAATGTCGTTGTATACTCAAAAAGCCTGCTATTTACAAAGCAAATGACAGCAGGTTTCAGCTGAGTAGAAAGAACAAAGGAAGAAAATAACAGACAAAGGCCATAAGCAAAAGCTTAAAAATTGCATTTTTAGCCTTCATATGCCAGTACACTGTTTTTACTCAGACATGAATGAAACCCATGTTACTATAATGTTTAGAAATAGAAAAATATTTGAGTCTGTCCTTGGACATTGTCTTACTTAGGGTTTGCATTGATGTGGAAAGACAGCATGGCTGAAGCAACTCTTATAAAGGACATTTTATTGTGGCTGGCTTACAGGTTCAGAGAATTCATCCATTATAATCAAGGTGGGAAGAATGGCAGCATCCAGGCAGGCATGGTGCTGAAGAAGGAGCTGAGAGTTCTATGTCTTGACCTAAAGTAAGACAGGAGAAGCCTATCTTCTATGCAGTAAGGAGGGGGGATCTCAAAGCCCAGCTCTACAGTGACAGGCTTCCCCCAACAAGGCCACTCCCTAGGCCAAGCATATTCAAACCACCACAGACATCTACCTACTCACCATCTTCATAAGTTTTTATGGGCTGAGAATTGATTATTCTCAAAGTCAGCACCACCTAATTGTTTTCATTTTAAAGTTCCTTTCCAGAGAAATGTCTAATAAAGAAGTTGCTCTACAAATACCTGGGAGACAGAAAGCTAAATAATTTCACATGAATGCATGTTTCAAAGCATCTTGTTATATAATTTAAATATATGTGGAGTTTGTCAATTTATGCATCAATAAAACTGTTTTTAGATGAAATGAATGTGTGACCAAACATGCACAATAGCATTAGGAGGGATGCCTGACCTCCGTAAACTCGAGGTTCCCTTATCCATAAAATGAAAACAGTGTTTTTCTTAAAGCATGTATTATAGATCGCCAAGGCTGTAAGACATGCCATATGAAGACATCAACCCATGAAAGAATCAATAGTAGTGTTTACCCAGAGGGTTATTATGAGGATCAAATGAACTCAGTGGAAGGTTTTCCAGACAACCACAAACACTCGATTTTCACTAGAGCTAGTTTAGGAGATAAAATAGTTGACAACAAAGGGCATATTCCTCTACTGATGAAGCTTACACTGTAGTCTGAAGATAAAGGGATACAGAGGAATTTTATTCACTTAAACATTGCTAACTACTAAGAAAAGGATATAACTAAAATATTTATAGTGCTTTCTGTGTAGCTGGGGACAAAGAGCTGAGTAGGTGAGCCGTGAATAGCCTCATAGAGGAAATGATAGTTGAGCAGAGCCTTGAATGACATAAAGGACCTAACTATTCAAAGATCTAGAAGCATCACATTCAAAAATAAATGAATAAACCATAAATGCCATTTTAGCCAGGTAAAACTCAGACATTTGGAAACAGAAATAATGCCACTTAGACTCAAGTACAATGAATAGGGGAGAGGGTTGGTGGAAGAAAAACAGAAGGGCACATGAAACTGATCACACCTGCTCTTGTGCACTGAGAAAGCAGGACATATTAGATAGCATTTGTCACTGTGTCAAAATATCTGCAGAAAACAACCTAAAAAGTGGGAAAGGCATGTTTTACCTCCTCTTTTCAGTTCATGATCTTCTAGCTCCATAATTTCTGGGAAGAAGTAAAGGACTCCATGGAAAAAACATATGGGGAACCAGAGTTGGCCACCTTGTGATGGTCAGCAAGTAGAAAGAAAGAGGAAGGGTCTGCAAGCCAGATCAACCCTTCATGGTAACACCCCCAGGGACTTACTTCCTACAAGACCCAACCTTTTAGTTTTCATCACTCTTAGTAATATCAGGACATTTTGAGTCGATCAGGTAGTTATAAAGTCACCAACCTGATGCTGCAAACACCACTCAAGGATTGAATCTATCAACTGATAATCAAGACTTCTACACATGAGCTTTTGGTGGGGAGTACTTCTCACTAAAACCATTAACAGTGATTAACACAACTCTAGTGGCTGATGTTGGAAGACATTAAGCAAGCATCCAGTATAAAACCTAAACATTCTTTTTTATTGGATTTTTTTAATATACATTTCAAATGTCATCCTGGTTTCCCCTCCATTTCCCCTATTCCATACCCTTTCCCACTGCTTCTATGAGGGTGTTTACCCACCCACTCTTTCCCACCTCCCCTGGGGCATCAAGCCTTGGCAGGACCAAGGGCTTCTCCTCCTATTGATGCCCAACAAGGCTATCCTCTGCTACATGTGCAGCTGGAGCTATGGGTCCGTCCATGTGTACACTTTAGATGATGATTTAGACCCTGAGAGTTCTGGTTGGTTGGTATTATTTTTCTAGATTCTAGAGGAATGGAAGAGAATGAGAAGCCAAAAATGAAAACCAGGCTATAGTGCAGAAGGGCATCTCAGACATGGGCAGAATCAAAAAAACATAAAGGGAAATGGACAAATCCCATTCACTCTCCATATGAGATAGAACGAGGGAGAAAGAGAAACATAATATCTGCTTTGAAATGGTAGTAACTTGATAGTTTGTGATGTCATCGACTTTGAATATATTATGTTCAAGATACTCTATTTTGACAATATTTATGTGGAGCATAGGTTTTCATGGAAAAGATGACAGCTACTTACAAAAAAATGATCTTTATGAATAAAAGGTATTAAAATTACTCTCCTATATCACTTTATTTCTGTTTCCTATGTGGTTATTTTAAGAGCAGAGGCACACATAACAAGAAATTGGGGCAGACAGAGTTGATATTTTAACACAGCTTTGAGAAAACAAACTTACTCAACCATGTATTAATAAAAAGGCATTGTTGTATTTACCCAATCACATTTATGTGTTTTGTTTAAATTTTTTTAGTTCCCAAAAGGAAATTTGAGGACACTTTAATTTAAATGTATAAAGTGATAAAATTTGTTCTGTGTATGGAATAACATTTAATCTATTTAATTTTATCTATATAGCAAAGTAATAGGTAGCTAGCCACTGAGTACTGTTTAATCATTTGAGGTTTGATCTCAAGTCTGATTAAAAAATGACTGAATGATTCATGAATTTAGTGAATTAATTGACTGTTTAAAAATTTAGTCTCTTTGTCATTGAAACAACTTGGCTGGCATAAGAAGAAAGAAAATTCTGATACTTTCCCATAATGCTTACCTCTATGCTTTTGTAACTGAGATATTAAAAAGCCTGTTATTGAAAGTCATGCACTCCAAGAATTGCAGAAGTCTAGAATAAACCCTTTTAAATAGCTTTATTTTTCTTTGATAGTTTGACAAAGAGCTGGAGTTCTCTTAAAACAACTACAGTCCCTTGCTCCCCTTCATTCCCAAGGAGCTCAGTGGATGATCTCCTGCACTCTCTAAAGGATAGTCTTCATGATCAGACTGGAAAATGCTTGCAAACTGACACCTATCATACATGAAAAGGCAGGGTTTCTTTCATAAGTCAAAACCTGGAAAAGAGCTCAGAACCCTGGTTCTTTTCACGGGCACTTCGTTATTATCAGAACAGCCTGTGCATTCTAGTGCTTCCTGAAAGCCCTTCTTTCACTTTGTAATATTCAAGTTTATTCTTTGTTATTATGCAGAATCAGGAATTCTACCTAAAAGTCAACAAAGGTGAGGCATTTGGGGAGCAGAGAAACCCAGGCACAGGCTCATGCTTCAAACGTACCACACTGCTTTCAGATGTTTCTCGGCTGAGCAGTGTACATCTTCTCTTAGCCTTTGCTTCTTTGGGAGGCACCCTCTCTTTACCCACTAAAGGAAGGAAACAAACAGCAGAGATGAAAGCGAAGCCAGCGGGAGAAGAAAAGATGAGTTTGGCTTTTTTCCACTTATTTGAAGGATGAACATTCTGAATGTGACGCCTTTTTTTCTACTCAGGATTTTAGCAGAACTTGAGGGGATGGAAATATGCCCAGATTTTATTTCTTTTAAAAAGAGCCCTATTAAGACTATCTCATAACCTAACCCCATGAACTCAAATACAAGCAGAAATGTCTTGGCCAGCAGTCATGGGGTTAAAAGGCTACAGAAGACAAGACTTATTATCTAATAAGACCCTTCTCTTTACCCCCCCTTCACAAAAGGAGTTTTAAGTAACAGTTTTCCATTACTTTTTTTTTTGCTCTGCACATAATGAATCTCATTTACTGAAAAACAGAAACTTTTTGAGATTTATTTACTCCTTCATATCTAAGGTTATTAATATTACAATATCGCCTTTGAACAGTACCTACTCTTTTTATTTTTATTTTATTTATTCACTTATTTATTTATTCATTACATAAAAATAAATACATTAACACTCACATATAATAAGAATATTTCAATCTATTTCTATGTGCTCCTAAATAACCAGAGGCTTAAGTTATTTCACTTGTATAGATTATGAATAATTTCCTATATATGTATTATATAGAACCTGGGAGAATTTAAGATTAACTCATAACAGGGTTATCAATTATTATTTAAGTTGTATATTGTTATAGTGCATTCATTTCTAAAATCATGTGGTCTTCCATCTTTTTTTCTTCATGATCATTAAGTTTATTCCAATTGTTATGATAATTAACAGACATGTTACTAAATATCCTTTATATCAGGCCTGCTGTAGCATTGATTTTGTGTAAAAGCTCTTTAGAATAAAATGATGCTGTTATATGGCATTGGTTGATTTGCTTAGATTTTACTCAGTCAGTTTTATACCGTTGCCAACATAAACACTGAGAAAGTAACCAGGTGTGCATTAAGTTCATGCTGCAGAACTACCATATGGGTTTCATTTGAGTACAAAGACAATATAAAACATTTCTCTGCTTTGTGACTAAAGATAGTTTTCAAAAAGAAAACCCATCTTTTAAGTCTCAGTCACTGTTCTATTGGGCAAAAAGACACCATAAATAAGGTAAAAAGAAAGACAAAAAGGTAAAAAATCAGGGGAGGGGGGTTGCTTACAGTTTCAAAGAATTAGTGCAGTACCATTGTGGTCAGAAGCAGACATAGCCCATAGCTTTACAACATCAGATGGTAGTCAGGGAGAGACAAGGGGCAAGATGATAGGCTTTTTTTTTTCTACTTTATTTTTATTATTTATTTATTTATTTATTGCTGTTCTTTTGTCTTATTAAGTAATTGTTTTATTTATTGATTTTCCAAATGCTGCCCCCCTGGAGTTCTTCCCCCCCATTCCCCCTTCCCTATGCTTCTGGGGGCCCTCTCTAGGACATCAATTCTCTATAAGATTAGGGACATCCTTTCCCACTAAAGCCAAACAAGGCAGTCCTTTGATACATATTGCGAGGGGTGGGAGCTCAGACCAGCCACTGTATGCTTTATGATTGGTGGTCTAATCTCTGGAAACTCCCAAGGATAGAAGTTAGTTGTAGTGTTGGTCTTAGGATCCATCCCATGGGCAGGTACCAAACTCTGATACTATTACTGATGTTATTTTGTGCTTGCATTCAGGAGCCTAGTATGGCTGACTTCTGAGAGGTTTAACTAGCAGCTGACGGAGACAGATGCAGATAATCACAGTCAAGTATTTGACTGGTGTTGGAGACCCCTATGGAAGAACTAGGGGAAGGAGTGAGGGTACTGTAGGCTTTTTAAACCTCAAAGACAACCTCATCTCCTAGATGTTGCAGGTGACACATGTACTCCAACAGGGCCACACTCACTTCAATGAAGTCACCCCTGTTAATCGTTTCCAACCAGTTCCACTCAGGAAGACCAAGCATTCAAGCATATAAGTCGATGGATGGCATTGTCACTCAAATCACCCCATCCCTTATACATGTTATAATGCGTATCACCATGGATGTCCCACAAGGTAACATGTGAACTCAAGGTGGAAGATTGAATGGATACAAAACAACAACCAAAAACATGTTGCATTAATTCATACTTAATTCTGGAAAAACTTGAATGACCTCTGTTAATAAACAATAAACATGTTAAATAGTCTTTAGCAGTCATATGATATGTATCTACGTGTATATTTATTTGAATTATTCAGATGGCAACATTTAACTGGGCACACTTCCTTTGATTGTTTTTATTTGGTCAGATTGAACACTTTTGGGGGAAATCTGGCAATAGGTCATAGCACCAGAGCAAAGCCCAGTACTAGCTAATGTTTCATGAGCACTATCTCCTAACTATTATTGTATGTAGCTCACATCTATTTACTAATCCTGTAAAGGAAACAAACTGAAGGATCATTTTTATTTCCATCTGTTGATGCAGACATTAAGACATTGAAAGTTAACCTTACTGCCTTTGGCTATACATTTAGCAAATTACAGAGGTGGGATTCAAATCCAGGAACTCTGAGTCCAAAGCGAATGCTTACTTACTACTACATTTTGACACCACAGTGGTCATTTATTCCTTCAGGCTATATAGCCCCAATGTGGATCATACAATCCTTGTAGCCTTGCATAAATCTTTTCCCTCTTTAGGGCTTCCTTAGTTTTCTCCTCTAAAAAATAATAGAGATGAATTTTGTGATCTCTCCCAAACCCTTTAGAATCTGAATGATTTATATGACTATCATTTTTTCATTTACTCCTAACAAAATTAATACATGAATATGTAAAGGTGAAGAGTTAAATGTTCATGAGAATAATGCAATGTTATCACCACTTCTAATGTCTAGCAATCTTACCCAAAAGTCATCAGTCACAAGGGCCAATGGCCAGTAAAGATCCAGAAGACAAGAAACTGAAAAATTAAAATCCTGGGACGAGCACGAACTGGAAAGAGGCTAGAGCTCAAGTACTAAAAAAGAGATTAAGACAAGGGGCTCTTGCTTGGGATTTATGTCCAAAAAGAAAAAAATTCCTTGTTCGCTTACCCACAGGCCACAGAAACCACATGGATTTTGTCTGTAGCCTGCTCAATATTTAGACCCCTGTTCTATAAGCATATTTACAGAGAGTGGCTATTGAAAGCCCCCAGCTGTGGAATCCTGAAGCTCCAAGCTGTACTTATGTGGAGGGCTGCTAATCTCTGATCCCAGCTCTGCTCAAGTCAGTAGGAACATTTTGTCTCTGTAGACAAGTCCTTGTAAATCTCTCCTTGTCGAAGGATTTAGTTCACTGATTGTCAGCCATGAGCTACTTCATAAAACAACTCACAGAGGAATAGAGCCTTCTGCTCTGCCTTTGGCGGGGAGCTTGTTACACTAGATAACCTTTTAATGACTGCATTCCATTTTAACTTGGATCCAGAGAGAGGAACTAGAAAGGCAAGATCCTTCCTTGATGCTAGACTTTTTTCATATTGTATCTACTGAGGCAAATGAGAAAAGATGGATGGGAGTCGCCTTGTACCCTGAAATCCCAGGGCCTTATAACATACAAAGAGCTGTTTGCTCACAGATAAGATGACATTTCAGGGCTAAAGAGCCACTGGAATATGAAAACACAAGGTTTCAAAACTGTGAGCAGCACCGTATCTACCTCGACCTTGTTTTTACTGCATATGATCAGCTAAGACAGAACTTTTAATTTTGTCGTGGCCCTTCTCAATGATTTGCCCTTATTTTAGTTAAGTAGAAATTACAATTCATGGAAAGAATGTTGGATTAAAGGACAGAGAAAAAAGCATATGGCTGAGCATATTTCTAAAATATTAATGGGGATTTTATGCTGTTTTTCTGGAATCAAGAAATTAGAGAAGAATGTCCTCTCTGTGGAAAGCAAGGAAAACGACAGCAATTACTGATTGATTTCAGACAGAGCAGGGCTATGCTACCATATTTCATTTTGATATTTAGTTGGAAGATGGGGGTGCGTATGCAGATAAAGCGGAGTTCTAAGAACTCTGGCAAGAAAGAATGCTCTGTTTTGTTCTGTTTAGCCTGTTTGGCAGGTTTATTAAACATGGCTGAAATGGGCATCTGAGCTTTCTGCTGACTTTCTTTTTGTGCAGCCCAGCTCTCACACTGGTAAAATTTCCATTCAGCCTGGCTGCTTCTTCCAGGGTGAGGTTGTGGTTCCTGATTTGCAGATCGTGTAGGAAACTTGAGTGTTTTCTCAGCACATTAAGATCTGGAGCTCTTCCATCAATCTCTGTTCCAGTTTTTGTCTCTGTTCTTCTTTGAACAGGAACATTCTTGGGTTAAAAAAAAATGAGTCTTCAGGTAGTACTGTGTCCAATTTTCTGAGAAATCACCAGACTGATTTCCAGAGTGGTTGTACCAGTCTACAACCCCACCAACAGTGGAGGAGTGTTCCTCTTTCTCCACAACCTCCCCAGAATCTGCTGTCATCTGAATTTTTGATCTTAGCAATTCTGGTTGGTGTGAGGTGGAATCTCAGGATGTTTTGATTTGCATTTCCCTGATGGCTAATGATGTCGAGCACTTCCTTAGATGCTTCTCAGCCATTCAATATTCCTCAATTCAGAACTTTTTGTTTAGCTCTGTACCCCTTTTTTTAAATAGGGTTGTTTGATTCTCTGGTGTCTAGCTTCTTGAGTTCTTTGTATACATTGGATATTAGGCCTATATCTGATGTGGGATTGGTAAAGATCTTTTCCCATTCTGTTGGCTGCTGTTTTGTTTTCTTGACAGTGTCCTTAGCCTTTATTCCACTTCTGGGCATATACCCCAGAAAAGCTCCAACATACAACAAAGACACATAAACCACAATGTTCATAGCAGCCCTATTTAGAATAGCCAGAAGCTGGAAAGAACCCAGATGTCCTTCAGTAGATGAATGAATACAAAAATTGAGGTATATTTACACAATGGAGTACTACTTGGCTATCAGAAACAATGATTTTATAAAATTCTTAAGAAAATGCATTTAGAGAATATCATCCTGAGTGAGATAACCCAGTCACAAAAGAAAAGACATATTATGCAGTCACTGATAATTGGATACTAACCCCAGAAAGCTCAGAATACCCCAGAAACAACTCACAGACCATATGAAGTTCAGGGGGAAAAAAGGGAAAGAAAATGAAAAACGATTATTCTTAATCTTTACATACCAAGAAAACTTTGACTAATTCCAGGTTACATCCTGTTTTACATGTACTTTATGCTCATTGTATCTAGTAAGATCAATGCACACTATCAAACCTTTAAAAAAATTAAGTACTGACAAAAATGTATTCATATACTTTTATGCAAAAATGCTTAAAATCTATACATTTATCTTTGTTTTTTAAGATAAAGTTGTTCAATTAAAGAAAAAAGAAAGTTATGTGAATGTATATTTCTGTACTATTTTCCAAAGGTCATTTTTCAATATTTTTCAAAATAAAATATTGGGGGAAAATACTGTAAAAAATAATAAATGTACAATGTAAGAATAAAAAAATGAGATGGGGGGTGTCCCCATCCCTCAACGGGGGAACATGCCTATCTGCTGGAGGAGGTCTCTACAGGATCGATCACCCCGGTCTCTGTGCATTTTGGCTAAAATCACCCTTGTATTCTAGCAGCCTCGTATTTCCCTGCTGACTGGGACCTTTCGGTGGCTATCCCCAGTTCCTCATCACCCCTGCTACATATATTTGCTCAATTTCCTGACCCTCTGTTTCTCTCTCACATCTCCTCCAGGTCCTGATACTGCCAATCTTACTTCCTCTCATTTCTTTCCCCCATCCATTATGTTGACAGACACCAAACCCAATACTGTTGCTGTGGTCAAAAGGTGCTTGCTGACAGGAACCTGGTGTGGCAGGTCCTGAGAAAGTCCAGCCAGCAACTGCCGATGTGGATGCTTGGAGCCAACCATCAGATGGAGCTCAGAGAACCGGGTTGGGGAGATGATGGGTGGACTGGAGGAGATGAGGAGGATTACAACCCCATTAGAAAAACAACATAGGCTGGCCTGACCACTCCGTTCTCCCGGAGTCTAGACCACCAACCAAGGAGCATACCTGGAGGGATCCATGACTCCAGATAAATATATGGCAAAGGATGGATGGCCTTACCCCACAGCAATGGGAGGGGAAGCCCTTGGTCTCAGGGAGGCTTGATACCCCAGCATAGGAGGGTGCTGGAGCAGTGGGGAAGAAGAGGGTGGGTGGGTAGGGACCCACTCTCAAACAGATAATTGGTAGGGGAAGCAGATGTGGGATTTGGGACTGGTGGAGGGGTAACAGGTAAAGGGATATTATTTGAGATGTAAATGAATGGAATGATTAACAAAAGAAAAAAAAAAAGAAAGAATTGGAGCTCAGCGGCTAGCAGCCCACTCCTACTCCTTAACCTCTAGGACTAAGAATCTGTGTGGCAGCTAGTTCTGTGTGATCCCATGCCAATGCTGGTCTTGCCCTTGACTCGTTTTCATACTGTTTTGGGTCACTCTGGGTTTTCTCTAGTCTTGCTACACTTTGGCAAACTAATCTATCTAGTGCCAGTCAAAACTAATGGCTCCTGTTTGGATGCTCTTGAGCGGGCAGAAAATTCTGAAGCTGGGGTGCTGACAAGAAGACAGCTTCCTCTTTAATAGGCATAATTCACTCAGATGATGTACTGAAAGTCCTATACCATAAAATCTAAATTAATAATGCTCAAAATTCTAGATATAATCTTGTATAAAAGATATATCATTACACCTTGAAAAAATGAGTCTAATTAAGATATGACATTATATGTTTCATTTCAAATATCATAACCAGCATGTAGTTTGATGGCTCAGGACATTAATGCATCCCCTCCATTCTTCCATAGACAGGGAGAGATAAACTCACAGATCTAATTAGAACAGTGCATACTTCTTCCTCTCCCACTAGAGATACCTGCTCCATGAGAGTTCACTGTGCCTATTTTCAAGCTGGACCATGTCAGTTTGTGCCCATTAAATCAGCATCATTGTATAATTTAATTAATGACAATGTACCTTGATGAAAGTATAAAAACTCAATTTTTTACTTCTCGAGTCTGTCAAGCAGGGATCAGCAAGTGTTTTCCCTGAATAGTTAAGAAGCAAATGCCATATTTTTCACAGGCTTTTTGTCTTCAGGCTACATGGCCAAGGCCAGTCAACTCTGATACTGTGAACAGACTAAGACAACTCATAAATAATTATGTGTGATTGCATTTCGCTGATGTTTATGAATGGATGCCAGAATCTGAATTTCATGTTAAGTTTTACTTATCACAAACTATTATCTTTTAATTTTTTTCAGTAGTTTTAAAAAAATGTTTTAAATATTTTTTTTTAACTCAGGGCTAAATAATGAGCCATATTCAGCTTGAGCTAAAATATGTGAAACCCTTATCTAACAGAGTCTTTGCTCTATTAGGAAAATCAAAAAACTTGCAGTCTCTGAAAATGCATTTGGGGTATGGTTTATGTAGAGAAAAATGAAGAATTGGATCTACTTGATGAAAATATACTAAAGTTCTAACTAACTCTTGATGTGAAACTGTATGTTTTAAGTTCAACTAGGAAGTCAATGTACCATTACCTGTATTTTGAGTTTTATACCCCTTCACAGTGAATAAGCTATAAAATTCCTTGTTCAGTGTCTTACATCAGGCAGACAGGAACCATGTCTGCTTTATTCTCAGCTGAACCCCTTGCACAGCTACACTTGGAGCTACTGGGTATAATTAATAAACAGGCATTAGTAGAAAGTAATTGAGCAACACCACATGGAGCTTTCTCGTGGTTGTATGGATTCAAGACAGGCACCGTATCTGCTTTCATGAGCTGATATGTAACTGGCAAGAGAAAAGCACACAACTAAGCAGATGGTTTTTCAAAAACTAAATGCTCAATTCAATTACTTTGGAACCAATATTTTACAAAATGTTAACTGCTCACTTTGAGACACTCCCTCTTAGGAATGTCAACTAACAAATAGCATTCTCTTTCCCTTGTCTATTATAACATCTCAACACAGCATAAACATCAAAAAAAAAAAAAAAAAAAAAAAAAAAAAAAAAAAAAAAAAAAAAAAAAAACTCAGTCAACCCTTTGTCCTTCTCTGATGTCCTTAGTCAATATTCCAAAAGAAAAAGACCACTATCCTACCACTTTTGAGAAATACTGTACTGAACGAAGCACCCTATGGCTCTGACAGTATGAGAAGCTGATGCTCACTATCTACGTATCCCATAACCCCAAACCCTCACTCTGGAACCCATGGAACTGAACAAGAGAGACAGAGAGCAATGGAGAAACTCGACCCGTCATTGCTGGTGTCTTTACTAACTTTGAAGATGGAGAGAATCACCACTCAAGCCATAGAACTATTGTCTCTAGCAAGGATTAAAAGACCTCTGTCCTGCCAATAACTGAGGTGAGCAAGAAAAGGCACTGTCTCCTAAGATGTGTTGATAAAAATTCAGTCCAGCTTTTACCTTGATTATGATCCCTATAGGTCTCTTAATAAAGACAAAAGTGTAACAGACTGTACTATAGAACCTGTGGCAAATGTGTGTTGTGTTAAGCTGGTAAACTTATGCTCATTCATTACAGCAGTGGCTTCAAACAAATTCAGGCTGAGAATGCCTTTGAAAACCACTGCCCCATCTGTGGAGAGAGAGATTTATGCCAAGAAAATTGAGTCCTCTGTGCCAGGTAATTCATTTAGCAATCTCTCTAATGATAGTATTTTTAAAAGAAACTTGTAATGCTAATTATCACCTAATTATTTCAAACAGGGTGTAATCACGGGCAATATTTCCAGAACATGCAATACAATTAAAGTTACAAAGTCACTTGGATTATGTGAGCAAAGCAATCAGATGATAAATATCATCTTCCCGAATCAAAATTCTCACTTAGATTAATAATGGATTAATCTGTATGTAAATCACAGCACCAAATTACAACTTCTACTTGACATTCTGTCTGCTTTGGGGACGGGGGAGGGAACAGGGAGAGAAGCACATATTTTCTTAACAGTAAAAAATGTATTGTACAATTGAAGAAAAATTTAATTCCCCCATGCTTCTGATTATATCTTACAACATTCATGACTCTCCATTCATTGTTGAGCTTCCTTGTTTGACTTATTATCATCTCAAGATGTCCACAAAGCACTAATTTGCTCAGCAGAGGAAAGAAATGGTGTTTGTTTTCTTTTACCTTGGGAAACTTTTTTAGAAGTTTGCAATTTTTCCACCTCTGCTTGACTACTTGTTTTTGTTTCTTGTTCTTATTGTCTGCTATTACAAAGGGGACCCAGGAACAACTAACACAAAGTCATTACTCAAAGTGTCAAGAGTTTGCCGAGGAGCTAACCAACAGAGGTTAACAGAAAGTCTGTCTGAGTAACGTGGAAGATAAGATACACAGGATGCTGTGGGTGACAGAACCTAAAGAAAAAGGAGGAAACAAAAAAGGATACTCTGAAGTCTGAAGCTGATACTAAAATTCCAGATGCCAAAATACATGTGGGAAAAAAACTAGTTTGTATTCTTGTGTACTTGTTGCTAGGTTTGAGGCTTTAGAAGGGCTTTAGTTAATTAAGTGGGCTTTGAACTTCACAATAAACCTTCAAATATATATATATATATATATATATATATATATATATATATATATATATATATATATATGTGTGTGTGTGTGTGTGTGTGTGTGTGTGTGTGTGTGTATGTATGTATGTATGTATTATACATAAATATCTTCCTTTCACTCTCTCAAAAACAGTTATGCTGTATTGTAGTATGCTGATCACAGCTGTCAAAGGTCACAGGATTATAATGCCATCATCTTTTCCCAAATGTCCAGTCATGGCTGTCACATTGGTAGTTTGAAAGTATTTGTAACTTGCAGAATGTTAAATCACCAACATGGCTGCTCAGGCAAGGGATCACATCCAAAGACCCTCTAGTTCTGTATATTCTGTATAATATTGCTAGAATGACACAACTTTAAACCTTCTGTTTGAAATACAGGCATGCCCTTTGTACACATCTTTAATCCCAAACGATGAAGATAAAGTCAGTATGTAGAAGGAAGCAGCCATGTTTGAAAGTGATGTCTAATTGGGGGGTAGACAATGTGACAAATCAGAGAAAGATTTAACAGAATTAGTCCGTGACAGGATAAGTTAACTTCATGAGAACAAAAAGGAAAGCAAGGCTACTTAAGAGTGAGTCAGAGGCTGAAGGCAGTGCAGTGAAGCTCAGTTGAGTTCAGGTGAGCTCATGTAGTTCTGCTCACTTTTGTTCAGTTTATGTAGTCAATGGAGATTAGGTTGCAGAATTCAGAGGCAGTTTTTCCAAGAAAAGCAATTCATTGAGAAGCTGAAAGAAGCTAGTTTGAGTCAGTCAGGTTGGAGAGAAGTTTTGAGCCAGAAGAGCTGAGTTGAATCAACCCTCCGGAGTTTAGAAAGAACTAGAAAGGATGAGCTCATATCAGCAGTAAGCCTCTGAAGCAACTATTGCATCTGGTGAACAAAAGAAACATTTACAGTAGTTTTATAAATATGCAGCCCATATCAATCAATATACTTATTCTTGAAGTCTTGAAATTATAGATTTTTCTAAGAGACCAAGATTCTCCCGAGAATCTTCGTTTGGACCATCCTTACTTTATCTAAGTGCCATAGTATCAAATCTTCTTGGAGCATTCTACTGAAAGAAAAGCTACAGAGTACTTTTCTGAACACTCCTGAGTTCAAATGCCCCCTCCAGTATATTAGAAATACTCAGAGAGCTGTAAAAATTACCAATTACTTTATCTTGACAAACCACATCAAAAACTGTGAATCTCTGAATGCATAAATGATTGTTTAAGTTCTTGGATAATGTTAAAGTGACTCTGAAGTTTATCACCATCCATCCTCATGTCACTTTGTGCATCATACTGAGTATCATTATCCAACATGAAGATTATATCTGTTACTTTTCTCCTACAGTAGAGGTTATCTGAAGTCATGGCATTATGTCATTATTCAAGATGGATCATTTGGACCTTGTGTTAAGCCAGACAGATAGCACCAGTAGAAAAAGTATACGTGAAAGAAGGAAAAAGTTAAAAGAAAAAGGTGGGGAGAAGAAAAAGAGGAATAAAGAAAGATGAAGGGAGAGGAAGAGTTGAAAGAACCAAAGAAGGCGGTACCCATTTTGAATATCTTACAACTCCTGAAGTGATAATCAGTTAGTAACTGATTTATTATTTGTTCAACACACTGGAGGATCATAAGGTCTGTGAATTGCTTCTTGGGTGTTCAGAGCTTTGGGGCTGGTATTTGCTTATCAGTGAGTACAGACCATGTGTGTTCTTTTGTGACTGGGTGACCTCACTAGAATGATAGTTTCTAGTTCCATCCATTTGCCTAGGGATTTTATAAAGTCATTTTTTAATCGATGAGAAATTGTGTAAATGTACCACAATTTCTGAATTCATTCTTTTGTTGAAGGACATCTGGATTCATTCCAGCCACCAAACCCAAGCACTATTGCAAATGCCAAGAAGTGTTACTGGCAGAAAACAGATATGGATTCCTCATCAGAGGCTCTGCTAGAGTCATACAGATACAGCTGAGCATGCTTGCAGCTAACCATTGGACTGAACACAGGGACCCCAGTGATGGTGATAAAGAAAGGACTGAAAGAGCTGAAAGGGATTGCAACCTCATGGGAAGAACAACACTGTCAAACAACCAAACCCTCCACAACTCACATGGACTAAAACACCAACCATTGAGCTTACATTGAGAGACCCATGGCTCCAGCTGCATATGTAGCAGAGGATAGCATTGTCTGGCATCAATGGGAGAAGAGGCCTTTGTCCAGTGAAGATGTGTTTTCCCAGTGTAGGAGAATGATTGGGAGAGGGAACATCTTCATGAAGCAAGTAGAGGGGAAGTGGAGCTGGGGGGGGATAACAATTTGAAATGTCAATACAGAGAATATTCAATATAATAATAATAATAATAATAATAATAATAATATAATACACTGGAGGAAAAAGGTAATTCGGATCTTGTTGAGATATTGGCTACAAGGACAGCTAGGGGCTTTAGATAAGCATGGCCATTTTAGATAAATCAAAGTATAAAATTTAGATTCAATGTACAAAGTTATAGCTGTCAACTAATTTTTAACTTTTCTTGTTCTGTTATTACACAAACAATTTTTATAATTGGTTTCTTTGATTATCTTATTTTTAGGATGAAGCAGTACAAGAAGCAATACCATTCCTTCTTGTGATGTTCAACTTCACAGTTTGGCATTCATATCGTAGAACTCATGGAAAGCTTTCCATAGGCTTAAGCAGTGCTCAGACTTCATGGCCATCCTACTAATCTATGAATAAGAAATCAACATGGAATTTGTATTATGATCTGAAGTAACCAGTGGAAAGCTCAAGAAATAGGACCAGTAATGGAAACAGTAAGTAACCAGGAAGATGAGACTCTCAAGAATCCTCAGAAACAGTTCTGAAGGGCTTAGACTTGTCAGTCATGCGACCTGAGCAAAAGAAACTTTTCCTAAAATGATAAGTAAAAGGGAATGTCCAGAAAGGTAAAACCTCATGTTATACTAGCTTGTTGAAAGCAAAGACAGGAACACACAAGACAGACAATGGTTGTACACAACATTTATCTCAGCACTGGGAAGCAGAGGAAAGCTAATCTCAGTAAATTTAAGGCCAGCTTGGTCTACCGAACTAGTGCTAGTACAGACAAGTTTTTAGATTCAGTTTCCTCTGTCTCAGAAAAGGAAATGATGGCCAAGGCAGTATATAGACTGTTGGGACAGCAGCACAGTTCATTTCCTAAGGAAAGGAAGCTAAGCAATTAGAAGAGTTAGTTTACAGTGAAGTGCTAATTAAAGACTAGAAGGAGGCTGGTTAGGAAAAAATAAATAAACTCTCTGAAGAGAAAAATGAAATAAAATTTGAACAGAGTTACTATCAAACTATAAAAACAAAGTTATTATGACTATGTCATGAATGAGTACTGTCTTGCACATATTCTTATACCCACTGTGATAGGGCCTACATCAGAGTAAGTGGACTTGTGTCTACTCCAGAAGTCAAATAATGCTTCAGCATATGCTTTGGTCTATTTTACTGCATAGATAGGTATGTTGTTGTTAAAGTGCCAAATATCAAATACTGTGTAGTTTTGATGATCCCCAGAGTCTCAAAATATTTGTTCATACATCCTGAGAGCCAGAGATTTCTAGCAGAGACAGTAGGGATCTAACTGGTAGCAGATGGTGGCTTAGCATAAAGAATAGAAGCATGTATCAAGAGCTGTTCATTAGTACAGAACATCTTTGTGCACTTTTTCTATATCCTTAGTTTACAGAGAAATAGTGTTGCTTAAGAGGAAGTAAGCTCATCCACTAGAAGGAAGCAAGGGCAAGCTGGAAGCTTCAGAGCACACTATGACAGGTGTTTGTAGCAGGATCGCTATGGTGAATGAGGCAGCAAGGCCATGTCCATGAATAACAACATCATATTAGCATTTGTATCTCTTGAAACTCGATTTTGTTTGCTTTTACCTGTTTTATTAAAAGGAGATGATTTTTCTTTCTTTGTTCTGGATAATCCTTCAAGGAACAGCAATTTCTTTTTGTGTTTGAATTGACTAATGAATGAATGACTAGCTAGGTCCCTCCCCTTGCAGCTCAGGAAGCCCTATGGAAGTGCAGGGCTGAGAAAAAGAATTCTCAAGGCCGGAGGGGTCAAGGACACCAAGAGAACAGGCCCAGATAATCAACTAATCAGAGCTCATAGGCATGCACAGAGACTGAAGCAGCTATCACAAAACCTACAAGGGTCTGTGCTACATCTGGCTGAAATTACCAATTGTGAGAAAATACCAGTTTATAGGGCACCTTGAGATGTGCCTAGTGAGCTACCTGACGTCACCAGGAGGGTGGAACTCCAGCAGAACTCTAGGAAAGGATGCTGGATTTTTAATAATTATAAGGTGACTTTATTAATCGGGGTTCTCTAGAGTCATAGAACTTATAGAATGTCTCTCTATATTGAGGGAAATTAATGTGATGACTTATAGTCATCTAACTAACCCAACAATGGTGAATGGGAAGTTCAAGAATCTAGTAGTTGCTCAGTCCCACAAGACTAGTTGTTTCATCTGGTTTTCCAACAGATGTGCTAGTAAGTACAAGCAGGCAAAGAAAAATGAGTCTTCTTTCTTCCAATGTCCTTATGTAGAAGCAGAAGGTATAGCCCAAATTAAAGGATGGTACCACCACTCCTGGATCTGGGACTGGCTTTGTCCCAGGCTGACCTTGAATTTAGAAATATATTTGCCTCAATCTCCTGGGATTAAAGGCATGTACTACCTTGCTTGGGCCTAAGTTTTTTACAGCCGCTATGCCTCAGGATTTTCATGCCAAAACTCAGGTCAGAAACTTGTGTTTTCCAGCCTCAAGATCTGGATCACAGGGGATCACAGCCTCAATTCTGGATTATAGTTCATTCCAGATATAGTCAAATTGACAACCTGGAATAACCATTATAATAATACACCTTCAGACCTTCAGATGCACTAAAAATCCATTCTTTTCAATCCAAAAAGAAAGAGAGAGAGAGAGAGAGAGAGAGAGAGAGAGAGAGAGAGAGAGAGAGAGAGAGAGAGAGAGAGAAAGGAAGGAAGGAATAAAGGAAAAAAGGAAGGAAGGAAGGAAGGAAGGAAGGAAGGAAGGAAGGAAGGAAGGAAGGAAGGGATAAAGGAAGGAATAAAGGAAGGAAGGAAGGAAGAACCAAGACTCAGAAGGTAGTCTGTCAAAGAACTAGAAGCTACTTCAAGATAGCCATAGTTCACAGAAACCTTCACTTTCCCACTCAGCACCCTGAAAAATTGGCAGTTAGTCAGGAAGCTGGGGGTGGAATAGCAGAAAATCATGGCACATAACTACACCCAATTAGCCTCTTTTCTACCAGCTGACCACCAACCAAACACCAAGTCTCCAGTGCAAACAAAGAGAAAATGGAACAATGAATCTTCATTTGTTAATATCTTGGATTTGACTTTCTAACTTCTGTGTCCAACCCCTATATCACAGGTTTTCTATGAACTGAGAACATTCTATAACCTAAGAAATGTCATGAGAATAAGGAATCTGGAAGTCTTTTCCCCAGCAAGATCCTTTCAAAAGGAGACAAATATCTGACTTGACTTAAGGCCCACTACAGGAGATGGAATCCATATCTGGCACTGCTTGGGTAACCAAGAACCAGCATTAGACATCTCAAGAACCTACAGTGAAACCATGCACTACTAGTCTAGAGAATAAATATCAATATGACTCCTAATGATATTGTACTCTTCTCCTAGATCAGTGCCTTATTCGGTCATTATCAGAGATGCTTCCTCCTGCAACAGACAGGAACAGACACAGAGACCCACAGCCAGCTATTTTTCAGAGAGTCCTTGGAACACTCAGCTCTAAATGAGATGTCTGCTTCAAATCCTCCCCTCAAAGCTCAGGGATGGAGAATACTAAGAGAAGAAGGCCCTCTAAATCAACTAAGCCAAGCTCATATGAAGTCACAGAGACTGAGCCAGCAAGCACAGAGCCTAGACAGGTCAGCAACAGGTCCTCTATGTAGATATTATGGATATCCATGCAGACTTTTTATTGAACTCCTGAGTGTGTAAGCAAGTGAGTCTCTCTCTAATTCTTATGCCTGATTTTGGGGCTATCTTCCTTCTGTTGAGTTGTCTTATCCAGCCTCGATATGGTGGATTTTGGTTTATCTTAATATATTTTGTCGGGTTTTGTTGTTATCTCTTAAAATCTGTCCTATTCTAATGAGAGAACTAAAACAAGTGGATAGAGAAAAGAACATGGGGATTAACTGGGAGAAGTAGAGGGAAGGGAAACTGTCATCGGGAGGGGAGATGTTGTACGAGAAAAGAATCTTCTTTCAAGGAAATGAAATAAAATGGAAAGAAGTTACTTCAAAATATGGCTGTGTAGCATTACCATTAACCTTGTCTAAAGACCATTAATTCGAAATCTGGGGACACCTGATCTCTCTTCACAACTATTTTTCCTGCCAAACAGGACAGAGGTTGAATTTATGGGAACAGTCGTTTTCTCTCTGACAATAAGAAGTATGTTATTGGAAAGAGTTTATTCACATAGACAGTGACAAGGCCCGGATCATTTTGCAGTGATCTGAGAAAGCTCACGCTATAGAATCTATTGGGAGGATGAAAGAATCAGAGAGAAATTCACTAGAAGAGGCAGGTGGCCCTTTAGAATGACTAAGATGTATATGTGTAGAAAAAGTAGTAAAATGCAAAGTGAAATAAAAAGTCTTTCCCTGTCATGTCACAATAAAGAAACTAGCAATAATTAATTGCTAGAGAGCTGGGATATAATATAAATATAGACGCAATGAGAATAAGTCCAAGTTATATTAGGATGAGGCTTGCAAAGATGATTAAAACCTGTGATCAAAACTAGAACAAGAAGGCCTCTCCCTCTTTCATTGGGTAGGGATCAGTGGGATATTTTTCAAAATAATATAGAGAAAGCTCTCAAGGGAAGAGTAAAGCCAGAAGCTTTAAAGCAAAAGAAATATATATTCCCCTGCCTCAGTATGCTTAGTGAAGTGAAGAACCAGAGACAAAAATGGTAGAAATGGAGCTGGAATAGAGAAAATCAAAGAACAAGTGGGAGGTTTGTACAGACAGTGTGAGACCAGAAGTTTAAGAACTCAAAGCCTTTGCCTACAGTGTCTTAAACCAGCATGATCAAGGACACAGAGGGGAGAGGGGGCCCTGCAGTAAAGGACAGGTGGACACAGCCTGCAAGGGGAGGTAACTCCAGTTACATTTGAAAATGAGGAAGGGTGCCTCCCAACTGAAGTGGCAAAGAAGCGACTCCTGCAAGCTGTTCCAGAATCAACCTGTTGTTAATCTGTGCTAGGGACACATCTGTAATTAATTTTGGTGAAAACCAGAGTCTCATAATACAGAAATTCAAAGTCTTGGGAGGAAACATTGGATTGTAAATGATTTAAGGTTGAGAATTTAAATGGGAATATGGGGCTGAAGAGTTAGATCAGTAGTTAAAAGCACTTGCTATTCTTACAGAAGACCTGGATTAAGTTCCCAGAACCCATATGGTAGGTCTCAATCATCAGTAACTCCAGTTCCAGGAGAGCTGATGCTCTCTTCCTATATCTTACAGGTACTAGGCACGCATGTGGTGTACATACATACATGGAGGCAAAATACTCTTAAACATAAAATTTAAAATTACAAAGCCTGACAAATACAGAGGTGTGTGCTCTCAGCCAACCATTAGACTGAGCATGGGACTCCAATGGAGGAGTCAGAGAAAGGAACTGAAGGGGTTTGCAACCCCAAAGGAAGAACAATAGCAACCAATCAGACCATGCAGAATTCCCAGGGAATAAACCACAAACCAAACAGTACACATGGGGGGACCCGGGTCTCCAGCTGCATATGTAGCAGAGGATGACATTGTCTGGCATCAACTGTAGGAGAGGCCTTGGGTCCTGTGAAGGCTTGATGTCCCAGTGTAGGGGAATGCCGGGGCAGGGAGGCAGGAGGTAGCTGGATGAAGAAGCACCTTCACAGATGCAAGGTGGGGGAAGGATGGGATAGGAGGTTCCTGGAGGGGATACCTAGAAAGGGAATAAGATTTGAAATGTAAATAAAGAAAATATACAGTAAAAAAAGAAAATTAAACTTTAAAAGGAATATGAAGTTAATCTTGTCTGTCAACATGGTAGAATTTAGAATCACCAAGGAAATCTTTAGCTGAGTAAGTGAGGAAATTTCTGAATTAGATTAATTTAAGTGGGAAGACACACCCTAAATGGACAAGACATCAACCAATGAGCTGGTGTTCATGACTGAATAAGAAGGAGGCTAGCTGGGCACCAATGGTCATCAGCCTCTGCTTGCTGACTCTATAATTTTAATTCTAATACCCATCTCCAGCTCCTGCTGCCATGCCTTCCCTGCTGTGATGGACTGTACCTTTTATACCATGAGCCAATATGTCTTTCTGTAATTAGTTTCTTACTAGGTATCTTATTACAGCAAGAAGACAAATAAATAACTGATACAAGTAGGGTGAGCGCACAGCATTCTGGAGGTCAAGGGCACCACAAAAAAACCCAAAAACTTAAAAATGGGTCAGCAGAATTGTGAGAGCTGTAATATAGCTAGAGCTGGTTCCAAATACATAAGCTTCAATAAGATACCAATTAACAAGCAGACTATAACATAAGTCAATTAATACAAATGTTGAATAGATACTAAGTTCCTCACTTAAACAGATAAAATACTGAAGTCTAACAACTAATTGAAACTATCTGATACTAATGTTAAAATATAAACTCTATGTAGCCTTGGGGCAATTCTTGGTATTTAAAAATCATTATGTTTAATCCTTACACACCAAGAAAAATTCGAATATTTTCATGTTTTGTTTTATATGTACTTTATGGTCACTGTAACTAGTAAGATTTAAATGCATACTATCAAACCTTTTAAAAAATCAAGTACTGATAAAAATATATTCATATAGTTTCATGCAAAAACACTTTCAAAAATCTGTACATTTATCTCATTTTTTAAAAATAAAGTTGTTTAAATTATATATATATGGCTGGAGAAAAGGCTCAGAAGTTAAGAACATTGGCTGCTCTCCCAGAGGTACTGAGTTCAATTCCCAGCAACCATATGGCATCTCATAATCATCTATAATAGGATCTGATGCATTTTTCTGGTATTTAGGAATACATGCAAAGAGGGAGCTTATGGTAAATAAAATACATAAGTAAATACATAAATACATGAATCTTAACAAATGCAAATCTTAAAGCTAATTTTAGAGAAGTCCAATTCAATAATTCGGGATCAGTCAATGAGTCTGAATTAGAGGAATTATGAAAGCCTTTTAAGAGAAGGTTGGGTATTTTGGGTTGGTTGGTTGGTTGGTTGGTTGGTTGGTCGGTCAGTCGGTCGGTCAATCGATCAATACTGTTAAACTAATAAAAGCTGACATGAAACGCGTGGTGTAAAGGAAAGCATATTATGTGTAGCAGATTACTCTTTCAAGTGTTCAATCCTTTATCAAGGCCTGGCAGGGAACAAGAACAGTAGAGGCTATTTTGCTGCTCCACTGATGTGGGGTTTGGCCAGTGGAGCATGAGTAAAGCAAGAGCCTCTAATTGCACAGAGCTCTCAGAAGCAGCAGCTTTGTTTGCTTTCCATTAAGCATCTGATGTAGATCATGAAACTACTACAGTAGGTGCTTCAATCTGGAACAATATGGAAATACATGGGGCAGACCCAAACCCTACTTAAGCCAAGCCTACTAGCTAACTAGCAGCTTGAAGTAGAAGGGCCCTAACTGACCCATAAGCCATGAGCTAGTTTATTTATAGTATTAAAACCTCATTGTCAGAATTCACAGAGTTTAGGGTAGTTTGTTACACAGCATTATTCCAGGAAAATTGGCTAATATATTAATTAAGTTGAATCCAAGGCTAAGGTTCTAAGGCAAAATTAATTCTAATACCCATCCTAATTTATGCATACATATCAATACAGTTCCTCAAACCTATTACAGAAATTATAAGGAGGAACATCATGGCAAAGAATAAATATGACATCTGCCCATTTTCAGATCTACATAAAATATGACTTTCTTATACATCAAAGCATAAAGGAACTCTAAAGGTCAAAGACTATATAGCACAATTTATGATTTCCTTAGATGTACGTCTAACCTTAGCAAAAAGTGTACCATCTTCCCATTCAGACATTAACCATGAAATGTCCATCATACTCTAATCACAGGAGGGAAACAAGTGAAGGTTTCCAATGACAGACAACATACTGCTCATACCTTCTTGAAAACTGGAAAATTTTCCCATCATGCCTTATTAGCTGTGGTCGTCTATCCTTTTAAGTTTATTTAAATCATCTTGACTTTAGTTTTCCCCCCTGAGCCCTGTGTCTAGACACCTCACTGGGACATTAACTATGATATTGCTAGCAAGTGAGTTTGCAGCAAGAATGTGTGGCCTTGGAGCTAAAACTTTGAACTTATTTAAGCCTAAGAAACCTCTTTCTCATCCTCATATAATTGTTTTCTAGATAAACATGTCCAATAGATTCCTGACCTATAGATATTTATACTGTTCTAGAAGCTTCTGTCCCTGAGGTGCAATGAGAATAAACTTCTAGCACTACACATTTCAAAAGTGAATAGATTGCTTGTTTTTTTTTTAATACCCAAGAACTGAACAACCATTTTAATAGTACCAGAAATATTTTCAGATGTCATACTCTTCCTCCCAGCAGCAGCTTTACTCCAGGTATAGTGCTGTCTTTTATTTCCCTGTGCCTTTAAAAAAAATTTTAACTCTGTGTTGTTAAGAGTTGTGGTCTTAGTCAGATTGGCCAAGATCCAAAACTGAGTTGACAACAAATGCTGGTGAGGATGTGGAGAAAGAGGAACACTTCTCCACTGCTAGTGGGGTTGTAAACTGGTACAACCACTCTGGAAATCAGTCTGGAGGTTCCTCAGAAAAATGGACATAGTACTACCTGAGGACCCAGTTATTCCACCTCTAGGCATTTACCCCAGTGATGCTCCAACATACAACAAAGATACATGCACCACAATGTTCATTGCAGCTCTATACATAATAGCCAGAAGCTGGAAAGAACCCAGATGTCCTTCAGAAGATGAATGGATACAAAAATTGTGGTACATTTACACAATGGAGTACTACTCAGCTATCAGAAACAATGACTTAACAAAATTCTTAAGAAAATGGATGCACCTAGAGAATATCATCCTGAGTGAGATAACCCAGTCACAAAAGAACTGACATAATATGCAGTCACTGATAATGGGATACTAACCCCAGAAAGCTCTGAACACCCCAGAAACAACTCACAGACTGTGAAGTTCAACAAAATAAAGAATATATTTTAATTAAAATAGAGCTGTATCACATCCCCCTTTCCTTCCTACAGCCACTCCTAGTTTCTCTCCTATCCCCTCAAATTAATAGCCTCTTTTCCTATATTATTGTTACATATATACATATGTATATGTATATGTACCCACAAATACTTAATTGCAACCTTAAAAATATATTTGTATACTTTTATGCAAAAATGCTGAAAATTTGTACATTTATCTTTGTTTTTTAAAATAAACTAAAAAACAAAAAGAGTTGTGGTCTTTTTTCTCTGTCAAGCACAGCACAGCCACTCTTTTTAAAGGGAAACTCATGTTCTATCTACACCTAGTCTTCAAATGGCTGTGAGCATTTAGACTCCTCTCCGTTTATTTTTTGCCTTGTTTCACATGAATTTAAATCATTAAAATACTTAAATCATTTGGGTACTTGATAATCCATAATTCATAAGGAAACAATCAACACAAAAGTTGAGTAGATGAGAAGAAAATTGAAAAGGCAAAAGGAAAGTAATAAAAATTAAAAAAAATAATGCATTGATATACTATGTACGTTGAGTGGTGTTGGGTTTGGAGCAATAATATAATATTTAATAAGCCTATATATTCAAATAAAACATGTGACACTCAAATATAACATGGCATTACTTTTGGAAAATATAAAGTACTATTTCAAAATAAGGACTTGTATAAGTATCCAACACTATTTAATAAGATGTCACTAACAACTGTTTTTAAGAAAAGATGTAACCAAAGATTGCCAGCCGGCATTGCACGAAGCTTTGAGTGCGTGAGGTCGATCTTCCCTTCCAGGCCCGGCCAGTGAGAGAAAACTGGCGACAATTTCAATGCCTACGACTTTGGCAAACAACACTTTGTCAAAGATAAGTCAAGGTTTTCCAACCCTGAAAGGGAAATGCCACCTGGTTCCTGCCTCTGGCCTAAATATAGTCAGCAGAGAGTTGCCTCGTGGGTCCAGAGAAGAGAAGAGTAATGGTAGAGATCAAAGCTGTCAGAGCTCAAGGCCAAATTATATTCACCAGCTGCATCTACACAAGGACCTCCCGGTTATGGCCAAGATAAATCAGACCCTATGACTCTGAGGCTTCCAGAACACATGGGGCAGGGCTGGAGGTGGAGATGACCTCAGGATAACGGGCACATTCATCACTGCCCCATTCGGGTACTATCAGATTTAGAGTTGGCTCACCCCACTAATCTGTTCCGCCAAGCTACAGTGTGAACCCTGGCAAATACTTCCCCGAGACTAGGAGTAGATCCTCAGGGTGTTCCACGAGCCCTGCATTCTTTGATGGATGAAGAAAACACTTGCCAGGTGAAGGTACATCCAGAAAGGACATCGTCCAACCCTGAAGCGCTCGAAAAGAGTCCAGGGAGAACAACTGTCCATCTCCAAGACCGAAGAACAGAAGCTTTGTGGGAAAGCGCGGTTTCCCTCCAGCCCCTCCTGGTGGGCAAAAAGTACATAGTATATCATAACATGAAAACGGTGTGCTTTGGAGTGAGCAAATCCATCCATCAGAACTGCTGTGGAGAAATAAGCTGTGCTGGAATCCAGTAACCTTGTTTCTCCTTGTGATTGAGAAGAGGTGGCCAGGCTAGATTAAACTCTGCCACGCCTCCACTGTCTGTGCTCCCTTACAAGGACACTACTGAATAGAGGTCTTCTGTTGGGGAGAATCAGCAAGGGCTCCATGCATCGATACTCTCCTTTTCTCTTGCACTTGCACTTCCACAGGAGATATTCCTATTAAGCAGCACCCAACCATCTGGCCAGTATGAGTCAACTTCCAAAGCACCTTGTCCCACAGTGTGTACACAGGAGTTTTCAAATGCTCTTGGGAAACATAAGAGATCACTCTGATCTTCACTAAGAAAATTATCTTCAAGTTCTTACCTCTGCCTGATCTGGGCCTGATCAAGGAACACATATAGATTACCCTTCTGATGCAATGTCAGTATACAATGTAATACTGGGAAACTCAAATTTCAGTCATGATGCAATATTTTAGTAAGCAAATAAGCCTACCTAAATTATTAATGCTCAAATGAAAATGTTAATAATTGTCTTGTGTTCTTCTTCCCTGACAGACAGATATAAATATCAAATGGAAATCTTACTGCAAATGTTTTGTTTTTTTGGGGTTTTTTTTTTTTTTTTTTGGAAACACACCTAAAATATAAGTGAATATCAAAAGCATTATCATTTCTTATAATACACCAAATTGTACCTAAAAATGAGAGTACAGGGTTTTTTTTTTTCTTTTAAGTGAACTGAAACCTTCCCCCAAACACAATCCTCTGAAGGTGATTACTTTCAGTACTAAACTGAAACGGTTTCAGAACCCATGGCATTTATTGTTAGAAGGGTCCGTTTGATGTACGGTCTTCGATTCTGCTGCTTCTCTGTTTGGCTTTTATTCAGGTAACCTCTCTGTTGGAGAACTCGAGGTGCTAAAACTGCCTGTTACCTCTGAGTTAGTGTTAATTTGTGCCTTTAATTCCAGTAATACATTTTCTATAAAATCAGGTGCACCAGGATTTGGTGAACACATGTTTCGGATAGGAATGTCTTCCTGGTTAATTGTTTCTTTGATTAGGATGGTGTCAGTTACTTTTATTAAATTCTGTTTGCTCAGATATTGAATACTGATGACTGTTCACATCCTGATTCTGTTTGCTTCTAGTACTCCCCCCCCCCTTCACTCTTAGATGTTTTCTGTCGTTGAAGGTGAGATGAGTTTCTCGTAGATTCTAGGAAGATGGATTTTGTGTCTTAATCCATACAGCTAACCTGTGTCTTTGTATTGAAGAGATGAGGTCATTAATATTTAAAGTTATGATTGTAAGGTATGTGTGGATTGCTTATCATTTTTGTTCTTGTTGCTGTCTGTTATTGTTAGAAAAGAGATGGAAGCTCTGTAGCTGAAAATACTGCTATAGTGGCAGGAAAACCTTAGAAGTCAGACCACTTGGGTTCGAATCCTGTCTCTGCTTCTTACCATAGTGAGAGAATTGCTCACTGTTGCTTAAGTCTTAGCTTCTTCGAGAGATGATTTTAAAGATGGACCATGATGATTTTATGCAAATTACCAGAATGATATGTTTAATGCTTAGTAAGTGCTAGCCAAATATGGAATGCTATCACTTTATGGACCTAACTCTTTTATTTGGTGCAGGAAAAGAAAGTGATTTACACCGACAAGAATTTAAATTCTTTCACCAAATGACCACATACAATATCATCTAAAAATAACAATATTGACTAGGTTTCTGGATGTTTGCAGTATATCACAGGGATTGCTCACAATTTATCTTTTCTAGGTGGTATGAGAAATAACCTAAATTGCACAAGAAAAAGCAGACAAAGGCAGCCTGGTGAGAGCACCTTGATACGCCAACAGACCTTCCTTGCCATCAAAGGAGCTATTTTCTGATGCCAATTTTATACCGATTTTGAGCAATATGAAATGTCAACAAACACCTCTTGTAGAATTTTATCTGTCACAGAAGTGTGTCAAGAGATTAATTACTAGTTCTTGCTCAAGTCGCCACACTGTCCTGGTTAGCTTAGGAACACAACTGTAGAAGCATCCCTAAAAGCTCCAAAGAGACCTCGTCCTTCCTCTCCTGTACCAAGTTCTTCTACACAGAGATTCCTCTGCCCTGCCTTATGGCAGATGAGACACAACTTAGAGATTCTTCTCCTTCCCAGGAACTGTTTATGAAGTAAGCAATGGGACAGACCTTTCTTTTTGTGAGGCCAGAGCTCAGGCAAAAAACTCAGTGAGCACCTAATCATTGCAGTCAACATTAGTCTCTTCTCCATTTGCCAAAAGTGCTTTCTCTGCTCTCATAAAAGGAAGCCGTTTTTCCACCACAATATTCAACACCCTTCAATTAAAAGCCAACCTTCTCTCACACCTTGAGGTCTTAAGGCATCAGCTTACCTTGGAAACAATGGTTCAAATTAAATGATGGTTAAGGACTGTACTTTAATTCTATAAGCTTGTTTTCCCACAACTTACACTTTGGCATAAATGCCTAAAGAAGGACACACTCATGTTCAAGCCAACACTTTTCCTCCCCGTGATATTTCTGTCTCCTGATAATACTTGTTATCTACACAATGTGTCTGCAAAATGACTGTTTTCCAGTGCATTCATTCTTTTGCTCTCTCTCAGCTTGTCACTTAACTGTTTTTTTAAGCTGGCTTATGCTTTTCTCACTCCATCAAGTAGACATGTTGAAAATCCTTAAAAGCAAATTATGAGACACACACACACACCATTCCAAATATCAAAGCAAAAAGCAGAGCAACATAAAATACCCAAAATCTTTGTCTCTACTATATTTCCTACAGGACAGAAGAGGTAGCAAAGGAAGAAAACTGCAGCAGAATTGAGAGGCCAAAGCTACTCCATCATGTGACCATCTTAAAAGAAAAGGGGAGAAAAAAAAGGCCTAAGAACTTGGCCCGAAGCTGAACCCAAGCTATACCCAAGTACCAGGAAGGACCCCATGGCTTGTCCTTGGCAGAGTTACTCCCTAGCTACTTCCTAGCAACAGTTAACCAAAGATTAGTCTGATTGTTTCAGATTTACTTTCAGACCATTTGTGATTATATACAGTCTTGCTTCAGAGTACCCACCTGTTGTCTTACAATCCTCATTCAGTTAGATGCTTGCCAGAATGGACACCCTCTCGCTTGGCTCCTTTTTCCATAAAACTTTGTCCTGATGAGAGTTCAGGTTGCCTCACCAAACCGTCCTGTGGGCCAGCAGTGAGTAAACTCAAACTCTAGTTTGTAATAAAGAGACCCTAGTGTGACTGCATTGGAGTGGGCTCCTGGTTGATCTGAACAAGGCACAGGAGAATTACAGAGAAGGGCCTGTCACCAGGACCAACATTCAGTATCTACACTACCTTAATTCTCTGAAGGATGACAAGGAAGGTTAAACCCAAAACATCTGGAATGTTACGCTTATTACTTAATAACCATGCCACAGGCAGAGTTAACTGTGGTCAAATCTGGCAGGGAAGATCTATAAGGCTCGTGTAGTGAAGTGATTTCAATAGTTGGCCTTGCTCTGCTTTTTCTGGTGAAATCAGGTTAATTCTATTTTTTTTTCATTGCTAGATCTCAACTACAAAGGGAAATTCTGAGCACTCTCCCATGATACACCAGAAATACCTAGAAACTCAGTCAATATTATTATTTCTAGTGGAATCAGTCTTAAACTTCTTTTTTCTCCTGCTTTTTCTTCTCTCAGCTCTTGTCAACATCAAGTCAACCTTTATAACAAGAAGTAAATAAAGGGTGCTGTGTGTTTACTGCCTAAATATTGATTTTTTTCATGAGTTCTATGGAATCCAAAAATGTTTATAGTGGTCCTTAGACAGACACCTTAGCAACCAATCTGCTTTGAAGGACAAAGGTTGCCTAAAGTTTTTCCTATGGGCAAACTCACAGAAACAGCTAAGGAAATAGAGATATAGAAAATAAAAAAGCTGCTATATCAAAGGAAGAAAAGATTATCATCTATATATGGTGTCTTACTAACAATGACAGCATTGGACACTTCTCTGAGAACTCTTTTTGAAATGAAAATCTTCACACACTTAATATTGGACCTCTGGGTGACCAGGGCTGTTGATACATTTCAGTCTCTCTCTCTCTCAGATCCTTGAGTAGTTGCTGCTTAGAGAGTTGTGTTGAGGAATCTCATAAAACAGTCACACTCAAGGTGATAGAGCTGTGATAGATATTGAGAAAGATCAGTTTGGCAACCCTAAAAATTCTCAAATTCATGGTATAGATAAAATGCCAGAAGTATCTATGTAAAGGTAACCATACATAACCTAGGGCAGGGAACAATTCTTCAGTGTAAGATCAAAGAAGCACTCTGGAGAACAATATGGAATACCAACAAGTAGAAATGTTGAGTCAGCAAAATTAAAAGCTTTGGTATCTTTAAGAAACAACACATGAGGGTTGAGCCAGGCATAACCAGCTGAGGTCAGATAAAAATCTGGGTTCCATGTCATGAACCTGTAACCCAGAGCTCAGAAGGCGGAGACATTAGTTTTAGTGAGTGACCTTGTCTCAAAAACACATAGTGGAGGAAATGCAGAGATGGCTCAGCAGTTAAGAGCACCGAAGGGTTCTTCGGAAAGTTAATTGGGTGGTGTTTTGTCGGGGCAAACATGTGAAGGAACGTTTAGCTGAAGCAGACACTGGGGAAAGATGTTCTACTAAAGCACGCACAGGAAAGGACACTTGATGAAGGAGTCTTTGCTAACAACATGCATGTATCGGTCCACTTTACACTGAGTAGTTGAACTGAATGTGTGGGCTCTTCATAGAGAAAAAGGCACCAAAAAATGCTGGCGGTATGCTTCTTGCCACTTCCATGGACTCAGGCTGTTTGGCAGAGTGATGTCAGCTGAGGAAAGACGGGGGTGGGGGGGGCGCATGTTTGAAGGATATAAACAGGACTTGACAGACAGTGAGAGAGGCTGAGCTAGGCTTGCTTATAGAGCTAGCTGGGCAACACTTGACTCTCTCCACTGATCCTCACTTCTCTGAAAGAGGCCCAGCCGAGAACTTCTCCTGGTGTTCCTCCTGGTCCCTCCTGCTGACTCAAGCTAAGGTTGAGGCCCGGCTGCTCTGCTAGATCATAACACCACTGTTGCTAACCAGACTCGACTGAACTGGACTGCTGGTGCATCCGTGAAGTGGTTGTGAGTGGCCTGAGCTCCTGCTGCTTACCTGTGAACTGAACTGCCGATTTCCAGACAACACAGACAAAAGTTGCTTCAAAAAACCTTCCTAAACAGGTCCACATCCCCCATATTCTTTTTTTCCCTACCACCTCAGGTGGGTAGTAGGCTAAGTGGGAGGTTAAAGCATTTAAGAACCATCATTAAAAATAGGTTTTGAAAAAATTCGGGTTACAGAGCACTGACTGCTTTGCCAGAGAACCGGGGTTTGTTTTCCACCACCCATATGGTAGAATATCTCTAACTTAGATCCAAGGAGTTCAGCAAAGACCTCTTCCCCCACCACCACACTGAGAGGGAGAGAGGTGCACATTCACACAAGTATGCGTATACACAATACATGATTAGATGATGCTAAGTCAAGAGTCAGGACAATGATATACAATACAAACATGTATAAGCCACATCTGTGACAGCAAAGGTTCAGTTTGGTAGCTTTTAAACCAGGTAAAGCTTTTCTAATTAATTCCCTTTTTAAAAAACTATTCCACTGTGGACTAACCTGTAGAAGGCTCAAAGCACAATTCAAAGGGCCTTAGATTAATGAAAGTGATGTAGCAGCTGAATTATGTCAGGCTATGTGGTGGATATGAGAGAAACTATAAACTATGTGATAACAACAGCATCATAAAATGGGAAAGAAACAAAAGGCTATCCCCAGAGCTCTGGTTCCGATCAAACGTGCTGATAACTGGGGGAAAGATTACAAAGGTACGAAGGGAGTGTCAATACCACAAACCTGCTAACACGACATGTCAGCAACTACCCGCTTACTCCTTCTTATTGCAGAAAATACATGTGACTCTTTGTGTCTGAGAGAATCTGAGTTGCTCCTTGCAGGATAATAATATTGGGAAGGCTTTACAGTGTTCGGCTGGATTAAATCTTTATTGCCTTTGTGAGTGCTCACCTTGTCTTGGGTAGGACTGCTCACGTTGCTTCGGGGACCTTTATACAGTGAGGAGTGCTATTCTTTCATAGTTCTGACCCCCTCGGCACCAGCTCTCCCCTATAAAACTACACCAGACCTGAATGGCTTGAGGGTGTTTGTTGAGATTGCCAGGGAGGTAGACTAATTTTCCAACTTAGTCCAAACTGAATCCAATCCTACTTCTGTACGTTATGAAATGGAGAGATGGCAGTTTTCTGAGCCTTGCACAGTCTCTGTCTCATGAACTGGGGGGATGGGAGGGAAATGCCCATCAAGATTCAGTGAGAATTCCTATAAAACGACATCACACAAGGCAAGACCTAAAGGTACTGGATAATGAGTGCATTCTTGCAAACAATAAATATTTATCAGATGCCTACTGTATTTCAATCAATGTTCTATAGGTCACTGCAACAGCAAAGAAAATGTAGTTTCAAATACCAGAAACCTTAATTTCCAGTTATTTATACACATCCTCGGAGTGCCAAAAAGATAACATGTGCCTTCCCCCACACCAGACCTACAAATGAGACACAGACTCCGCAGCCCCATGCATTTGCCTGGAGACTCTCCAGCTCTGCATCTTTATTTTCCTTATGAGAAAATTTAGCTCCAGGAAATAAAACTGTACTGAAGTGCGCGCCACAAAGATGAGGGAGACCAAGCGCAGTCCTCCACTAGCTGCTGTCTTAGCAGAGGTTGCAGACACATGAAAAGGTGCCAGCAGGTACTGGTCCAGTGTGATAGCCGACTTTCACTGAAGGTGGCCATCACTTAGGATTAAATGCAGACATGCACACAAAAGACTTCACTCAGAGATCTTCCACCCCCACCAGACTCTATGAGTCTGTGCTGCTGAGCTATTTTTCTAAGTACATTTGTGAAAGTCCTGTGCCCTTCAAACTCCCTTGATTCTATATTTATTGTGAGAGACTTGCCATCCATCTTGTAGAAACCAAGTTGACTGGATACTACAAGCAGGAGAAAGGTCATGCAAAGATTCAAAACCAGTGGCCAAGTCTCCTGGGGGAATCATAGGAGACTCATATACATTTCTCTGCAAAAAGAAATAAAATAAATGTCAGTTGGTAAACAGATTCAAGGAAGCAGTGTGCTGAGAAGTGAGGAGTTCAGTGGATTTGAACCTTTGACTAGGAAAGAAAAGCACTTGTTATTTTGGTGCTTAAACCTTTCACCAAGGCCTTTTATTTCCTTTTTATCATTAGCAGGAATGGACAGGGTAAGCATGGTCTGTGTGGTACAGACAATTAGAAGCTGGTATTGGACCCTTGAGACTATGAAGCAAGTCTTCCGTGGGCAGTTTGGAAGTTCTGTAGAGATTTATTGCCAAGAACCTTGGCCCCCATGAGAATGAATGGAAATCTGCAACTGGTAGGGGTGGAGAGGTGGGGGGGGGGGTATCTCAAGATGCCAGAGACCTGGGTTGGGGGAGGTGACCAAGAATCAATGGGGGTGACCTTAGCTGGTGACTCACAGTGTAGGGTTGTGGACTCCTGCATCCTATCTGCCACAGGCCATGGCCACTGGGGAGGTGGGATGCGGGGAGTGAGTGGCCAGGCTTACCCCACACTGTTGCCAGGCAGATGGGCTGTAGGGAAGCCCTGGGACACTGCTCTGGGGGTGGCAAAGCTCAAAGGCATGGAACAGCCAGAGCTGGCTCAGGGGTTCCCAGGACCTGTGACCAGGCCAGGGGCCGTCTGGTTCTTAGGCTCTTGGACACCCAGGCACCACTGAATGCTGCAGAAGAGCTGAGGATGGAGTGGGGGCCCACAAGACTGCAACGTGGGGTGAAGAGGTGAGCTCTGGCTGGTCCCAGTGAGAGAGTCTTTGGCTAGACAGCAATGGGTTTGATGGTTGGCTTGGCTGAGAGCAAAGAGTAGCCTTCTGTGGGAGATTAGATGGTGACTCAAAAAAAAAAAAATTCTTCATCACAAAGGCCGCAGCTGATCCTGATGAAAAGAGGCAGTCCATGGTTTTAAGGCATTTACTGTCATGGTGGAAATGGATGTGTAAAACCATACCCTACTTCTCAGGATGGGCCTTTTGCAGGGAGGAGTGTCTAGGAAGGAAAGTTTTTTGGATAAGACCTCCAACCCTTTAGGTAACTCATTAAAATGGAGATTTGTCTTGAGCCTGTGTGACCACAGGTCAAGTCCTCTATAAGTGGAGGGGTGTGGGGTGTTGCCCTTATGTAACTGATGGCCACAAATCTATGGGGATGGGGATGTGGCTAGTGACAGGGGCCTGGCACCCGGAAACAGGCAAAGTACCTACCATCCCTTCAGGGTCTCTGGGGCTTCGAGTCTTAGATCAACTGGGAACCAGGCTACCCTTCGTGGTCCAACACCACAGCACTGGGGATATGGAACTTGAAAAGGCCACCTCCTGTAGCCAGGCAGAAACCCTAGTGGAGTGATAGTGACACCAACCCACCCACCAACCTTTGACCTGAAATTTAGCCTGTCTATGAGAAATGCAGGGACGAAGGATTGAGAAAAGACTGGGGAAATAGCTAAGCACTAACAGGCCTAATGAGAGAAATATCCCATGGGCAAGCACCAGTCTCTGACACTATCAGTGATACTGTTATGCTTACAGACAGGAGTCTAACATCTTCTGAAGCCTCCACCCAGCAGCTGACTCAGACGGATGCAGACACCCACAGCCAAACAGTAGATGGAGTTTGGGGACTCTTATGGAAGAGTTTTAGAAAGGTTTGAAGGCCCCGAAGGGCACAGGAATGCCACAGGAAGACCAATAGAATCAAATAACCTGGACCTGTGTGGCTCACAGAGACCAAACCATCAACCAAAATGATTAGTCCTACCCCCTCCCCTTGCACACACACACACACACACACACACACACACACATGCAGCAGATGTGCAGCTCAGTCTTCATGTGGGTCCTGGAGCAGGGGCTATTCCAAAAACTGTTGCCTGTCTGTGGGTTATGTTCTTCTGGCTGGGCTGCCTTGTCTGGCCTTAGTAGGAGAGGATGCGCCTAGCCTAGCAGTGACTTGATGTACAGAACTGGAGGATACTCAGGGGAGTCCTCCACCTTCTCGGCAGAGAAAGGGAGGGGTGTTGGAGGACAGGATTGTGATAGGGGGTAACCAGGAGGGAGTACAATGAGTGGATGTAAAGTAAATTTTCAGAAAATTCAAAAGAACCTTGGCCCAACTGAGGAGGGAGATGCTTCTTTACCTGTTCACTCCACAGCTCCCTTTAATGGGGAGACTGGTTTAAATGGAATCTCACCAGAGATAAGCAGAGACAGAAACTGTAATGGGAGGTCTGTCTCCTATCTTTGGGTCTCAGAAACGTAGGCAGCACTTCCCCTGCCACACCCAGGCTGTCGGGCCAGATGAAGGATTTGCCTGCTGATCCTCCTCCTACTCAGTTTTTCTTTCCAAGCAGTTCCAGAGTTTCTGGATCCCTTCTCTGCTCTGCTGTCCTCCGGTGAGTGTGGACAACTGCCCATGGTTTCCTTACAGCAGTGACAGGCAGGAGGTCATCCTTGCAGTGAACCCCACTTTCTTTCTCTGAACATGGTTTTTCACTGTCAGTTAGGACATTACTCCAGGAACCTGTGTGCACCTTTCAGAGACTTTGAAACTCTTAGACAGCAAGAAATGATATACTGGGGAATCTGCTCTTCTAAAGAAGAAGGAGAACTCAAATTGCTTGAATCCTGTCCTAAACCTTGTCTAAGGCAACATGATTAACCCACATTCGTCATGAATGATCTAAGAGGTCATTCAGTCACCTCAATGTTTTAGCCAGATTCGTAGCAATGACCCAGAACTTATCTTTTTCCTTCCCTGAATGCTCTGTCCAACTTCCTGTTTGTGTCTTGCTTTTTGCCTGTCTCTACCTGCAGCCAAATCATTCCCTCTGCACTTGCTAACTGATCATGAATTCCCTGACAGAGTTCCAACACACAACAACCAATTTAGCTCAAACCTACACTTGTCTGGGAAGAAGCCATAGAAGAATTGTCCAAGCTCGGGTGTATTTGCCCAAGTATAAGGGGAAAGTTATTTGTGTTGTGAAACGTGATAAATTATGAAAGGCTCATTGGAAAAATTATCTTATAAATGTGCAGTAAGCCTTTTTAAAATGAGATGTCTAAACTTAATTATGTTGTGTATTTCACCATCAATACATTTAAGCCTACAAGGTTGGAGGGAGAAAACTTTCCCTGCTTAATGTACAAATCTGGTTTTTGTAGTGTTATAAAAAGTTCTTTCCTAATTAATATGCCTATAGAACTTTAAATAAACAAATAAACACCATTTAGTAGAAGCAAGTCTTATACTAAAAGACTATTACTCTAAAATTGAATTTTGGCTGTATACCCTTGACTTTCAACTCATAAATCTGGCAAGCCTGTTTCCTGGAACTTACAGTCTGACTGTCCATGGCAGCCCTCAAATACATTAAATTTTTAATGACATTAACAGACTGGCATAGTCATACACTGATGATTGATCCTCACTTGATTCTGAACCCAAGTAATTAATAACTTGTTCTTTCTGGTCTCCCTAAGGAAGAGAAAGTGGTGTAAATCCAGAGTAATGAAGATGAGAACACAGTCCTGTAAGACATCATTTTTGCTGTAATTTTATCTCAAGAATTCCCAGAAAGCTCTGTAAAATATGTGCTGTCGCTGAAAATATCATTGGCTTCAAGTAATGGAAACTGTAGACTGAAAGGCAATGCAGAAACTATAACCCAATGCACAAAGTGTTAGTTGCAGACAAGCCTGGGTCCAGTCTGTCATTGACCTCTGTGCAACCTCCTGACTGTCAACGACAAATGAAGTTAATACTGCCATGCCCACATCTGGTAAGAGGGAAGCGAAAATTCCCCTTCAGTTTAAAGGAGCCCCCTTAAATCAAAGTACCTGTCTATCTATGAACTAATGGATGCCATCATGAGAATATTAGAGTCTCTCCTGGAGCCATGGATGGCACAGACATTTAACCAAAATGAAATTCAGTGCGAGTTTGAGGAAAAAAGATGCTGAGTAGGCTAGAACCCATTAAAATTACTGTTAGTTTTTCAATTATTTTATCCTAGGTAGATAACTGTTTTGATGAGAAGCCTGTCTTTTATATACCTTTGAGAGTGTGATTTGAGGGTATTAAGACAAGGCATCAGGCTGCCTTTGAAGTTATAACAATTAACAAGCGATAGGTGCTTATTTGTAATACCTCCATGTCAGATCCTTAGCATCTCTTTAAAATTATAAACCTGAAATATGTGTTGGGGGTGCCTAGGAGAAGTGGTAACAGATGAAATAAGGGAGGATATTATCAGGATATAGTGTTTACCTGTTTGAAATTCCCAAAGAATAAATAAAAGATATCCTAATTTGAGAAATCAGCAGCTAGAGAGATAGCTCAGTATTTATAAACTTTTGCAAAGGATTTAGGTTTGATTCCCAGCATCCACCTGGCAACTCACAACCATCTGTAACTCCATGCCTTGTAATATGGTGTCCTCTTTTGGCCTCTGTGGGTACTGTACTCATGTAGTCTCCACACAAGAAGGCAAACTACACATATACATTTTTTTAATGTTATAGACCTTCTCTATCTTGTTTGATAAATCTTGGCAAACCAAAACCAGGCAACTTAAGTCTGCTTTTAGTAAAGCGCAATAATATCTAGATTAAAAATATAAACATTAAATACTATTCTATAAATGTATTTAAATTTTTATTTAGGATTGGTAACACTGAAATACTCAAAATCATCCCATAACCTCCTTTTGTGAAGGACATGTCTCAATTAGGGTTTTACTACTGTGAACAGATACCATGACCAAGGCAAGTTTTAGAAAAGACAACATTTAATTGGGGCTAGCTTACAGGTTCAGAAGTTCAGTTCAGTATCATGAAGGTGGGAGCATGGCAGCATCCAGGAAGGCATGGTGCAGGGGGAACTGAGAGTTCTACATCTTCATCTGAAGGCAGCTAGGGTCTTAAAGCATAACCCTACAGTGACACACCTACTCCAACAATGCCACACCTCCAAATAGTCCCATTCCCTGGGCCAACCAAATACAAACCATCACAGATAATAATACAAATACAGGACATTTATTTGACAGTTTAGCACATTGATATCATTTTGATTTCATATTTGCCAAATGAGGCAAAAATTATTTGTCTTATTTGTATGGTTAGGAAGCTAAGATCCACTCTGAGATCAGATTTAGCTTCATTGAAAATGAAACAAAAGACAGCTCAGTCAATAAAATACTGCTTGTTGCACAGCATAAGAATATGAATTTGGCCTCACAGACTCACATAAATAGCTGAGCAGGCACACACACAATCTCAGCTCTGAGAAGGCAGGGGTAGGACTCTCGAGCTGGCGGGGAACTTAGTGGCCAAGTTAATTAACCTCAGGATGTACTGAGAGACCACACTCAAAATCAAAATGGCTCCTGAGGGTTTTGCCCTCATTAATTGATTGATTCTGTTACAGAAGGAGTCAATTTGTGGTTCGTTATCACAGAAACAGCTTCCTTATTAAGGGCAAAATTTAAAATAAAATCCAATCTCTGTGTCCCTCCTCCCCTTTCTCTGTCTCCTGCTCTTCTTCCTCCTCCTTCCATCCTTTTTTTCAATTCCTACCACAGGGCAACACAGAAAGCATGTTCTTCACAGATTCTTGTACTTTGGTCGTCTTTAAACTTTTCAGCCTTTAGAATCGTGAGACAATTCATTTTTCCTTTTTATAAGTTGTCAATTTTCAAATATTCTGTTAAAGAAGTACAAACTGTCCTAGGGCTCCTCTGCAAACAACCACTATGATGAGAACACAGATCTCTGGCTGTCCAAACCACTTCTTGCCTTGGTGCTACAGCCATCCCCATCCAAAGCCGTGGGTAATCCCCTAGATGAGCATGTGAATCCTTCATACGGCAAAGGGTATTAGATGCTAGGAAGGAAATTAATGTGTATGTGATGACAGACCTGACTCAGTGCTATAAGAAACTCCTACTACCTCATATCCCTGCCAGCACCTCACATATTTTAGGAAATTGTGTTATCCATCCTGATTATTCAATGCCAGGTCACATCTGTGTAAGCCATCCAGCTGAGGAAAAAGTGGGAACATCTCCTGAAGTTTGTATTCAACAAAACAGACTACTGAGAACTGCCACTGTTAATTGACAGCTTAGGAATAATTAACTGGCTGGAGACAAGAAGGAAAGACAAGGCTGAGAACTCTCTGTTTCTTAAAGGTTCTCTGTGTGATTCAGAGAAGGGTGTTGCTTTCTGTGACAGGTCGGAAGCACTTGTCTCTGAAGCTGAAATGACCTCATTGGAAGTGAAAATCTCATTATGGATGTGGTATGGAAGAATTCAGGCACCACGAAAAAATCAAAAGCATAAAAACAGGAAAGAAAAACCCTCAGCCTAAAGACAAAGAAATGGGAGCTGGTTATCAATTAAAATGTGCTTTAAAAAAAAAAAGACTCTTTGTCTCTCTATTTTCAGGCAAGCCATATTAAATGACATGGTCACAATTACACAGTCACTAATCAAGTCTGGGACTTTGTAGACTGTCATCTCCATGGTGATGTTTCAAGTGCCCTCCCAGAAGCCTGCCTCAGGCAGTCCATTTTGTACATAACCGCAGATTTTACCTTGTAGGGTAAATTGCTTACTGGCTCCCTCCTTCACCTTTTCTTTCTTCCAATATAGAAGAAATGGAGAGCTCATTCCTCATTTTCTAAGACGACGGCATGTAGACTAGACACTAAACCAAGAAGATCAAATAAAATTCTCAAATGCACACTACTTACACTAGTGTAAAGAGAATCATATACCATAAATGTGAAAGAAGGCAAGTGAGTTTCTGCAGAGAAAACTGATACTGAGAGAAGTTTAATAAGACCTAAAACAAATCAATGAATATTGTGTTGCTCAATAATGTAAATCTGGCAACTATCCACAATTGATTTCAAGAGTCAATGCTAGCTACATCAACACCTGATTTTTGCAACAAATTTGGGTGTTCTCCATCTAATATACTTATTTGCAAGAAAAACTGAGGTCAATAATATCCAAAGACAGCAAGGAAAATAAAAAGTGAGAAGACGTTATACCTATAAACAGAAGACTTACCACGCCAAGACGTTTATGAGGAGAGAGTGATCAACAGGGGCTTATCGGAGCAAGGACAGAGATGTTAAATAAGGGATGATGATTCCATGGCAACAGTAAGTTTACAACAAAGTTGGTACCATACTGTGGTAAGAAAAGTATGTGGTCATTTCAACACATACGTCTCAGTCATCTATTTCTGCACCTATAAAAAAGAGCAAGAGAATCGATAAGTAGCTAAGCCCAAGTGTTTTCCTAGCATGTAAAAGACTCTTGGTCAATCCACTGCATCATAAAAATTTAAACATAACACATTATATATAAAAATCAATTGCATAGCTGTCATTGAAACTCATGATGGAGTAGATATTTTATAAGCTTAAGGCCCTAGACTGAAGCCCCAACACTGTTTTGTTTTAAAATCAGTTTCAGATGTGTTGCAAATGAAGAGAAGAAACAGGAAGCACATCTTGAAAGGAAAACAAGATCAGAACCTCTCTGCAAACTCCAGGTAAGCGTATGAATCCTAAACAGAACAAAACTGCACTAGACATACAGGAGAGAGTAACACATTTGATGGCATTAAAATTTTCAAATTCTGGTCATCAAAATGCATGCATGTTACATAATGGGAAAATATGTAAAGTATAAATATCTTGCAAAGGATATATCAACAGTATGTAATAATACAAGAAAAAGACAAATACCCGAATTCAAAAATGGCCAAACTAAGTGAATAAATGCATCAGCAAGGAGTATATGCAAATAGTCAATGTATATGCAAATATATATTTGAATATGCATTTTTACTAAAATGGAAACTAGAAATACAATGTAATTCAAATGCAATATACAAAGAATGGTGACCATGTAGACATCCAGAATTCTCACACTATTAGTAAGAGGATATATTGGATCAATCTCCTTTAAGACTCCGTCTGAATCTCATATATATGGACACAAAGATATCATCTGACCCAGGAACTCAATCTCCAGGTAGATATGGAAACAACAAAATGAACACAAAACTTCATTGAATGATATTGACAAAGGGCTGCGAAGATAGCTTAGTCAATAAAGTACTTACCTTACAGGCACATGGTCCTACTTTCTTTTTTTTTTTTCTTTGTTCCTTTCTTTCTCTCTCTCTCTCTCTTTTTTTTTCTTATATTTTTATATGGGTCCCTCTTTATTTACTAATTTTACTTCACATTTTTTCTGGTTGTTATTTTGTTGTTTTTCTCAATTGGATATTTTATTTATTTACACTTCAAATGTTATCCCCATTCCTAGTTTCCCCTCTACAAACCCCCATCTTACCCTGCTCCCTGACCTGGCTTCTATGAGTGTGCGCCTACATACACCCATCCACTCCCACCACACTGCCCTAGCATTCCTCTACACCAGGGCATCAAGCCTTCATAGGACCAAGAGCCTCCCCTACCATTAATGTCAGATAAAGTCCCTTCAGCTCCTTCAGTCATTCCTCTAACTCTAACAGTGGGGTCCCTGTGATCAGTCTGATGGTTGGCTTCGAGCATCCACATCTGTACTAGTCTAAATCTGGTAGAGCCTCTCAGGAAACAGCTGTATCAGGCTCCTGTCAGCACTTCTTGACATCAGCATTTTCCTGATGACTAAGAATATTGAACATTTTTTATTGGATATTTTCTTTATTTACATTTCAAATGTTATCCTCATGTCCAGTTTGCACTCCGGAATTTTCCTACTCCATGCCTCCCCCACCTCTACCTACTCACTTCTTCCTGCCTCCCCAACCTGACTTTCCCCTACACTGGGACAACAAGTCTTCAAAGGACCAATGGCCTTTCTTCCCATTGATGCCCAATAAGGCCATATTCAGCTAGAGCAATGGGTCCCTCCATGTGTACTCTTTGGTTGGTGGTTTAGTCCCTGGGAGCTCTGGGGTGTCTGGTTGGTTGATATGTTGTTCGACCTATAGGGTTGCAAAGCCCTTCAGGTCCTTCAGTCCTTTCTCTAACTCATCCATTGGGGATCCCATTCTCAGTCTGATAGTTGGTTGCAATCATCTGCTTCTATCTTTGTCAGGCTCCTGCAGAGCCTCTCAGAAGACATCCATATCAGGCTCCTGTCAGCAAGCATTTCCAGTCATCCTCAATATGTCTGGGTTTGGTGACTACATGGGATGGATCCCCAGATAAGTCAGTCTCTGGATGGCCTTTACTTCACTCTCTGTTACACACTTTGTCACCGAATTCCCTCCTGTGAGTATTTTGTTCCCCCATCTAATAAAGAATAAAGCATCCAAACTTTGGTCTCCCTTTTTCTTGAGCTTCATGTAGTCTATGATATTGTATCTGGGATATTCTGAGCGTTGGGGCTAATATCCACTTATCAGTGAGTACATACCATGTGTGTTCTTCTGTGGTTGGGTTACCTCACTCAGGATGAGATTTCCTAGTTCCATCCATTTACCTGCAAAATTCATAAAGTGATTGTTTTTAATAGCTGAGTAGTACTCCATTGAGTAAATGCACCACATTTTTTGTATCCATTCCTCTGTTGAAGGACGTCTGGGTTGTTTCCAGCTGCTGGCTATTATAAATAAGGCTATGATAAACATAGTGGAGTATGAGTCCTTGTTATATGTTGGAGTATATTTTGGGTATATGCCCAGGAGTGGAATATCTGGGTCATCAGGTAGTAATATACCCAAATTTCTGAGAATTATCCAAACAGATTTTCAGAGTGGTTGTACAAGCTTGAAATCCCACCAACAATGGAGAAGTATCCCTCTTTCTCCACATCCTTACCAGCATCTGCTGCTACCTGAGTATTTGATCTTAGCCATTCTGACTGTTATGAGATAGAATCTTGGGGTTGCTTTGATTTACATTCTCTGATGACTAAGGATGCTGGACATTTCTGTAGGTGCTTCTTGGTCATTCAGTATTCCTCAGTTGAAAATTCTTTGTCTAGCTCTGGTCTCCATTTTTTAAATATAATCATTTGCTCCACATTGAATCAGGTACACTGAAACTATTAGATGAGAAAGTAGGGGAAACCTTAGAACTCATAGGCACAGGAGAAATTCTCCTGAACAGAACACCAATGGCTTGAGCTCTAAGGTCAAAGATTGACAAATGGGACTTAATGAGATTGCAAAGTTTCTGTAAGGCTAAAGACACAGTCAAGAAAACAAAATGACAGCCAACAGAGTGGGAAAAGATCTTTACCAACCCCACATCAGATAGAGGCCTAATATCCAAGGTATACAAAGAACTCAAAAAGCTATACACCAGAGAATCAAACAACCCTATTAAAAATGGGGTACAGACTTAAACAAAAAGTTCTCAATCAAGGAATATTGAATGGCTGAGAAACATCTAAGGAAGTTCTCAACATCCTTAGACATCAGGGAAATGCAATCAAAACAACCCTGAGATTCCACCTCACACCAGTCAGATTGGTCAAGATCCAAAACTCAGATGACAATAGATGCTGGCGAAGATGTGGAGAAAGAGGAACACTTCTCCACTGCTGGTGGGGTTGTAAACTGACACAACCACTCTGGAAATCAGTCTGGCAGTTCTAAATGGACATAGTACTTCCTCAAGACCCAGTTATTCCACTACTGGGCATATACCCCAGAGACGTTCCAACATACAACAAAGATACATGCACCACAATGTTCATAGCAGCTCTATTTATAATAGCCAGAAGCTGGAAAGAACCCAGATGTCCTTCAGTAGATGAATGAATACAAAAATTGTGGTATATTTACACAATGGAGTACTACTCAGCTATCAGAAACAATGACTTAACGAAATTCTTAAGAAAATGGATGCATCTAGAGAATATCATCCTGAGTGAGATAACCCAGTCACAAAAAAACAGACATAATATGCAGTCACTGATAATGGGATACTAACCACAGAAATCTCTGAACTCCCCAGAAACAATTCACAGACTGTGTGACGTTCAAGGGAAAAAAAAGAATATATTTTAATTAAAATAGAACTGTATCACATCCCCCTTTCCTCCCTACAGCCCCTCCCAGTTTCTCTCCTATCTCCTCAAGTTAATAGCCTCTTTTCCTATATTATTGTTATGTAGATACATATGTGTATGTATATGTACCCACAAATACTTAATTACAACTCTTAAAAATGTATTTGTATGCTTTTATGCAAAAATGCTGAAAATTTGTACATTTATCTTTGTTTTTTAAAATAAAGTTTTTCACTAAAATTAAATAAATAAATAAATAAATAAATAAATAAATAAATATGATCATTTGATTCTCTGGAGTCTAACTTTCTGAGTTGTTTATATATATTGGATACTGGTTTTTATGATGCAATGTGGCCTTGGTTCTTGCATCTTAGGTTCTTGCACTTGCCTCTTGACATCTGGTTATCTCTGGTGTTAGCTGTTCTTGCTGTCTCTGACTGTGACTTGTCTCTCCTGTAAGTCTATGTGTCGGCACTTCTGGGAGACTATCTCTCTCTGGACAGAGTTTGGGTAAGGAGAGCTTTGGCACAGGCTCAGCCCCGGATGCAGATGGAAACTGGAAGGTTCCTGTCCTAGGCTGCTCCTTGGTTCCTGTGTCCTCAGGACTCTGGGATGGTCCCTCTTGGACCAGGTATTTGAGCAGAAGCGGTGGTCTTACTTGTATTCTCAGGTGTGTCAGCACTCCTGGGAGACCAGCTCTCTCCCAGGGGATTGTGGTTTGGAGAGCTGTGGCACAGGGTCAGCTCCAGGTGAAGATCCATGAACCTATTTTCAGCCCCAAGAATCCACATAGAAAACCTGGCAAGAAGATGCACACATGAAATGCCAGCATTGAGAAAACGAGACAGACCTGTCCCTGGGGCCCCTGGCCAGCCTAGACAAATGGTTCAGATCCACACTAGAAAAAGACCTTTTTCATAAAAGATAAAGGCAGGAGACAAATAATGTCCAAAGTTAACTTCTGGCTTCTGCACACGCATACATGTATACAGTACACACTTATGAGCGTACACAGAGACAAAAGTTATGAACAGCCATGGCAAAAATGTTCATGACTATCAGAACAAACAATATCTCAAATACCCCTCAGTAGCATAATTAATTCAGCAGGAAAACCTGAGGATGGCAGTTACATTAGTGGAGACAGCAATGACAGGAGGTACATGGTGAAAATTTCTGGAGGCCTAGTAAACAATGTTGTGCTTTTGAGATGGATGATGCTTACATTTTCATGTTCTCTTATTCGATATTCACTTTCTGTGCATTTTTCTGTATAAATTCCATATTCAATAAAGATGGGTTTAAATACTAGAAATAAAATGGAGAAAGAATAAAAATAGAAAAAGAGTTTGCAAGTAGCCAGAAAACAAAGTGATTGAAATGAGTCCAGTACCATTCACTTTTTTGCCAATTGAACATGACTTCATGTGATTTGCCAAGCAGAGAGCAGACCCATCCTGAGGCAGTTCAGCCAACAGAACCAAACTAGGCTACTGTCCACAGACGCAACCTTCTCACTCTCTCTCAAATTTGAGGAAGATAAGCAAATGTGCCCACACTCTGGAAAAAAAAGCAATGCTAATGACATTCAGTTCACACAGAAGAAGCCTTTCTACACTTATATCAGCATTAATGACATGATCCCGTCAGCATTCAAGTGACAAATACATGCTTCTGACCCATCACATATAAACACAGCCCAAAACTCTACCCTAGACTACAGGTCCACACAAATCAATGCATAATTTGATTTTTGTTTTGACTTATTTGGGTTTTTTGTTTTTATTTTTAACTGTATTTTAAAAACAAAGATAAAAGAACAAATTTTAAGCATTTTTGCATAAATGTATAGAAATACATTTTTGTCAGTGCTTGGCTTTTTTTTTTTTTTTTAATGTTTGATACTCTGCATTAAGGTCTTAACTAGTTACAATGAGCAAAAAGTACATGTAAAACAGGATGTAACCCGGAATTAGTCAACGTTTTCTTGGTGGGTAAGGATTGAACATAATGTTTTTTTGGGTTTTTTTCTTTTTTTTTTTCTTTTACTTCACATAGTCTGTGTGTTGTTTCTGGGGCAGTCCGAGCCCTCTGGGGTTAGCATCCCACTATCAGTGACTGCATATTATGTCTGTTCTTTTGTGACTGGGTTATCTCACTCAGAATGATATTCTGTAGATGCAACCATTTTCTTAAGAATCTGGTTAAGTCATTGTTTCTGATAGCTGAGTAGTACTCCGTTGTGTAAATGTACCACAATTTTTGTATCCATTCATCTACTGAAGGACATCTAGGTTCTTTGCAGCTTCTGGCTATTATAAATAGAGCTGCTATGAACATTGTGGTGCATGTGTCTTTGTTGTATATTGGAGTGTCTCTAGGATATATGCCCAGAAGTGGAATAGCTGGATCTTCAGATAGCACTATGTCCAATTTTCTGAGGAATCGCCAGACTGATTTCCAGAGTGGTTGTATCAGGGTCCCCTGTGTAATACCCCTGGTTTGACCTGGAACTCACTTTGTAAATGAGACTGGTCTCGAACTCACAGAGTTCTGCCTGCCTCTGCCTCCCAAGTGCTAGAATTAAATGCAAGAGTCCCCATGTCCAGCTTAAAATTTGATATTTTCATAGATTACAACAAAAAAAATTAATCACTCCAACTTACAATCACCTGATTAATAGTTCTAAAAACATCTATGAAAAAATTTCCCAAATATAATTTCTTGCATAGGGGGACATTTTTGTATCATAAGATATACACATCTCATTGTCTAGTCTGACAACAAAACTTTTCCAGACATTGTCAAATGTCCCCGAGGTCCTGAAGGGACATCTCCCAGTTAAGAACAACTGAAAGGCAGTGACCAGCACGACAAATGCACTGGGTCAAGCGATTGTTCTTGAATGAGAGTCTTGAGAGAAAGGATCAGGAGATGAGAAAATAGAGGTAGGAAAGTTTGTGATCAGGAGGTCTTACACAAGCTTATGACTCTTGCAAGCAAGATTATTAATAAATATAGCATTTTATATAAAGCTTGCAGTGGAAAAAAATGGGATGTCAGCAAAAAAAAACTATCATATAATAGGGAAAAGTCAACAGAAGCTTCTCAAACAATGTTGCATGAACCTATTGCATGTTGCACAAACCTAAAGACTAGAAAATGTTCTTCACTAACCCTACACTGATAGAGGGCTAATATACAAAGAACACAAGACATTAGACACTAAAAAAAAAAAAAAAAAAAAAAAAAAAAAAAAAAAAAAAAAAAAAAAAAAAACAACAATTAACCCAATTAAAAAACAAGGTACAAAGCTAAAAAAAGAATTCTCAGTGGAGGAATTTTGATGGCTCAGAAGCACTTAAAGAAATGTTCAACATCCTTAATCATCAGGGAAATGCAAACCAAAATGACCCTGAGATTCCACCTCACACCAGTCAGAATGGCTAAGATTAAAAACTCAGGTGACAGCAGATGCTGGCAAGGATGTGAAGAAAGAGGAACCCTAATCCATAACTGGCAGAATTGCAACCTGGTACAATCACTCTAGAAATCAATCTGGAGGTTCCTCAGAAAATTGGAAATAGCTCTACCTGAAGATCCATCAACAACACTCATGGAATTATACCCAAAAGATGCTCTAACAAACCACAAGGATACATGCTCCACTATGTTCATAGCAGCACTATTTATAATTACTGGAAAACAGCAAATGTCCCTCAACAAAAGAATGGATACAGAAAATGTGGTTAACATACACTATGGAATACTATTCAGCTATTAAAAATGAGGACATCATGAATTTTTCAGGCAAATGGATGGAACTAGAAACTATCATCCTGAGTGTGGTAACCCAGACCCAAGAGGACAATCATGGTGTGTTCTCACTGATAAGTGGATATTAGCCAAAAGGTTCTGATGACCCATGATACATGTTAAAACCCTGGGAATTTAAACAAGAAGGAAGTCCCAAGTGTGGACCTAAAACCCACTGGAGAGGAGAGCAAATAATCATGGGAAGCAGAGGCAAGGGACTTGGTGGGAGACAGGAGAGGAGAGGAGAAAAGGAGGGGAAAGTTCAGCTATGGGGAGAGGCAGAAAGGAAGCACAGAGGTCCAGGAAAATAAATTAAAATATGCAGCAGCGGCGATTGGGGGCAGGGGGACCCTCTAGAAAGTCCCAGAGTCCTGGGATGTGAAAGGCTACCGCGACTCAATGGGGATGACATCAGCCAAAATGCCCAACAGTGGTGAGATGGAACTGGAAGAGATCACCTCCAGTCAATAGTCATGGTCCCCAGTTGAGGCAGGGGGCCACCCAACCATCTTCAAAAATTTTAACCTAGAATTGTCTCTCTAAAAGAAATTCATAAACAAAAAAAAATGGAGCAGAGACTGAAAGAAAGGCTACCCAGTGACCAGCCCAAATTGGGATCCCTCCCATGCATGCGCACCAAATCTTGATACTATCACTGAGACCACATTGTGTGTGCAGACAGGAGCCTGGCATGGTTTTCCTCAGGGAGACTACCAGCAAGTGACTAAGACAAATGCAGGTACTTAGAGCCAACCATTGGATTGAGGTCGGGGACCAATATGGAAGAGTTAAAGGAAGGACTAGAGGAGATGAAGGGGATGGCAGCCCTGTAGGAAGAACAACAGTGTCAACTAACCTTGACCCTCAGGGATCCCAGAAACTAAGCCTAAAACCAAGGAGCATACGAGAGCTGGTTCGTATTCCTGGGCATATATAGCAGAGACTGCTTCATCTGGCCTCAGTGGAAGAGGATGCACTTAATCCTGAGGGAGCACTCTCTCAGAGGTGAGTATATGGGGTGAAGAACTCAGGAAGGAGGGACCAAGAATGGGGTAACTTTTGGAATGTAAATAATTACAATAATTTAATAATAAAGTATTGCAAGAGGGGAACACATGGGTATCTCAAGTGCTCCACAGCTTGAGCACACGGTGTTTGGGGACCGATAATTCCAGTCTCTATAGAGGTAAAAGCCAGTTTTCCAGGAACCGAAACCATAACTCTTTTGAGGCCTTGGCCCCAGCTCCAGACTGGACCTTGCCAAGTCTGCCCTTGGGCAAGGACAAAGAACTGGCGTTCTCTTTGTCCTTTCATTAGGGCCTCTGAGAAAGCCTTTTATCAACCAGGCTCCCAGCAGACAGCACTACGGGAAAAATCAGAATGTTGTATTTTTAGATGGAAGAATGGCTGCTTAACAGGTAATTAGCAGATTCTGTTGAGAAAAAAAATACATAATTGAGGAAAACATTGCTGATTCTTAAAGGCAATTTTACTAATATTCAGTGCATATAAAAATAGTTGAACTTTATAAAGTATTTTTATTTTTGAGACTATAATATAATTACATCATTACCCCTCCCTTTCTTTCCACCAAAACCTCCTGTATACTCCTCATTTCTCTTTTACATTCATGAGCTCTTTTTCATCAATTGATGCTACACACACACACAAACGTGCACACACGCATGTGTGTATATACAGAAACATGTTGATACACGAAGTGCAGCCTATCATATATTAATATATCCTTTGCTTTTCCTGTACTGGGGACCTTTTTTCAAAGGATTCACAACCTTACTATGTATAAAGTCATTTTTTTTTATTTCTGCAAAGGAAGCCTTCCTAATTATGTTTATAAATATGGGTTGAAGTCTTTATTTGGTTCACTGATGAGCAACACTAATTCTGGGTCTCTTGGGCTCCCTGTGTCTACCTTCTGCATGGCAGGCAGTCCTCATCATTGTAAACATGCTTGTGAGGGTTTATACTGGGCTTTCCCTTGCCTTCTTTTCAGCAGTGTGCCCACTTCAGTGCTGTGTTCACTCCACAGTTATCCTTCTTTCCTAGCAGCTCTGCATCTTCCATGAGCTCATGGAACTTCTCATCCCCACAGATCCTGTGCTTGGTTAGAGTTAACAATTATTGTTCTGTGAATTTTTCACTAGCAATTCAAGTGGACCATAATTTTTATGTCTCCATGACAAGACTTTTCTTGTGAGGATTCTTTATCAACCCCTAGTTTCTCAGATTTTTTCCATAATTTTAATTTACTTTAAAGATATTGAAGTCTTTTAATCATTATCCATGGGTTAAATAGCTCATAGCTGAATAAATATTTCTGAGAAATATCTAAGAAACTCACCAAGAAACTAGAAGAAACTCTCTTTATATAAAGTTGTGAGTGCTTTTTTTTTCTAACTTCTCTTGCTCCAGACAACAGTAACAACAGCTTCCTGGACTTTTCCCAACAAATAATCTCTCTTTTGTACCTTGCCTCATGCGGTGTGCTTCCTAAAAATGTGCCTTGTATGTTATTTCTCAACCCATCTTAACCATCTTTCTCTTTTCCAGAAAGGAAATTTGTGCACATTTTCTATGAGTATATCTCCCAAGTAGGAGCAGACTACTCAAATTTATTAACTAAGACTAAGATTCATTCTCCTCTGTTCTTACATCAAATTTTTAAATTTTTTATTTCTCCTTTGTTATTACATCTCTAATATTATTGTATTAGGGATAATAACATAAACTGCCCAAAAGATTGCTTTTTCTGGACTTCACTGTGGTTATTGTGAGCATGTGATTAAATTCTTAACAAATATCATTGGGAAGGTATTGTGGGAGATCTTTATAAAAGAATCTAGAAACCTAGAGAATATCTTCACAACTATTTGGACTATGGGCTTCATGACTTATGTTCTGGTGAACTCTTTAGTGAAGGAGTTTGCTCTTCAGATGACAACCATGCACCAAACTAGTGAGGACATGAAGCAGAAAACTTCCTATCTAAACAGCAATAGAACTAATTCATAATGGTAAATCTCCAGACTCCCCGATGTGACAGAGAAAGAAACGTCTGTCATCTGTGATGTTCTGTTAGATGCACTTGAACATACATCTAGATCAAAGAAGCTTTGTTTCAAAGGCATGTCATTGACCGCATAACCACTGCATGAGCTTTTCTGAAATCAGTGGCCTTTTATAACCTCTGTGTAAGAAAGGATCCACGCTGACTTCTGCTAAATTTGGTATCCCTTCCTACCCAATGATTTGGAGTTACATGTTTCCTAATGTCCTTAAAGGAAGAATTTGCATGTTCTGTTTCCCAGTCTAGCTTTTCTAAACCTAAGAATATAGGTTAAAAATGATTTTCTATTCTATGATTTTAAGACTAGACACTGGGGAAAAAATGGTCTTTTTTAGCGTTGTTTTGATTTTTAAGGTTTAGAGAAAAACAGTTTGGAAGCTACAGATGTAAATATGAAAGTCTCTCTGATTTTTGAGAAAAGCAAGCACCACATAAAAATGCTGGGGACTGTAATATCCTCAGGGGATAGCATGTTTCTTCAAGAGTAATATATACATATATATATACATATTTCCAGACATGTTGATGACACATGAATACTGGCTAATGACTAGTGGGTCTCAAAGTGGACTTTTCACTTCCAGAAGTGGAAGCTGAGGGTGCAGGGTAGTGTGCACTGTAAATGAGGATTATATGGTCAGTTAGGATCATGGCGAGATTAGGTGGTCTGAGACACAGGGACTTTCTGGTAACCAGGGAAGAGATTTGTCCTGCTAGCATGAGCAAAAGGCAGGTTTATCTCTTCACCTTATATTTGGGGATGGGTGAAATAAATGAGGAGTACATTTACCTTCCCATATAGATAAGTAGCCATTGTCTTCTGAGGTCTTACTACCTCTTTGGGGTTTTGATGTCCAGATTTTTAGGAAATGCCAGACTATTTGTGTCACTCTGTGGCATATAGCCTAAGTACATCAGTTAGACAACACCTGTAGAGGAGAGACAACAACAAAGTGGGCATTTTGTAGACAACCCCTGCTTCACAGACAAATCCTCCAAGGTAAGGTCATATGACACTGGACTCCTCCTTCCCCAAAGAGATGAAAGGGGTGGGAGGAGACAAGCCAATACCCTCCCACTCTGCAAGTGAGGACTTTTCTTCCATGCTCTGGGCTGGAATGTCCATTTCCATATCAGCCAAACAGCAGCCACCTGCTTGGTAGAACTGGGTTTCAAACTCTCTAAAACTCAAACGTCTCCACTCTTGTGGCTCCTTGTTGACTTCTTTGCTTTTCACTCTTTGTGGGGCCTTTCAAGGAAAGCCTTAGCAGCAGCTTCAGAGTACAGAGCACTGTTCAAGGGCGGCTGATCTATTTACTGCAGAGACAGGGACCCCCCAGCTTTGCGTGACCAGCTTTCTCTTTGCTCTGCCACCCCAATCCAACCCTTCCCTCACATACTCAACCATCTGGATAAGCCCCAAATTGTGGTAACTAGCTCATCCCCAACTTGACTTGGATTGTCTGGGTTTAGCACTTTGTAGCCCAAATCCTGGGAAATCTCTGCATTTCACACAACCTAAAAATCTATCCAAAACAGCTTGGAAATCACCTATTCAGAAGCAATGTATTACCACCGTCAAAAATGTAAGCACTCTTACAAATAACACTCCAAGCTACTACTGGTCACTGCAAATTAGTATGAATTAGTTTATCAGCTGTCTTCATGTGGAAAAGAAAATAATACATACAGCCACCGTGTAGCATACCCTGTCGGTGTCCTAAGTACTCAAATTCATTCACAAAATTGCCCTGCCCCGTTCACTTCAGGAGTGTATTTGCTGAGTACCTGTCCCTCAAACAGGACCTTGAGCCATGAAAGAAAGCAGACAGGTGAAACCTGAGACCTCCCCACAGCCAACACACTGAGATTTTCTTCATAGCTAAGTAGTTTATTTCCCTTCCATATTTGAAAAGCATAATCCAGGCTGCGGGGCAGACTCCTCACAGACGGAGCTGGAGCCTGAGACCTTGACTTCATTAGAACAGTGCTGTAACCTAACTTAGCATCCACAGAAAAGCCTGCATAATTGACTTGGAAATAATGCTTTCAGGCACGGGAGTCCAGCACAGCAGCTGGAACGAACATCCAAACCAGAGAATGAGAGCCCAGCAGAGAAAGGGACTGCTCAAAGATGCCCAGATGAGCCCCTTTGTTGGCAAAGATGGCCAGATGCTCATGCAGCTTTAATTAAGCCCAATTCTAATTAATCTGTGACCTTATTCAAACCAACTGTTTCCCTGTGCCTCCAGCGCCTCTCCAGCTTCAGATGCCCTTTCTCTCCAGCTAGAATCTAAAGATCTGGGGTTTTCTTTTTATTAAGTTTAATTGAGAGATGACTGAACTATGGTCTCTCATGGGTAGGGAGTTCCCCACTAGTAGACCAGATGGGTGACAAAGTACCATAGTTCCATACAGCTTCTATCATTTATATAATAAAAGGCTGAGTCCAGCCTAGACTGCATCCAAAACAGGGCATCAACCATCACATCACACACTAGATTGATTCAGGGCAACACATTGCTTTAAGAGCACGGGCTCAAGCAAGAAGGCCAAGAAGAGACAGTGAGAAGCTATATAAGGAAATATAAGAGAGAAGGTATACCAAAAGGGACCAATCATTACATGATAAAAAATACATCCCCTGTCCTCAGAACATCCCAGCACACTGTGTGCTACAAATGGCTTATAGTTGCTTCCAATTGCTGAGCCCCTCAGCACTGGCAGAAGCATGGAGATCACAGGGCACTTGCTCCGGCTATGAGAAGTCTCCCTCATCTACTCAATACTGTAGGGCTGTAATGGTTGTACACTACTATAGATGGTTTACAGGTATATCCAAATGATGTCTAGGCATTCCTTTTGAAGCACTGACACAGACTCCTTACCCCATCTGTTTCTGACTCCTGCAATCAGTACAAATACGCTCACCAACCGTAACTGTCAACATGGTATAGAAAATCTCTCTCTCTCTCTCTCTCTCTCTCTCTCTCTCTCTCTCTCTACTATAAGATGCTTCAAGTAGATTTAAGTCTATTAACACCCCCAAGAACTTCTATGCATTAATAATTCCCCATCAGTTTTGGGGTAAAAATCAAAGTTTTTACGGAGAGTGACAAGGCTTTCCAAAGCCTGATTTCTTATGGCAGCAGTCCTGGTGGCTAGTGACAGAGCAGACACCAACTGCATGAGGCAGGAAACAAATGCAGTAGAGGTTAACTAGAGGATATCTGAAAGAAATTCTATGAGAGAGTGAGGAGGAACTCCAGTGTCGAGACAATGGCCAGCCCCATCCCAGTCTCTCTGACAACTTCCTGACATCTTTCACAGGGACTCACCAGCTCAACAGACCCTCCATCGCTGCTGTGCTTCAGAGCCAATCTGAATTTGTGCCCTGCCATCGTGCTCCCTGGAGATTAGATTCCGGCCTCACTTTGCTCTCCTCTAGCAGGAAGTCTCATCGGGGTGGGAGCATCTAAACGTCTGAACTTACACAGAGCCCGTGTCCTGATTACAAACAGAGGTACGAAAACAGACATGCTGGTGTCAAGTATTGAAACTCCCTAAATAAAAAAAGGAAAAAAAGTGACCAGAAGTGGTAAGATTTTGAAACCTGAACAATCCCCATTTGCTCTTCTGTGAGGGCTGCAGAGTAAGACCCTATCGCGACCCCTTAGCCTTACCCCCTAGCCTTAACACCTAGCCCAACCAGGCCACACTTTATATCTCTTCCGCAGCTTTCATTCTTTCAAAATCTCGTGACACCACTTATGACAGACAGAGCCCTGCACCCGAGGGAAGCCACCTCTAGTCTCTGCAAACTTAAAATGTAACGCCTTTCATGTCAAATTTAACTTTGTCGATGGCAGTAAGAACGTGGAGGTGTGCCTATTGTTCTGAACTCTCCCTGTGGACCAGTGAAGTCATGGAGAAGCGTGATGGTTAAGAAGAGGGAAGGCAATGACAAGGGAGTAGCCGTGGAACAGAGACTGGAGTGTCACAGGGAAGGAACTGTGAGTCTTGGGGATGCTGCAGCCTGTGGGCATGTCGAGGGGCATAGAGTAGATTTATGACCTCAGCCTTCAAAAAGAGCACAGCCGCCCCACACGTTACTCTTACTGCTATGGGACACAATTCAGACTTCTTAACTACAGAAATATAAGATAATACTTGTATTATTTTAAACCACTCAGTCTGGTCATCTCTCACAAAGTGTGGTGGTCTAAGTTACAACTATCTCCCCTGTAGACTCAGACATTTGAGTTCATCCCTTGCTAGTGGTGCTGTTTAGAGTTGTTGCAGAGAGGTGCAGTGTTGGGAGCTGTTGGTGCCTCACCAATAGATGGCACCAGCTTCCCGCCTATGATTCAGCTAACAGAGCTGTTGCCCAGCCCAAGAGACATAGTGCGCATATATCACAGACTTCTCAGCCCGCTCTCGGGGCATACTAATGAGCTACTGGAGGGTGCACCAATCAGGTAGCAACACAAGTCTCCGGGGCATATATAAGCAGTACATTTTTCTTCCATGTGGTCCCCTGTTTAAGAGTACTGTACAATAAAGGTTGTTCGCAGAAGAATCCTGTTGTCGCACGTCGTTTCTGCCAGCGGGACGTGGGGCGCGCGACAGTGCAGCCTTACTGAGGAAGTAAAGCTCTTAGGCAAGGCTTTGAAAGGCTAAATTCACCCATTTCCAGTTAGTTCTCTGCTTCATCCTTGCTGTTAAAGACACGAATCTCTTAGCTTCCAGCTTCAGCCTCTACACCTGCTTGCTGCCATGCCTCCTCACCACGACAGACTTCTAAAGCCAAATGACTCTTCCATCTATAAGTTGCCTTGGTGATGGAGTTTTATCACAACAGAAGAGCATCTAATACAGGAAGCCACAGGAGACTAATAACTTCTGCCTTTGCACATGCTCTTTGCTACTGTCTGAAGTAATGGCCCTTAGCACCTTTCTCTCAGCTCATTCGTGCCTTTCAGTAGAAACTACCTATAAGTTTCCACACTCAGCAAATTTCCCACCTCTCCTTTCTTACAGCCTCCAACCTCTACTTCATAGCACTTGTAACAACTATGAGTTTGTGTGTGAGTGAATGTTAACTCTCCTGGAGGCCTGGTTTGCTCCTCGTTGTATCTTCCCTACACAGTGCCTGACACCCAACGGATGCTCAAGTAAAGTGTGTTGGAAGGGTAAATGGATCACACACAAGTGGATGGATGGAAGAAAGACAGACAGACAGACAGACAGACAGGGCACAGACACTGTCAGAAAAGCACCAAAGCATCTCATTTGTCTCTAAGGATTTGTTCTTGGGAAAATGCTAGCTGACACTGATAAAAGTAACCTGTTGGAAAGAGAGCACTTGCTATTCATTGGGTTACCATTGCATAGAAACAGAGATATAAAGTGATGGTTCTTTGAACCCAACAAGATGATGGGCTGTTTCATGATAATTTTTATATCCAAGATTCTTATTAGAAAATATATTTGCAAGAATAATATTTTGATTTATAATTGCCCAGAAAGAATAGATGCTGCTAGTAAGCCCTGTTCCCAACATGCTAAGTGACATCTCACGCATGATTGTCACCCTTTCTCATCCTTTGTTCAGTGCATCAGAAGACTTTTTCCTGAGAGTCTGCTGAGTGGGAGACATTTCAAAGTCACCAAAAAAGCAAAAAGAAGATGAAAGGCCTCCTGGCTATTGATATCACAAGACACTCTTCTGGAACAGAATGTCTTGTTCATTTCATTCAATGCTCACACACACTGTAAAATAGCTCATTTTCTCTCTGTCACACCAGGATGCCAGACCATCTGTGTGGGAAGCCAGTTCTGGGCTCCATTCAAGAAGCATGGGGTGTAAGTGGGTCATGCGTAGGACACTATCTGCTGGCATTTTTCAGAAAACGTCCTGACAGGAACATGGCATTGGAAAGCCTCTTTGTGAAGAAACACTGCTCTTTGTTGGGGAGAGGACTACTTGTGCTATAATATGAATGACCCTATCAGAGGAACTCCAGTCTTTCTGGAACTTTCCTCCAATTCTTAATAGGTGAATGGGCAAAACTGAGCAACTTTGCACAACTGAGAACGAGACGCTGTTTCTTTTGCCTTTCTCCCTCCTTGTGCCCATCTTTATTTCTTCCCAGCCCTAAACACTAATCCATATTCTATTCTTGGTACACTGTATGCTCAGGGAAGTCTTACATTATACAGGGGCTGGGCACTAACACTTCTAGCATCATTGAAATGTTGTGAGTTTACACATGTTAACGGTGTGCTAAGTTAAAAGGATTAAATGGCTAAGGAAGGAAATCGAAACGTAAGGATTGATGAAGAGGTTTGGTCTGGACTTCAGATGAACTCCGAAATTGGGACGCTCTCCACGCATGCTGTCCCACTGCCATTTTCTGGACAAGAAAACATGGCTGAGTCTAGCTGTTGGGAGGAGAAGAAAGAGGCACAGTTACGAACTGAATTTACCCAGAAGTGAATTACTAGGGATGAACACCATTGCCACATGCTGACCCACTGGAAAGGGAGGCTCACGTGAGCCAAGGCTGAGTGTGAAAGAGAAGGGTGGGGCATGTCAGAGCCACATCTGGCATTTTCAGATTTCACAAGCAGGTGACGCCCTGAGCTTCATAGGGGATGAGACATAGCTCGATTCTAGGGCTCACCCTCCACGGTTCTTGACTGTCTGCAGTTTTCAGGACTTTTATAGCTTTTCATTGAACGTGGTGTAAAAACGGACTGCTGTCATCCTAACAAGGCCCTTTTTAATCCAGAAGGAACAGCCCCATCGATCAAGAAATCATTCTCATTAGTCTCCTCCTAGCCTATTGCCTTCCCAGACGGCCAGGAGATGTAGGACCACAATTAGTAAACTATTACTGCAGACGCAGGCAGCATGATAGATGCAATTAAGATTCACACGCAAGCATGCACACGCCTCCCCTCACCCCTGCAGCATTCCAGACTCCCGTCAAAGGAGCACGCTCATGGCACCCCACCTCAGAAACCCAAACTACTGATTACTCATTCCCATGGGATCTGCTTTAGTGCCCGCCTCCTGGAAGAAACTTAAGAGACGCCAACTGAGATGCTGAATAATGAGTAAGGGGGCAAGGCTCAGCAGTCAGACAGAACCGGATCCGCACTGGACAGCTCCATTAACTAACTGTGAGATCTCGGATTAATGTCTCTGGGATGTGTTTGTGTGTGTGCGCGCGCGAGTGTTGTACCTATGTGTGCTAGTGAATTTGAGGTCAAGTACCAACATTCGCCATTTTCATTTTTTAAAAGCAGGAATCCACTGGCAAACCCCAGAAATCCATCTCTTCCTATTCAATCTAGGTTGTGTGTGTCTGTATGTATGTGTTTGTCTCTGTGTGTCTATGTGTATGGATGTATAAGTTGTGGACTCAAACACAAGCCCTAATATTTGGCAGGCAAATACTAGGCTATCTCCACAACCTCAGGTTCCAGTTCTAGTTGTCTTGTCGCTGGATTAGGACTAATATTTATTTTGCCTGATGGCACTATGGATCACAGGAAGTACGCTTAAAAATGTGTGTCCCAGAACTTGTCACCTTAACAAATGGTAGTGACTGTTAACATAAAGAGCATACCTGAGCTCACTCCTTTCTCTGTAGCACTCTCTGAGGTTGTAGCCACCAAAGCCCTATTGCCATCTTTCCCTCTGTATTCCCACATGACCACTTGGCCTCTCAAATGGAATTTATCAACTCAGACCAGGCACTGAGAGCAATAAACTGGGTCATGTTTAAGGCCCCATTATTACTGCTGTCAGCAATAAATGATTTCAGCTTTCTGACATAAATTTGGCTGTTCTGTGTCCTGCCACCATCAGGGAGCAATCTTACAAATGGGACCTTCCCTCCCTAATGGGCACATTCAGGGGAAGTGGGACAGAAGTGCTGTTCAGTGGGCACAGACAACACAGCTGGAAGTGGCCTCCCTAATCGGCAGCTTCCTATATCATGACAGGTTTGAGGCTGACTGTGGTGGCAGAGTAGAGCACACAGGAACAGAGCAACAAACAGCGTTTTCTCAAATGGAAGCTTCCAGATGTAGCCTCTGCCCTTAACCTGGAGGTTTGGAGTCTGTCCTGGGGATTCCCAGAGACATAGATCATTGTCAGCTTGGTCGCTGAGTCCTGCTCTATACAACAACCTGAAACAAGGGAAAAGCCAGTGGGAGAGCCCAGAAATCAAGGGGAACACACAGCAGGGCTGGGGGTTGAGGGCAGAGGGTTGGCTTCTGTCCTAAGGTTGCATGGACTTTGGCAAGTCTTTTCGCAGCACCAGCCTCATGTTCTGTCAGCACAAAGGCTATCCTGATTTCCTGTTCTTCCTACAGAGGAATGCTGGCAACGAATACTGGCTCGACTTGTCATATTTTTGACTATGTCTATATTGTAGGCATGTCGTTTGTGGAAGCATGTCTCTATGAGAGGAAGAAAAGTATCTACTATACAAAGCTGATATTAACCGGGTGTTTCCCACATGCCAAATACTGTGCTAAAGATTTTGACCTAGTGTCTCATGAAAAAGAGCCCTGTGGCACATGCCTGCTGTGTGTTGTCTTGTATTCACTTCCCTCCTGTCAAAATGTTGCCTGAGAAGACATTTTTCTTGCTATTTGTCTTCACTGACCTGCCTCAACTCAAAGAATGGGTCTTTACTGGCTTGGAGACAGTGCAGATTCCTCCCTGAGAATAGTGAATGTTTGGGGCACAGCAACGAAATCTCTGCAGTTGTCAATGAAATCTCAAGAACTCACCAGAAACACCCAGGTACAGCCTCCTTCTCATGGAGCAGGTACCCCATCATTGGGGACACCTAAGAGAATGTGCTTCCAATGTGAGAGCCAGTACTGGAGATGGAGCCTAGAAGTAAGCAGTAAGAAACCAGGAGCTTAAGGAGTTGGATCAGGGCTGGGGAGATGGCACAGTGGTTGACAGCACTGATTGTTCTTCTAAAGGTCCTGAGTTCTAATCCCAGCAACCACATAGTCACTCACAACCATCTGTAATGGGATCCAATGCCCTCTTCTGGTATGTCTGAAGGCAGCTGTACCTATATATAATAAATAAAGAAATCTGAAGAAGATCAAATATTTGGATTATTTTGATTTGGATTATTTAGTTTCATACAGTCAAGAGTATTCTCATCAACAATGGTGAGTGTAGTTAGTCTCATTGTATAGATTAGGAAACTAAAGCCCAGTGGAGTTAAGAAATTTGTCTCAAGTCATACAGCAAGGTCCTTTATGAAACATCATCTGAACTGAAGTTCATTTCAGCACTGCTTTTTGCTACAGTTGAGGTGGTAAAAATTGCCAAGTTATTGATACTGGGAAATGTTTTTGTGAAATAAACACTTTGTTTCAAGAGCAAATTTGGGCTGGCCATGGTGGTGCATACCTTTAATCCTGGTATAGGCAGGTGGATCTCTGGAAGTTCAAAACTACCCTGATCTACATAGAAATTAAGTTCCTGCACAGCAAAAGCTGTAACAAAAGGAAATGTCATAACAAAAAAAAAAAAAAAGAAAGGAATGAAGGAAGGAAGAAGAAAGAAAGAAAGAAAGAAAGAAATAAAGAAAGAAAGAAAGAAGGAAAGAAAGAAAGAAAGAAAAAATGAAAGAACGAAAAGAAAGACAGGAAAGGAAAAACAAACAAAAACAGTTGATTTGGAATTGTTACTTTAAACACAAATAAAATGGCTTGTATTGGCACTTTCATCACAAGAAAGATTGATAGGACTCTAATCTCACATGAGCAACTGATGCCCATTATTAGATCCCAGACAGCTCTTACTCCCTTGTCCTGGTGACTGTTTGTAATAAATAACATTCTTCCTGAGTCTTGCCCTTCACTCATGGTATTCTTATCTTCTTGGTCATGAAAAGCCCTAAAGACATTAGTTATGAAGCCCCTCTTATTAAGTCAGCTGGAGGCTCTCCCAATGTATTGAATAAAAACAAAGATTCTGGTATCATCAGTCTTCCCTTGTAAGTGATGGAACTGTAAAAGGTATAATTTAAGCAAAGAGGAGGCCCGAATGTCATGTGAAGTTTCAAGTCTTTAGAGATGGTTGAGTCCAGAGGATCCAACAATACTAATAGGACCTTCTGAACTCTCTGCTACTCACAGCTCTACTGGTCTTCCCACATAGAGATTCTAGATGAGAGAGAGGACCAGTCTGACTCCAGAGAACATCTTCTTCCTGATCTCCTGCTGTACAGTCAGGAAGAGGTCTTCCACCCAGTGAGCAACTATCAACCTCGGAGATTCCAACTGGCCGAGCTCCAGCCACACTCCACTGAACAGTCCCTATAATGGTAGGTGATAGAACATCATTAGGGACAGTGTCTATTAGAGTCTCAAGGACTTGGAGAAATACTCTGTGTCAGAAAATGAAAATAGGAGTGTTGTGTTTAAAGAACAAAAGCAAAATTGTCAGTACTTCAATCTTCCTTACCCACCAAACCACCTCATCTCTAACCCTTGAGATTTGCTTTCCAGGAGGAAAGGACTTAAGATTTCCCCTCCATCATGTCTTTTCATCGACCCGTGATTTCACTTGTTCTGCCCTACTTAAGGGAACACACTCTGTAACTGGAAATACTCAGCTATCATATCTGTCACCCAGTGTATAGCTGACACTGAAGAAGCTCAGGCATCTCTCCTCTCCTCAGAGCTCCTTCTGCAACTTGAACATGCTTCCCTTGTTAGGGCAGCCATGACATAGTCTATAGAATTTTCCTTTCTTGGTTATTCCCTAGAACTGAACTTTTTGAAGACCAAAACTATGCTATTCACTTTATTCCCAACACTGAACAAATTTTTCTACACAGAAGAGGTACTTGATTACAGAATGGAGAGTTAATTATATGATTAAAAATGAATATCTCTTCTCAAAGAAAATGTCACTGTAGTTGAAGGAACAGAGACCTGAGAACTGGAGAGTACCCACTCATGTTCATCCTCCACTATGAGACCTTGAACATGTTATATTCTGGCCCGTTAATTTCTGACCTTACTGTTCCTTGTGTTTAGGAACTTGTTTAATAGGTAACTGGTGGAATATGGCATTACTGATAAAATAGAATTGCCACAAAATGTTTTTGTTAAGGCCTAGGCAAAATATTAAGGACTCGATGAATGTTAAGGCCTAAGTAACCCTTACCTGACTAGCCTGCCATTTTGAACTATCACTATTATAGGGAAACTTTCCCAAATGCTGTTCCTGCTGTTAGTAGGAAACTTTCTCATGCCCAAGTTGATGACATGTTCTGTTATGGTCTGTGCCCTTAGAAACTAATCACAGTAGAAGTCAGTTAGCTGCTCTGTATAGTTGACCACAATAAGCTTGAACCTTAACTAACCACCCAGTAGCACTTCCTGCCCTTATATATAAATTTTTATGGTATTTACTTTTCTAAGCTGCCCCCGTGATAGACCCCAACATAAGAGAGACAGCTGGACCAATGTAAGAAGACCACTTGAGTAGGGGTCAAGTAAAGTTTAACTTCCCAAGATCTCCTTGGGAACTGACATCCCATTTGGCAGAAAAAGACATATACTTGGGTAACTGACATCCTGGTTGGCAAGTTAAGGCATGAATGTTAGACAAGACAAATCCCCTGCCACCATTAATACCCCAACCAATGGGAGAACATGTTCCTAATGAAATCCCTTATCCCTAAAACTTGATTGGTAGAATTAGTTGGAAAAGATGTTTGTGGATTTTAGGCTTAAAAACCCTGTAGGATCTTAAGTCAAGGTCACAGTGCAGCTCACCAGCCTGAATAATGGCCCTAATCAATCAGTCCTGAAGTATATGCTCAACAAACCATTCCTGTCTGACTGAGATAAGTGTATATGTGGTTTGAGGGGTGAGTCCTGGACCCAAACAGTTCTGACATCAAATTGTAACTATGAATATGTGGTCAGCTGAATCCTGACTGGTTCCCTGACTAAGCCCACATTCATATTCATGACGCCCATAAGCATCACTTTACATGGCAAAAGAAATTCTACCGAAGTGACTGAGGATATTGAGACAGAGATTTCCCTTGGATTGTGGGACGGCTCTAATATGGTCATAGAAGTCTCAGAGGGGTCAGAGTTGGCAGAAAGGAAGGCCAAAAGAGAAATAGGGATGTGGAGTAAAGCTAGTAAATGGAAAAAGAAAGTACAAGCCAAGGCACCCCATTGACCTCGAGAATCTGGAAAAGATGAAGAAACATGTTCTCCTCAATGTTTCCAGAAGAATCCTCCTTGACTTTAGAAAGTCAGGGTAACTGTAGACCACTAAGTTCCACAAAAATAAAATAATCGTTTTTTTTTGTCCAAGTCAGTGAGTCTGTAGTCATTTCTCATTACAACCATAATATACTAATGCATGAGTCTAGGAAAGAAGATTAATTAAGAAAAAGAATTACTGCTTTACCAATTCCATGAAGAAAATAAAGCTGATGTTTTTAACTACATAAAATGTGAAGATGGGTTAGAAAATCGGCAATTCTTTTCATGGCAAATGGACATAAGGAATTGAGCTAAATGGATCCAGAGAAATCTAGATTAGACATGAGGAGGGACATGTTAACAATGTAAGACCAAATTCGTGGTGTTTTGAAATGTGCCTTTAATTCCAGCACTCAAGGGCCAGTGTCAAGTGGATCTCTGTGAATTAGGAGCCAGCCAGGGTCACATAGAGAGTCCATGCATCGAAAGTGAACAACAAACAAAGTAATAATTAGAATCATTTCCAAATACTGAAGAAAAAATCCATTGAGAAGTTTCCTGGAGAACAAAAATCTGATTAGATGTGCTGTGAAGCATATTGAGGATGCTTGGACAGGCCATTCAACACACAACGAAGTAAAGGAAGCCATAAGTACTGGATGTCTATGGATGTCTATGGAGGAGGTCAAGGAAGTAAGGGTACCTGTGGTTAGAAAGTTAGTAAGCTGAGCTAAAAGTTTCTATTTGTAGAATTTTAAAAAAATGTATCAAAAAATAAGGTTGCTATAAACATGTTCCACCATGTTTATAGTAGCCTTATTTACAGTAGCCAGAAGCTAGTAAGAGCCTAGATGTCCTTCAACAGGAATGGATACAGAAAACGTGGTACATTTGCACAATGGATCTATTCCATATGCAGCCACCATCACCAGTCACAATTGCTGATGCCAAGAAGTGCTTACTGACAGGAGCCTGATACGGATATTTCCTGAGAAGGTCTGCCACAGCCTATTGCTACAGATGAGGATGCTTGCAGCCAACCAATAGACTGAGCATGGACCCTAATGGAAGAGTTAGAGAAAGGACTGAAGGACCTGAAGGGGTTTGCAACCCCATAGGAAGAACAACAATATCAACCAACCAGACTCTTCAGAATTCCCAGGGACTAGGACACAAACTAAAAAGTACACATGAAGGGATCCATGGCCCCAGCCACATATGTAGCAGAGGATGGCATTGTCTGGCATCAAAGGAGGAGAGGCCTTTGGTCCTGTGAAGGCTTGATTCCCCAGTGTAGGGGAATGCCAGGGAGGAGGTGGGAGTGGGTTTGTGGGAGAGGGAGTACCCTCATAGAAACAAGGGGAGGGGGATGGAAGAGGGGAGAACCTGGAAATGGGATATCATTTAAAATGTAAATACATAAAATAGGCAATAAAAATTATAAAAAATTATAAAAAAATAAAATAAAAAAAGAAAGAAAAATGTCTAGTCAACAACATAAAAACCCTATCACAATAAAAAATGAAAGTTATTAAAAATAAAAATAGAGAAAGAAAACCAAATAAAAGGAATGGCATAATGTTTACATACACTGTATTTCTATACTGCCCATCTCCTCCAATATACTACAAATCATGTCTAAATTGACCATCATACCTACTACAATGTATATATAATATGAATCATTTTATATTATATTATTCAGAGAATAATGACAAAAAAATGGGATTGTACCTGCTCAATACACATATTTCCAAATGTTTTTAGTCAGTCATTAGGGAAATCCACATTTGGAGGTCCCCAGTTAATTGTATGATGAAATACAATGTCTAGAATGTAATAAGAATTTACTTAAGAGGTAGTGGGTTTTCTTTTCATATGATCAGACCTAGCTGTGAGTTAGAGGACAATCATCAGTTTACACTAAAAGGATATACATTGATGGTCCAGAGAGGAGGGCAAAGCCACAAAACAAAGAAAGCCTGCAACTGAGCAGTGAAAATCAACCACAGTATCAGTATCAAAAGCACCAGGCTCAGGTGAGAACTCACAGTTGGGGCTCCTTGAAATAACACCCCAACCCTCTAGATATCCCTTCATCATGGGAGAACACAATGAAGACAGAAATTCACTTCCTAGAGATGGGGGGCAGACCCACTTACTGGTCCTGAAAGTATTCCACAGCATCTCATCCTGTAAATAAAAATGACATTCACTGGACTTTTATGACATCATTTCCTTTCCTTCAACATATGTTCCTCCAAAAATAATATTGATGCACAGGCTACGGTCTACATACTGGGGCATAGCAGTAAGTACAACATAAACCAGCCGCTGTCTGAAAAGTTTATAATCTAGTCCTCATGGTAGATATTACTAATGAATTAATGACACACTCCTTCCGGAGCCCATCAGCTCCTTCCCAATGCAGTCTATTTCTCCGAAGAGCCACCGCCAATCAATTAGAGTTGGCATGTGAGATGAAAAGTCACTGTCATTCCTGCTAGGAGCTCCTGCTGCTGCACAACGGATGTTCACAGGTCCCTTCACAGACATATGTCACAGCTATCTCACAAGCCACGGCTAACAGCAAAATGACACTCTAAAAGCCGCAACCACCAGTGGAGACATTTAGAATCTGATGGCATGTTTAGACTGCTGTCCCAGGGAAGAATCTTGAATGTCCCACTGAAGCATCCAGTTAGTGCCCTGATCCCAAGCTGCTCATCTGATGATCAACTCTTCATAAACTATCATCACAAGTTCCTTTCTAATATTCAAGAGGTTTAATTTTATACCTCCAGATCCAGCTTTCAGTTACCCATTGATTTTTTCTCACAGGTACACACACGCGCGCGCACACACACACACACACACACACACACACACACACACACACACACACACACTTAGAGAAGCCCAGTTAGGATATACATAGAATAGGTGTTCCCATGTCTACTTGGTGGCCACAGGATATAGAGGAACTTAAACCATGTGGGACCCATATAGCCAGGCTCAGCTCGCCCACAGATCACCATTTGGTCTTTTGGACCAATTTTTCTCATCTATAAAACATGACTAAAAATTTATAATATTTATACAGTATTAATTGTATTAACGATGCATACATGATTTGGAGTTCGTATGATAATATATTATAAATCAAGCTTTATCTAATCAACCTAGACATTATTGTCAGTGGTCGCTAGGTGGCAGTGTGTCGCTTCTTACCTTCCCACCAAAGCCTGAGTCTGGGTGGGAGGCACAAGAACATTTGTAGTCACCACCTAGTGGCAGCAGAAAGCTCATAAAAAGTCAGTTGAATCCATGACTTAGGAGGGGTAGCCTGGACAAGAAAAAATGCTGTCAGCACTTCCTCTCATAATGTGAACTGGGAAGTGGTTTTTATCTCCTGAATTTCTTTATAATAAATAATATCTTGTCTTTGATTCTCTTTGTACGAAATATATGTATTTGAAACATATATATGAAATTCCTGGGGCTCTTTCCAAAATCATAGATTTCTAGATGTTTTCTCAGATTTTCTGATTCAAGCATCTGGAGATACAATTGCTTTTTGTCCACTAGGCTGACTTTGGTAGGAGGGCTGAGAACTACTGTAATCTACTTTTCCATGGCACTGATTCACACACAGCTATGATGAATACACGGTAAATTTCTAAGCAGCTCCAGACTAGTCCCTCTCTGAACTCACCTCATTTACCTTCAGAGTTTTCAACTTAGAATCATTACACTCCTTTGCTTTTTCTTTTACAATTTCCTCTGTGTGTACATTGGGGGGGGGGGGGCTTACATGAGTTTGTGCATGTGTGCTCTCATGATTGTTTGCTTGTGTGTCCAAGAGTCCCAGGGTCACCACTGTTTTTCCATTGTATTCCTGAGACAGTGCATACCAATTAAACCCGGAGTTCCCTGATGTGGGTAATGTCTCTTGCCAACTTGCTCGGATCCACCTTCTACAGATGGGATTCAAGGCACCACAACATACTCAACTAGTATTTTACTTTAGACCTGGGAATCCTAACTCCAGTTTTTATACTTGCATGTCAAGCACTTGACATCTCCTGCAGGCTGCCATTTATGCTGTTAAAGATTACAGAGGACTCCCTAAAACCATTTTGTTTGGGTTTGGGTTTTGTTGTGTTGTATTCTAAGAGTGTAACTATGAAAGCCAAACCAGCCTTAAACTCTTTAAGTCTTCTCCCTCAGCATCTTGAATACTGAATTATAGGTGTGTTTTACCACGTTCCTGTAGGATGTGACTAAAATAGAGAAGCTTTAAAATGTTTAATAAACTGTATATAGTAAACATAAGAAGGTTTATGAAAAACAGCTAATTTTTGCAATCAAAAATTATTGAGAAGAGTAGAATTGTTTTTCATATTTATAAAGCTCTTCACCGTATAGTTTAATGACAGACATCTGGAAGCTCGTGTCTGCTCTCAGCTTTAATCCATTGCTATCACATATGACACTGCTTCTGAAGAACCCCAATCAAACTTAGAAGAAAAGAAAGACACAAAAAAACTGATGGCTCAGTCTAATTGGGAAATGGTTTTGAGTTTATGGAGATTCCCTAGGAAGAAAATCAGGATCTGGCAAGGAGCTCAGTCACACTGAGAGCTGTGTGAGTTCATCTTTCAGAGCACATTCTCTTCACAAGCAGCTCATTTTCTCTCGAGGCTACGTGTTTTCATGGCTTTTTATTGCAACAAATGTTTACTGTATTTCCCCAATCATGTGCACAAGTGGAAATCAGCAGCTTCAGAAAACAGAAGACCTGGAGTTCTTTGTGTGGGGTTGAGGCCCCCTAGGTTTTTTCCCATCCACTCTGGCATGTCTACAGGTGTCACCTTTGTTCGCCTCCTGCTCGGACAGTAATGTCAGTGAGACTTTATGGGCGTATGACTCTGATATGACTAGGAGACATAATCTCACAGAAAACTCTCTGATAGTCTGGCTCTTACAATCTTTTTGCCCTCTTTTCTGCAACATTCCCCGAGCCTGAAGGGTGGGAGTGATCTGCAAATGTAGCCATTGGAATTGGAATCAAAAACTGCATTTTATTGGCTGTGGTTTCCTGTGGTGGTCTCTGACTGTTGCAAAGTCCCCTTGGCCAGTGAAGAGTACCACGTATCTGTGAGTATAAAGACAGCTGTTTAGATTGTCTTAACAGTTTAAAATTGTCTACTGAGGGCCTACGCTGGGGATGTTAGGAATTCTCAGAGCAGGTGAAATAGTCTTACCCGGAGAAGAGCACATAGTCCAATGACAAATGTCAAATAATCACCCCTGAAAACAAACATACATGTAACATTACACAGACTGAACAGATTGTTATATAGTTACATATATGTGTGGGAATGTGTGTTTCTATATACGTATATACAGTAACAGTGAAAATAGCAATTTTTTTAAAAAGAGGCCAAAATGTGAAGTAGAGCAGAGAGAGGTACACGGGATGCTTTGGAAGAAAAAAGGGAGGAAATGTTACAATTACAACCTCAAAGCTAAGAATAAAATAAACTGAAATCCTCTCAAACTACTTCAAATGAAGGAAGGTCATGATAAATATACAAAGAGGACTGGAAAAATTCCATTACGTTTCTCCTCAGCCGCCACAGCTCTGCCTGGAACTACTTTCCCTGTTATACACTGTGCTCAACCAGCTGCAAGACTTTCTCCAGTCGAAAACTCTGGCTACAGAGGCCTATCTCACCTGAATGACTTTGCAGTTCATGGCCAACAACTTAGTATCAGGGCTGTGATTTCAGAGTCCAAAATCCAGAGTTACCTGAAAATGTCTCTAGGGTGGGTGAGCTTTGTATCCATAGAAACAGACTAAGCAGTGATATTATTTTAATGCTTTTACATTGTCTAACATAGGTCCAAATAGATAGCACACGGCTAAGGACATGTGGGGCTATATGCTTTTGACGGCAACAGGATATGGATACAAGGAAGACAGTCAACACTTTCTGTTAGAAATATTATAAGTATGTATATAATTTAAAATCATTAATAATCACATTTATAATGTGAAATAAACCAGAGAAATTAATTTTAACATATTTTAACTCAACATATGCAAATGCTATTACTTCAACAAGTAATCAGTATGAAAGGCATTAATGAGGTATTTTACATCCTTTTGTAATCAGGTATTCAAACTCAGTGTGGAGTTTGTACTTACAGTACATCTTAACTGGTACACTAAATTTTCATCAGAAAGTTACTCTCTGTGTAAAGCTCATAAAATTTATAGCTGAACAAGTACAGCCAAGCAGCTGAGGCACTCCAACTTACTTAAAGCCTCCAAACAACCAAATCAAGCATCAAGTTTTCAAGTTAACCTATAGCTTAATTAAATTAAAACCTCAGTTCTTTAGTTCCACATTTTCAATGCTCAATAACCCTATGTGGTAAGGTCCATTCTTCAGGAGATTAGTCTGGACTGAGAGCGAGAACCTGGCATCTCCTACTTTTCTGTGTCCAGACGCAGTACCAGGACAACCTTCCCTAGTACAGATGCCAAAAAGAGTCTATCGGATAGAAAATGCCTAAGTTAGAACTGCTCAAGTTTAATTACTAATAAACCCTTGGGAGTCATGTGAAAATGTTTCCCTAACAAAAAGGCATCCTTATAAGTGCATTCAAGAGGTTTGCTGGCTAAAAAAGCATTGTGTAATGCCTTATCACACTCACCAAATAAATCACCTTCCCATTATTTGTTTGAGACAAGAGATTTGCTTATATCAAGTTCATTTTAAGTGAGGTGTGAATAAATAGAAACCCAGCTGAAGGCTGTTGTACAAATGAGTGGCTCAAAAAGTCACTTTCTTCCCTCAAGAAGCTGAAGTGGGGATTTCAAAAATGCTTAACAATCTTAAACAAAAGATCAAACTTTGGTAGTTTTCATTCGTTGAGCTATTATTGGCTTCCCTAAGTATGTTTTCCCTTTGTCTGCTACAAACTGTGACAGGAGCTTTGAGAAAAGGCTTGTCAATGAAGAAATAGCCTTGAGCTTTCTCCAGTGGTGACACAGTGGTCAGAGACTTTATAAGACTTCATAACTCCACTAATCAAGTTCCTACAACAATTTTAACCTCTGATGCTTTCACATCTGTAAATTATGTTATAAAGTTGATCTGTGCACACAATAGGGCATTTTGAATTAATAATGTTATTTAAAGTCTCGCTTTATTCAGCCAAGTAATTATTTGGATGTTCAGTGTTATCCAAACAATCTGTTCACTTGTTCATTCATTCATTCATTCATTGTTTGTCAATCTGTTACCTGTTGAGTAACAGGTCCTGTACTGAAGAGATAGATACACAAAAAAGAATATAATAGAAAATGAAGTGTATGATAAAGTAGTGTAAAATGTAGACACAACTCTATGTCAGAAGGATGGAGGAGAAAATTAAGAAACAGGTTATTTTTCATGTAGATATTCTAGGTAAGAGCACATAAAACTCGGTAGCAATCCATAAAGACACAGCTTGACCCATCTTGAACTGTAACCGCAACAATCGCCCATAAGTAATAACCTTCACCTATTTACCTGTAGTTTCCCATCACACTGCATAAGAAAAATCTGTTAGAATGTTGTGTGGAGTGTTGATGTTATGTTGAGATAAGCCAGGTATATCCTGGTATGTTTCAACGTCATTTTTAGCCTGGCAAAAGTATAGATCTTGGGTGCCCCCAGGACCATGTGCTGAAAGTTTGATTCCCAACCCATGACTGTATTGGGAGCTGGCAGAACCTTTAGGAGGTAGAGCCCATGGTATGGAATTAGGATGCTAGTCATCTGCTGTTGAAAAAGATATGAAGACCCTGCCACCTCCTTTCTGGTTCTTTTCACCTTCTAGTTACCAAAAGGATGTCAGTTCCCTCTGTCTCAGGTTCCCATCACAATTCTCTTCCCAACCACAGCCCCAAAAATGATGCCATCTGATTATGGACTGAAACTTCTAAAACCATGAGCCATATAAAACTTCCCTCTTTATACACCGATTGTCTCAAGAATATTGTTACAGTGACAATAAGATAACTAACAGTCTGCAGTCGACTGTACTCTAGGTATCCTGGATCTGTCTGCCTCCCTCTTTAGACTCACAGCAGCCTCTGCTATGACAACCTGTTACGTCATACCAGATATTCCCAGAACATGCTTACCTGGGGAAGCTGAAGAGATGTGCAGGGTACTGGAGACTTCTAAATTGAAAACCAGTGCTTCATAGGACTCCCTACCGGGTTTCCTAGTCTAATCTTCATCCCCACTGAGGTCTGTTTGGCAGTCATACTGCGGTCTTTTGAAACTGTCAATCAAAGTCCATCACTTTCCAGTCTCTAACTTCTATAGCCTCCTTGCACACCAGGAATGAAGCTCAGTGTCAAAACCATAGGCTCAAGAGCCCCTTGAGTCTATTAGAGACTTATTTTGACTTTAATTCCTCAAGCCTACTGTGTCTGTCACACAGACTTCTCTGATGCTCCTCGAACATCCCTGGTAAGTTCCCATCTCAAGACACTTATAAAGTGCTTATAAACACCTTATATTTTCAAAATAAGATCCTGTTTGTCAGAAGGAGCAAGCCAGTAAGCATTGTTCTTTTGTAGACTATTTTACCTCCTGCCTGAGTTCCTGCCCCAGCTTCCCTCAATATGACCTGAAAGGCGTAAGTTGACATAAGTCCTTCCCTCTCTTAGATTCACTGGGTTATAGTGTTTGTCACAGCAACTAGAATTTTCCATACATTATTTCCACAGAGTACTCAAAGTCAGGACATTGTAGTATTACATGGTTATTTCCCTATAATAAAATGGCCTCCTTACCAAAAAGCAGATACTAGGAGACAGAGAGCTTTGACCTATTTTATTTTCTACAATATTACTAGTGCCTGTAGTAGTTCCTACACAAGATGGGCTCCCCGGAACCATTTGTGGGATAAATAGAGAATTTAATGAGGCTGGGGAGATATGTGTATTCTAGACAATTGTACTTGTCCATCATAATGTGGCTACTTCACAGAGATAAAGGACAAAGAAGCAGTTAGGAATGAGAATGGACAGTTATTAAGTGATTGGGTCCCAAAGAGTGTTATACTCTTTTCAAAGAATCTCAGTACTATCCCAAGGACATTGCCAGTGAAGCTTCCTATGTAAGGACATGTCACATGTAAACCTTCCCACTGAAAAGATGATTGACGCAAACTTCCATATGACTGAACAGGGACTGCAGGGAAAGAGAAGCATCAAGATACATTTGAAATCATTCTTTTCTGCATCTGTAAATAGAAATGATATTATCTTCATTATAGACTATAGTTCTGGCTAATGTGGTAAAAACAGATAAAGATCTTAGCACAGCACTTGGCACCAAAGATGCTATCTCCCATGTCACTCAGAACCATCCATGCTAGGCAAGCTCGGAGGAGGATGCCCACACTTCTGAACGGGGAACGGCATGGAAAGCGGTGTCTTTGATCCCAATAGGCACTTTAGAAGGTAGAACTCATTTCTGAGATCAGAGGATAAATTCTATTTGGGGAAAAGTGCAGTTTGAAATAGCTGTGGCATCGCCAGTTGAGATCTATGATACGCAGCTGCTATAATGGTCTAAAACTCAGGAGGGAGGCTTAAAGCAAAGATATAGATTCAGTGGAATCCCTTCACTTATAATCAATTGTCCAGGTCTCTTGCAAGCAAAGTACTGACCAAAGTAAAAACCTCAAGAAAAACAAATCATCTCAGACATCTGAGAAAGCTGGAAAAGCAAGGTACCATTGTAGAAACTGGCTGTGATTCTGTGGCCCCATGGCAGACCTTGGCAATGTTCACGTAGCTCCATTGTGCCCTCTGGGCACTAAAACGAACTTCATAGATTTGTGGATATTTACATCTTTCTTCTCCAATTTCTTCTTTTTCCCTACAAGGGAAAACTGAATGCATTCCTAGACTGTAACTATTACAGCCAAGAGATCTTTTAGCTTTAACATTTTTTTCTTTAAGCTTAATGAATTGTAGTCATGTCCTTCTACTCTTATCCCTGCTTCAAGTATCGGAGGATGTTGCATGTTGTGCATTGGGAAAGGCAGGTGCACGTGCATTCATCAAGTTCCCTGGGACCAGAGGCATGTGAATAGCAAGAGATAGATGACTTTTCTGCTGAGGCAGGAAAAGTGACTTGAGGGTCACATTCAGCAATCAATTTGGCACTATGAAAAGGGCACTGAAAAGTCTTGATATACATTCATCCACCCATTCATTTGTTCATTTAAAACAGCCTAATGTATGTACCAGGTACTATGCTGAATATAAAGGAATATAATGTAAAGACAAACTTTACACTGTGTGGACTGTTTTTGTGGCTTGTTTTCCATTCCCCAGAACCACAGATTATGTCTAAAATATAAGAGAAATCATAGTGGTTCTCATTTATCCATTGATCAGATGAATGTTTTGCCTTTGGGCTAGTCTGATTGTGGTGATTTCTCTACGAGTTTCCTTTTTTTCAATTATCCTAATTTATATAAAGTTGATGAAACTAACCAGCATATCTGGGAGACCTGTGAAAATGCAAAGTGATGGACTACATTCCAAAAGTGTTTGGTGCAACTTCCCTGGCTACAAAACCTAGAATCTGGCTTCTCAAAGGAATCTTGGAAAGGCTGATGGTGCTGGTTGTGGTCCACTCCAAAATTTTCTTAGATAAGCATTCATTCTTTTTCCTTTACTGGCTAGGGAACCCTCTTTGTTTTGAGGTAACAGCCCCAAGAAAACTCTGGGACAAACAAAACTATTTCTTGCATACTGGTTTTTTTCTCAATTTTTCTGTGTGTAGTGTGTGTGTGTGTGTGTGTGTGTGTGTGTGTGTGTGTGTGTGTGTAAATATAAAGGAAGGATCATATATCCATGTGTGCATAGGAAGCAAAAGTCCACATTAGGTATTCATCATTGCACTCTGTCATGTTTTTTGAGACAGGGTGTGTCACTAGACTTTAGCTATATTGGCTAGCTAGTGAGCTCTGGGAATTCCCCTGTTTCTGCCTCCAAGTATTGGGGTTATACACATGTTCCACCACACCCAGATTTTTATGTGAGTTCTGGGAATTTGAAGTCAGGTCCTCATCCTTTTGTAGCAAGCACGTTACACACAGAGCCATCTCCTCAACCCCTCTCTCAATAGTCTTAATATGATATAGAGATGTTCACACTTTAGATAGCTGGCAAGTTTTTAGAGCATGAAATGAAAGTAGATGTTTGATTTCAGGTCTTATTCTGGGTGGTTTCAAAACTGTATTGGTTGTGTACCTGAACCAACATATTATGATCACTGTGAAGATACACACTAGAATTCTGGCCATTACTAGGTAAACAGGGAAAATGCTAGCTGTTAAGAATTATTATTACTCTTATATAATAATGAAGATCTATCCCCTAATTCTTCGATCTGTAGAACTGCAGAGAATGCACCTGAGAACCCTCATTCCTATCCTTGGGGGATTGCTTCCCTTTCATTTAGGACTCAATCCCCTTGTCTTGTTTGATTTTATTGCAATAAATTATTGTGATTCTCTGTATGCTATTTTAATGCTCTGTTAAACAAGTTTAATCCTGTGTGTTAATAAACAGTTTCTCATTTGTGTCTCTAGCCCTCTATGCCTACTTAGTGTTTCAGGTTTGACCCCACAGCATCCCGATTTCTTCAGGAACTATCTAGTTCTTGCCTTATCTCACCAAGTACCATTAGCTTACAGCTTCTTCATCTCACCATGTGCAATAAAGGACACCCACCCATAAAAATGCAGTCACTATACTTGTTCTCTCGGCTAACTTTCTCTCCAGTTCGTTCTCATAATAATAGAGACTAGATTCTATGAAGTTAATCTCCTGAAAATTTCACCCCCTATTATAGTTCACAAGTTTAGTTTCCCCAAAGCCTCATGAGTAAATGACTTACTTCCCACAACAGGGACACTACTGGAATTTTGTAGAATATTTCAGAGTGGGATCCAGTAAAATGTCCCCATCTACGTTCCTATAAAGAGATGCTGCCTCTCCCAGATCTAAAACAAGGCAGTTAATCATGGACTGATAGATCAAGAATTAAAAACAAACAAACAAACAAAATCACTTCAGTTGTTTTACTGAAATGATTGAAGGCAAACACCTTTCTGATACAGCGGTAGGTATTGGACAGAACAGTCTTTATATTTTTTATATTTTTTGTTAATTATTGACAGTTTCATGTGTTTTCTCCCAATTCACGTCTCCAAATTCCTCTCAGATCAACCCCACGTTCTTGTTGCACTCCCTAATTCAAAAATGTAACTGAATGCCTTCTATATGCCACGCAGCACACAGGACATTAGGAAAGCAATTCAAAAGTATCCATAACTAATCCTCAAGGAACTTACGACCTAGTAAACAAGTTCATAAAGAAGTGGAATTTTGTCATGCCACAAGATACAAGTTATAAATACTAAAAGACAACTCCAACAACATCTGCCGTTTATTGCTACATGGCCAAGCACAATTCTGCACTTATGATGCAATGATACTTTTTACTCTCTTATAAGCACCACCATATTACTGCATTGCTTAGTGTTCAGAAAACTGAAGTCTGAAGGCTCCAAGGTCATATCTTAACATATGCAACTCAGACCTTTACTCTAGAACCCACATTCTCAATGGCTTTGTGATGCTATTTTTCTATATCTGATTCAGAGGAGAAGCTGGAAGAATGTTTTGAGGGGATCTTCGGGCCCAGTGATACAAAAAAAGGTAGAGAAAAATAATCATCAAGAAAAATGAAGGGCGGGACCTCTAACAGAGAAGACAGAGCATCAGAATGAGGTAGCACTCTGGCATGGTACCATGAGTTGTGAGAAGGCTGAGTAAGCAGCCTGAAGCAAAGTGGTGATGACCCACAGAGCAGTGGAGGGTGGCCACTATAGCAAACTACAGTGCCAGCTCCCAGGACACCAACAGCCCCGCACAGGTAGCAGATTCATGTAAGGTTCAAAATGAATTCATCTACAAGGCTAGGTAGGACTGGAAGAAGAAAAGCTTAAAGAGGAATCAACTTTGGGAAATACAGTAGGCTTTGCAAACAGGTATTGCTACGAAAACACTGTACCTACTGGGATCCTGTGCCTTAACGGGAAAGTGATATGTAATATCACTTTCTCCTATCTAGATTACAGTCCAGTTTCAATCACATGTGATTATATAGGAAACCACTACAAAGTATAGTAACATAAAATAACCCTTAGCTATGGGGCTCACACCTTTTCATGTTGGTGCTGTGATGAGTGTAGGGTGGCTTCATGAACTGAAGGCAGCCGGAGGGCTTGACTGGGGTCCTATACCGAGTACTAGAACTGGCTTCAAATCAAAGCACTAGACTATCACATTGCATCAGTTAGGAGTGAAATTTCTAACATGGCTTCTCTCTTTAGCCATTTATACCTGGCTAGACTAGTTGGAATAGTCGAAACTTTCTGGCTTTCTTTCTTTTGGCAGCCTCTTCACACACCAGCTTGGGCTTCCTCAAAGCATAGTGATTTTAGGGCAGTCAGACCCATTGTAGGGCATCTGGCTTCCCCTAGATCAGAGTTCCACTAGAAGAGTTAAAATATAAAGGAAGCATCATTCTGACACATCCTTCTAGCCAACCCAACATCACAGCCAGCAAAGATTCAAGTGGGAGGAACACACATATCCCTTTTTCAATGGTAGAGGATTTCAAAGAATTTGTGAATAAAGAGTCAAGTGCTTGCCTACCTCATGGCTGGCCTGCACTGGGAGCCACTACAATGTGCAAATAGGTGGTGTAGAGACAGGAGAGAAAGCAAAGCAGATGGGTTTGCATACTATGAAGAGAGGCAGAGTTAGAGATCTGAAGGAGGAGAGAAATAGGCTGATATGAATATCCCTACCACCTGAGGCCACGGTGAGGTCTTGACACAGGTTGCTTCTACGGGCTGTGTCTGTGTCTGTGGTCATGCAGCAACAGGGTTCTGTGTCAATGTCCATGGTTCATATTACCACCAGAGGCCATGCGGACATTCCTTGTCTGGGCTGCTACCTGGGACAATGCTAATGTCCAAGGGCTGTGCAGTGCTGGCTCTGCCCCTCACTGGCTGCCTGGTTATCACAGTAGATCTGGCCCTGATAGTGTGGGTGCAGGTGAGCCAGCCCCAAGGGCATGAGTGTAGGAGAGCTGACCTTACCCCTTACCACTGCAGCATCGGGTGACCTAACTGGGGATATGCTGGAAGGCTTGGCCTGGTGGTGAGGGTGCAGGAGAGGTGGTGGGCTGACCAACTCAGCTACCACCCAGGCCCACATCCAGGCCTTTGGTTAGTCCACACCAACATCTACCCCATCTGTGAAATACTGTAGTATGTGACAAGGCCAGTCCTGCAGATCCAAAGCTGCAGGATCTCCATGACACAGGGCAACAGCAGGATATCCAAGAGGTGTCTGGTGAGGATCCGGTATTGATAGTACAGCAGAAGCCAGAGGCTTCGAACCAGACCAATGACTCATTGCAATGAACAAAGTAAAGATGTGTGAACAAAAGGGTGTGGTGTGTGATACACTGCAGCTTCCAAAAAGAGATGGTTTTTCTCTTTTTTGTATTTTTTTAAATTTTTGTTTGCAGGGAGGTTGCAAAGGCAGGGGGTAGATGGGAAGGGATGGGGAGATGAGTAAGATTGGGGGGCATCATTTGAAATTCAGAAAGAATCAGTAGAGAGATTTCTTTAAAGAGCCCTTTTTCATACAATCCCACTGGCGCACTACGCATGCCTTATCATGACATTTAAACTGAATTATAACCTAGAGTTGTGACCCAGACATTATTATAAAGTCTTCAGTAATTACTGTTTAATAGAAGAATTTTGAAAATGATGATATGCCTTGCATTTCAGATATATCTATGAATTTTAGTAAAACAGAAAGAGGTGACCCAGATATATTACCTGAATTAAATTACAAACATTTTTAAAAGTGTCAAGATATGTGAATATACTTAATAACTTCATCATAGTCGGAGTTTGGTATTCTATTGCTGTGAAAAGTTACCATAAACAAAGTAACTCTTATAAAAGAAAACATTTAATTGGGTCTGGCTTAAGGTTTTGGAGGTTTAGTCCAGTGTTATTGTGGCAGGAAGCTTGGCAGCATGCAGACAGACTTGGTACAGCCAGCAGAGTAGAATTCCACACTGGGCAGAGCTTGACCACAGAAGACATCAAGGCCCACCCCCACAATGACAAACTTCCTCCAACAAGGTCACACTTACTCCAACAAGGCCACATCACTGAAAAGTGCCACTGCCTATGGGTCAAACATTAAAACACATGAATCTGTGGGCGCCAGACCACCCCACTGCATTTGTGCACATACTGCATTGTTGTACGGTGCTTACTAAGTTAGCCACTGTAACAAGCCTTTCACAAGAATTACCTTTGTGTATTACTTGAGTCAGTTAAGGGTTAAATTGTGCTCCTCCAGAATTCATAGCGTAAAAGCCTGATATCTTGTACCTCAAAATGTAACTACCTTTGGAGACAGGACCATTAGAGATATTCAAGTTAAAATAAAAACATCATGGTGAGATGCAACCCTACTCATCCATTTTCTTATCTGAAGATGATATTGAGAAGAGATAGGCCAGAATGAACGTCTTGGGAAGACAAAAGGAGAGATGCCCTCTAGAAATTGAGGAGGAATACCTCCTATGAACTCAGCCTAGGCAACACTTTGACCTCTCAGTGTCTAGCCTCAGGAATTATGGGAAATACATTTGTATTATTTAACGCACCCAATTTGCAGTGCTTTGTTATGGCAGCTTCTATTAACATGGTACCCTGGAGCTATGGGCAAAAAAGCACAAAGCTTCATCAGCATGGGCAGCGCTAACACTGCCTCCTAAGCCTTGACAAAGCTCCATCAGCATGGGCAGCGCTAACACTGCCTCCTAAGCCTTGATCGTGAGGGAGAAGCTGTGGGGATTTTTCCCAGATGCCCAGGAGTAGAAACAGCTCACAGCAGCACCATCTCAGCGGATCTTCTAGAGCAGAGTGACATAAAATCATCAAGCCACAAAACTGCATCCCCCCCCCAATAAAAACAATGCCAAGAAGGATACACAATCATGCAAGTAGACAGAATCAGATATTGTTGTTTTATTTGCCTCATATTGAGGGGATTGAAGACCCTGGGGATAAATATGGGATGAGAAGAGTGTTTTCTTTTCTGAGATGGAGGAATTTAGCTAAAGAAACTTGTTCTGACAACAGAAATAAATTCTAAGACTCCCACACACACACCACTTAAATCACAAAGTGCCAGAACATTGTCTTGCTATGCCTCAGGAGTCCTGGTGCCATTCTGCCTGTCCTCATGGCCTCACCATGGAGGCAAACAGATGGGGAAACTGATGACACAAGAGGGAAATTATATGGTACCCTTTTGCTGCCATAATAATACAGAATTCATAGCTTGATGCGACAGAAATTCATTCTCTGGCCGGTAAAAGTTCAACTTCAAGTGTGAGCAGCGAGCCATGCTCCTTTGACTCCCTCATAGAGAAACCATCTGTCCCTTTTCCAGTTCTGGTAGTATCTGGGATTCTGAGGCTTGGGGCTATGTCACTCTGATCTCTGCTTCTATGGTTGTAGCATCTACTCCCATCCCCATCCCTACATCTAAGACTCTTCTGATTTTTACTGATAGAGATTTGGGGCAGGCCCAAATATCCAGAACCACCCCACCTCACCTCCATCATCTCAAGGTCCTTTCATATATATGACAGACTTTTGAAATATAAAGTTACAAAACGCTAGTAAATATTCCATTTGTAGCCATAAGGCAACATCTGTAGGCTCCAGGCATTAAGGCTAAATTCTCAAGGGTCATTGCTGAGCCCGCCTCAGGCATCCTCTATGTTTCCCTGGCAAACAAACATCGTGTTTCCTCACAAAGACTCAGTGGGAATCTACATCTTAAGCATGCACAGAACTGATTCTTTTCTTTCCATTGGCTGAACTAGAAAATACCATGCTGCCTAATGATGTCGCTCTCTATATATTCCATTTATGGTCCACATCTACATGTGTTCTCTTTTAATTGTTTAGTACTGACAGACTGTCTCAAGGACATATCTCAGAGTGCACATTTTCCCCACACACCAGATATATATTCAGGTTTGCAGAGTTGTAACACTCTCGGTAATAAAGCCACTGGAATTCTTTCAGAAGTGTACTTGAAATACACAGGAAATCAAGTGGAGGCAGTGGCCAGCACTCAGCTCTGAAGCAGCAGGATGGAGAGTATGCTGAATGTATGATTCGCAGTGTATTAAGATGTGTCTGGATATGCTGTCTATTGACTGATATCTGCAGGCTTCTCCTTGTGGATCTGAATTAGAGCTGTCCAAATGCAAAAAAAAAAAAAAATGCAGCAGTAATTAAGAAGCCACGGTAGTGACAGACAGGGTGACAGGTGCAGATGTGGCTTCCAGCTGCTCTTTCTGACACTGGCTCCACCAAACAAGAGCAGCTCGTAGGTAGGTCTGGAATGGGCAGCTTCCCCAGACCTTACCAGCAGCTGGCTGTGTGGTTCCTCTCAGCAGCCTCTCAGCACAGACTGTGGGGATGTCCTGTGCGTGGTGACTTATCACCAGTGCTGGGTCTCTGTGTGACCCTCCAGCTTTCTTCATGTCCTTTTCAGACAATCAGTTTATCAGTTCTTTCTTCCTCGCACTACGTAGTTTGGATTTCTATGATCAGACTCCTTGTCTCCAAAATTTCTTAGTTGCTCAGTTGCCCTCCCTAACTCCAAGTAATACGATGAAGTAGCTTTTGCTATACACAGGACAACTTGTAAAGCATTGAGCCTGGTACCTTTTTCAAAAATTTAGTTTGATACTCTCCTGCATCAGAAATAAATATTCAAGGAGCCCTGTAAATTAACTTTTCTGAACCTTACTTCAGACCTCCCCAGTTACCATTCAGGTTATGATGTCTAGGAGTCTACATTGTAATAAGCCTGTTATGGGACTCTTGTATACATACAAGTTAAAACAATTGAATAATTAGTAAGATTTAAATACTTTTACATCATTGAAAATAGGAGTTCTGTGTATAGAATAGTGTAATATGCTACAGACTTAAGATGTTTCATAACACACTTTATTATATTTGAAAAGTCCAAAACCTCTAGTCTTCAGTGGGGAGCTAAGGAGTAGGCATGGCCTAAGATCATAGAACTGTATCAATTTACCAATCTGTTGATTCTTTGAATAACCACTGGCTAACTATTATGTGTTACAGTAACCTGGAGCTAAAGACCATTTCCCCCCCCCATGGCAACAACTCCTATATATATATATATAAAATTTCACTAATGACAATTCAAGATATATAGTTATACTCTTGGGCTGGGGAGACCACTTATTTGGGAAAGTGGACTCCTAATTCAATCTCCATAAAGTTTCTAACAAAATGCTGTGGTATATAAAATTTATTAGAATGACTCACCAGTTGCTGTCCAACTAACCCAACAATAGCTATGAGTGGAAAGTCCAATAATCTAGAATAATCTAGTGGTTTCACAGTCTTACAAGTCCGTGTTTCAGCTGGTCTTCTATATAAGCTAGAATCCCAAAGAAGTATGCTCCAATAGAAGTGCTGCTAAAATAAGTGCCAGCAGGTGAGGAAGGGTGAACCCTTCCTTCCTTCATGGACCTTTTATAGGCTTCCAGCAGAAGGTACAGCTGAGATTACAGTTGTCCCTCAAGATCAGGGCTACAGGTGAGTGTAAATCCAGATCAAAGGTATATGTTATCCCATCTCAAGATCTGAATCAAAAGCTGTGTTTCCCAGCCTGGATATTCAGATAACGGGTGTGTCCTCCATTTCTGGATTACAGTTAATTCCATATATAGTCAAGTTGGCAAACAAGAATAGCCATCTCAGAGACCATAAACAACACCATATAGTATCTGAGCTTGTCCTCTGCCCTACACACACACACACACATTCACACTTGTGTACACACAGTTATACAAAAGAGGGGGAGACTCTTATAACTCACTTTCTAGGTAAGACATGAGAAGCTTAGAGAACATTGAGTCCAACAGCAACCTTAGCCTCCTCATTCCTATGCTGCAAGACAGTCATGCGATGGGTATTACAGGTAAAGAACAAGCCAGAGCAATAGAAACCATAAAATACAAGAGCGAATTATCCCACAAAGGCATTTGGGACCATAATGAATTTTTGTCCATATCTCTTCTAGCCATCATTTGGTAGTCACAAAGTAGAATTTTTCATTGCCCTAAAATCTTACAAATAGCTGCTTGATGTTTTTATGTATACTATTCTACAAAGGTGAATATGTTAAGTGATCATGCCCAGGCCTCACTATGATACGCAAAGGGTAGATGGTTTGAATTTCTAGAAGTCTTACATACTCTTAACTATGGGAGGCCAGAGTTGGTGAGAGTCTAAAGATAGACTTTGCTTAGATATGTCATACTATTAACATCTAAAATCTTTCTGTTAGTGGACAAGTCTCCTTCAGGGATGAAGAGGCTTCTATAATCTCTATAAACCTAGCTCAAAAGATTGAAACACCACACTACTCTCTTCTTGGCATCCTGATAACAATAAAGGGGACAGTTGCCAGAAAATGGACTCTTTCTATTTTTCAGGTCAGTCTGCAAATTCCAAGAGGTAAAAGCTGTGAGGAAAAGGCTAGTAACACAGAAGAACTAATCCAGAGGAAATAAACGGGCATTAACAAGCCTAGAATCCAGGTGAGCTGCCTATCATAAGGGTCCTGCACATCCAAAGCCCCAGAATCATGCTTATCACCAAGACACACATTCCCTGCCTATGCTCATCCTGACTGGGCTTCTCCCCAGTTTTCCCATAGACATAAAAAGTATCTTTGAGATGTGTTAGTATAAGAATTCTAGGTTCTCTGTTACCCTTCTCAGCACAATGCAAGTTTTGTTACATGGTTTTAAACTAACCTTGTGTCAGCCTTAAAACTGGATCTGCTCCTACTTAAGAGAAATGGTACAAGGGACCTGGTCTTTTCTAATTTTTTTTGATGATGTCTTGCAATACTACTATGCAAGACTCATCTTCTCAATATGAAACACAGTCAGAAACATACCAACTGTACCTATAAAACCTCATTGCAACCTGTGAAAGTAATAGGCTCAAACCAATCCTATACATCCATTTCCTTTCCTCCTCTAACTAGGATAGTTAAACCCGAGGTGAGAAGCCTAAAGGAAGCTGCACTAAGCCACCCTCATCCTCACTCTTCCCCTGGCTCTTGTCTCAACCACTGTTTGCCCTTCCTTTTGTGAAAACACATAAGCTTCCATGAGGTTCTTCATGTGAACAACAAACTGCAGGGGAGATAGAGGAGATGTCTGAGCCAGCCATCCCTACATACCTCCCTAGGAAGCATATCAGAAGTTCAAGAATAGCCTTGACTAGATATGCTGGAGACACTATCCAAAACATACTTACATGCATACATACATGCATACATACATGCATACATACATACATACATACATACATACATACAGGAATAAAGAAGTCTTGAGGTTTTATTGGCTATAATAATTATTTGTTCCCACAACTTCATTGCTCAGTGGTTGTGTGAAACTCAGAAAACTACAATACACAAATAGAGTTGGCCTCAACTGCCTTCTTTGCAATCCCAGGCAGATGCTCATTTTCAAATTATACACTCTTCGAAAAATGGCAATGCAGAAAGTGTCTTCCCACTAGTGAATGGAACATGTCCATATTTGTCATCCTTCATATATGACACCAAGCTCATAGATGTTCTCTGGTGAACCAAGAAATAGAAGATTTCAATGAGCCTCAAATCTTCTACAGTATTGTCTAGATTCTTTGAGCTCCCAGAAGAGAAGTTTTAATATATTTTAATTGAAACATTATCACATCACTTTCCTTCCTCATTTTTTCCTTCTGGGCCTTTCCAGCTACCCTCAGTCAAACTCTTACCATGCCCTCCCACTTTCAAATTGGTACTCTCTTATTCTTTTTTAATTTTTTTAATTGGATGCTTCATTTATTTACATTTTGAAATGTTATCTCCTTTCCCAGTTTCCCCTCTGGAATCCCCTTATCCCATTTCCCACTCCCCTTCTTCTATGAGGGTGCTCCCCCACCCACCTACTCCCTACCATCTCAACACCCTGGCATTCCCTACATTAGACAATCGAGCCTTCACTGGACCAAGGGCCTCCCCTCCCATTGATGTCAGACAATGCCATCCTCCGCTGCATATGCACCTGAAGCTATAGGTCACTCCATGCAAATTCGTTGTATGGTGGTTTAGTCCCTGGGAGCTCTTCGGGGGTGCTCTGTTTGGTTGATACTGTTGTTCTTCCGGTGGGGATGCAAACCTCTTTAGCTCCTTCAAGTCCTTCCCTTAACTCTTCCATTGGGGTCCTCATGCTCAGTCTGATGGTTGGCTGAGAGCATCACATCTGTATTGGTCAGGCTCTGGCAGAGCCTCTCAGGAGGCATCCATATCAGGCTCCTGTCAGCAAGCACTTCTTGGCATCAGCAATAGTGACTGGGTGGCTGCATATGGAATAGAACTCCAAGTAGGTCAGTCTCTGGATGGCCTTTCCTCCATCTCTGCTCCACTCTTTCTCCCTTTAGTTCCTTTAGACAGGAGTAATCCTAGGTTAAAATTTTGGATATGGGAGGTCCATCCCTCAACCAGAGAGTTGTGCCTAACCTCTGGATATGGTCTCTACAGGTTCTCCCTCTGCTTTGTTGGGTATTTCAGGGGGGAAAAAGGATAGTCTCTTATTCTTATTATTGTTATGTGTAAATGTGCATGTTTGCATGTATGCATGTATATATAAATACAAATATGGAATGGGTCCCTTACTTTTTTGTCCAGTGAAGAGTGGCAAGCCCCGAAAAACATGCCACAAAGAATAAATGTTTTATTTCAAAACCAAAGAGAGAATTTAGAACATTTGCTAAGGAAATTTTGACTTACACTGATTTTTTTTCAGCTTGTGTTAAGCTTGCTTCCATTCACCTAATTGCACGTGGCTTTCATTAATCTTTACAGCCATGAAACTCCTGTGACAGGGTTCACTTACCATAAATTACTGTGCAACCCATATTAGGTATATTAGGTGGAGGTCATGAGAAAGGTACAGGTCATGTGACCTTCAGAGGAAATGGCAGCTGTAAGACCTGCTGAGGATGCTTCCTCTTCTCTGCAAAATGAAAACAAATGAGCTTAGGATCCAGTGCCTACTTGTATGAAGATAACTGAATGAGAAGCTTCCAGGGTGAATACGGAGAACTCTCAACATTAATACAGGAAGAACCTTTAAGACTCAAGTCGGAATTGTGGGAGGAAAAGATGCCTATATATGTACATATATATATATATATATGTATATATATATATATATATATATGTATACATGTTTGCATGTATATATACACGTGGGGAGGGGCCTGTGTGCTGGAGGCCTCGCATGGAGATCTCTGGTCCGGCTAGGTGTGCTGGTTCAGGCAAAGGGATGAGGACTCAGGCAGAGAGGAGAAACCACTTCCACCACTGCTGCTGCTGCTGCACATCGGGCTGGGCTAAGCCAGCAGGAGACTGACTAACCAGAGAGGGGTGCAGGGGAGCTTCTGGCACTGATTTCAGGAAAGCAGGTCTCTTCTCCAAGCAGAGATGTTACAGCTTTTATGACAGAAGCTCTCAGACAATGGAGAATTCCTGCACACCTTTAATCCTTTTAGATAGAATTTTTATATACAGTTTTGGGATGAGTCAGAGTCGGACAACAGGTACTTCTTATTGGCTTGGCCTGAGAGCGTGGGCATGTCTCAACTATATAGAAGCAGGCATGGTCCTGCCTCTATGTGATGGGTATGTCTTGAGACAACATGACCTGTGGTCACAGCCTCGCCTGTGGAGGAGAGACTTGGGGCATTGCCTTATGTAATATATATTACACACACACACATACATTTGGGGCTGTGGGTTGTGAAAGGTATCCTGATTCCTGGTCAAAATAGGTCAAAGTCCTAGGAACCCTAAGGAATGATGTGTGTGGGGGTGTGTGGGGGTGTGTGTGTGTGGGTGTGTGTGTGTGTGGGTGTGTGTGTGTGTGTGTGTGTGTGTGTGTGTGTTAAACTTTGGAAGTTGTTTCAGCAGGATTTTTTCAAGACAATATCTCCCCTTTGTTATAACTCTCACAAGCCCATGACATGATGGATTATGACTGTATATACAGCTAGATTGTCTGACATTCCAAAAGCTTCTCAAACACCAAAATCAACATATTAAAATCCTTCACCATTTCCCCTGCAAGTGTATGTTGGATAAATGTATAATATATGAGTGTGGTATATGCTCATGCGCGTATTTGTTTTTGTCTCTGTGAACACATGCAAAGGTGACCAGAGGACATCACCCTATCATTTGTCACGTTATTGCCTTCAGACAGAATCTCTTATTGTACCAGGAGGTAGGCTGGCAGCCAATAGGTACCCATGCCACAAAACACAAGGTTACAGGTGTTGGTGGCCAAACCTAGATTTTTACACCTAGGTTGTGAACTCAAGTGTTTATGTTTCCACAGCAAGGGCTCTTACACATTAAGCCATCTCTCCAACCTACATTTTTCCTTTTATTTAAAGACATCATCTACCAAGTAACTAGATTCAGAAATACTAGAACCATTTGTGTATTGTTTCTATAAATGTATCTAACATTCTGTGGATGATATTTCTTAGAATTTACTAATGTTGTTCATTTATCTCTTTCAAACTTCTTAAATAAAGAAGCCAATCTTTGATTGTATAATTTGGGAACTTAGTAAGCACCAATTCAAAGGTTTGAACCCTCCTTCACCCTACTTCTTTGTTTTGAAGCTCCAAGTCCAGTCTCTTGAATCTGTTTTCTCCCTCCAAATGACATTCATGCCATCCTCATTTGGAATATCTGAAATTTTCTACCAAATGTATTAGCACCTAGGTGCAATTCTCATATGTTCCTGGTAGATGGTTAAATAAAGTGATTTAACATCTTTATCTCGCAAATTTTGGATTGAGATCTACTTTATCAGAAGTAAGCCTACTTACTCCAGCTTGGTTTAAGCTGGCATGGAGATTTCTCCCCTTTCACTCCTGTTTACTGTGTATGTGCTAGTTAAGCATGTAATTCAAAACAATAAATATTGCACCCTGTTTTGTTCATGCTCTCAACTAATCTATATCTTTTAATTGGAGAAGAAACATTTACATTTAAAATGATTGAGAGGGGTTTTCAAATGTTCTCTCTCTCTCTCTCTCTCTCTCTCTCTCTCTCTCTCTCTGTCTGTCTGTCTGTCTGTCTGTCTGTCTGTCTGTGTGTGTGTACTTGTGTACTCTGTCTTCATATATATCAGAAGAGGGCATCAGATCCAATTATACATGGTTGTGAGCCACCATGAGATTACTGGGAAATGAACTCAATACCTCCAGAAGAGCAGTCAGTGCTCTTAACTGCTGAGCAACCACTTTACTCCTGAATGGAGTATTTTTCCCTTTCTTTTTTTATTCGTATTCTCTGCATTTACATTTCAGATTTGATCCCTTACCCCCAATACATTGGTGTTCCCCTACACTGGGAAAACTAGCCTTCACTGGACCAAAGGCCTCTCCTCCTATTAATACCAGAAAATGCTATTTTCTGCTGCATATGCATGTGGGGCCAGGGGTGTCTCCATGAAAACTTATTGTTTGGTGTTTTAGTCTCTGGGAGCTGTGGTGGGTTTGGTTAGTTGATGATTTTGTTCTTCCCATGGGGTTGCAGACCCTGTCAACTCCTTCAGTCCTTTCTCTAGTACCTTCATTTGGGTCCTCATGTTAAGTTTGATGGTGAGCTGCAAGCATCCTCCTCTGTATCAGTATGGTTCTAGCAGAGCCTCTGAGGAGGCATCCATGACAGGTTCCTGGCAGGAAGCACTACTTGGCATCAGCAATAGTTCTTGGGTTTGGTGGCTGCATATGGGGTGGAGCCTCTGGTGAGGCAGTCTCTGAATGATCTTTTCTCCAATTTCTGCTCCTCTATTTGTCCCTTTATTTCCTCCCATGAGTGTTTTGTTCTTCCTTCTAAGAAGGACTGAGACATCCACCTTCTGGCCTTCCTTCTCTTTGAGCTTCGTAAGTTATGTGAGTAGTCACTTGGGTATGTACTTACTTATAAGTAAGTATGGTTCTTTTATGACTGGGCTACTTCACTCAGGATGATAGCTTTAAGTTCCATCCACTTGCCTAGGAATTTCATGAACTCCTTGTTTTTAATAGCTGCATAGCACTCCATTGTGTATTATTGCAGTTTCTGTATTCATTTCTCTGTTGAAGAACATCTGGGTTCTTTCCAGATTGTGGCTATTATAAATAAGGCTGCTATGAACATGGTAGAGTATGTGTCCTTGTTAGATGTTGGGGCATCTTTTGGGTATATATCCAGGAGTGGTATAGCTGAATCCTCAGGTCTAATTTTCTGAGGAACTGCCAGACTGATTTCCAGAGCGGTTGTACCAGCTTGCAATCCCACCAACAGTGGAGGAGTGTTCTTCTTTCTCCACATCCTCGCCAGCATCTGCTGTCACCTGAGTTTTTGATCTTAGCCATTCTGACTGGTATGAGATGGAATCTCAGGGTTGTTTTGATTTGCATTTCCCTGATAACTAGGGATGTTGAGCATTTCTTTAGGTGGTTCTCAGTCATTCCGTATTTCTCAGTTGAGAATTTTTTGTTTAGCTCTGTACCCGATTTTTTAATAGGATTATTTAATTCTCTAGAGTTTAACCACTTGAGTTCTTTGTATATACTGGATACTAGCCTTCTATCAGATATAGGCTTGGTAAAAATCTTTTCCCAGTCTGTTGGTTGTCTGTTTGTCCTTTTGACAGTGTCCTTTGCTTTACAGAAGCTTTGCAATTTTATGAGGTCCCATTTGCAGATTCTTGATCTTAGAGCATAAGCCCTTGGTATTCTGTTCAGAAAACATTTTCTTGTGCCTGTGTTCTAAGCTCTTCCACACTTTCTGTTCTATTAGTTTCAGTGTACCTGGTTTTATGTGGAGGTCGTTGATTCACTTGGACTTGAGCTTTATACAAAGAGATAAGAAAGAGTCAATTTGCAATCTTCTTCATGCTGACTGCCAGCTGAACCAGCACCATTTGTTGAAGAAGCTGAGTTTTTTTTCCATTGAATGTTATTAGCTACTTTGTCAAAAATCAAGTGACTGTAGGTGTGTGAGTAAATTCCTGGGTCTTAGATTCTATTCCATTGATCTATCTGCTTGTCTCTGTACCAATACCAAGCATGTTTTTATCGCAATTGATCTGAAATACAGCTTGAAGTCAGGGTGATGCTTCCCAAGTTTTATTTGTTGTTGAGAATAGTTTTTGCTATCATGGGTTTTTTATTATTCCAGATAAATTTGCAATTTTCTCTTTCTAACTCTATGGAAAATTGGAGTTTTGATGAGGATTGCATTGAATCTGTAGATTGCCTTTGGTAAGATGGCCATTTTTACTGTGTTGACCCTTCCAGTGCATGAGCATGGGAGATCTTTCCACCTTCTGAGGTCTTATTCAATTTCCTTCTTCAGAGACTTGAAGTTCTTGTCATATAGATTTTTCACTTGTGTGGTTAGTTTCACACCAAGGTATTTTATATTGTTTGTGACTATTGTGAAGGGTGTTAATTCTCTAATTTCTTTCTCAGCCTGTTTATCCTTTGAGTAGAGGAAGGCTACTGATTTGTTTGAGTTAATTTTATATCCAGCCACTTTGCTGAAGTTGTTTACCAGCTGTAAAAGTTATCTGGTGGAATTTTGGGGGACAGTTCAGTATACTATCATATCATCTGCAAATAGTGATATTTTGACTTTTTCCTTTCCAATTTGTATCCCTTTGGCATCCTTTTGTTGTCTGATTGCTCTGGCTAGGACTTCCAGTACTATATTGAATAGGTAAGAAAAGAGTAAGCAGCCTTGTCTAGTCCCTGATTTTAGTGGGATTGCTTCAAGTTTCTCACCATTTAGTTTGATGTTGGCTACTGGTTTGCTCTATATTGCTTTTACTATGTTTAGGTATGAACCTTGAATTCCAAGACTTTTAACATGAAGGGGTGTTGAATTTTGTAGAATGCTTTCTCAGCATCTAAACGAATGATCATGTGGGTTTTTTTTTTCTTTGAGTTTGTTTATATAGTGGATTGCATTGATGTATTTCTGTATATTGAACCATCCTTGTATCCATGTGATGAAGCCTACTTGATCACCATGAATGATGGCTTTGATGTGTTCTTGAATTCTGTTTGCAAGAATTTTATTGAGTAGTTTTTTAATCAATGTTCATGAGGGAAATTGGTCTAAACTTCTCTTCCTTTGTAGAGTCTTTGTGTGGTTTAGGAATGAGCATAATTTAGGCTTTGAAGATTGAGTTGGGTAGTATTTCCTCTGTTTCTATTTTGTGGAATAGTTTGGAGAGTTTTGGTATTAGGTCAGCAATGAAAGTTCTGACAGAATTCTGCACTAAACCCATCAGGTTCCATGTTTTATTTGGTTGGGAGGCTTCTAACGACTGCTTCTATTTCTTTAGGAGTTATGGGGCTGTTTAGATGATTTATCTGATACTGGTTTAACTTTAGTACCTGGTATCTATCTAGAAAATTGTCCATTTCCTCTAGATTTTCCAGTTTTGTTGAGTATAGGCTTTTGTAGTAGGATCTGATGATTTCTTGAAATTCCTTAGTTTCTGCTGTTATGTCTCCCCTTTCATTTCTTATTTTGTCAATTTGGATACTCTCTGTGTACCTTCTAGTTAGTCTGGCTAAGAGTTTATTGATCTTGTTGATTTTCTCAAAGAACCAGCTCTTGGTTTTGTTTCTTCTTTGTATAGTTCTTTTTGTTTCTATTTTGTCAGTTTCAGATCTGAGTTTGATTGTTTCCTGCCTTCTAATCCTCTTGGGTGTTTTCTGATTCTTTTTGTTCTAGAGCTTTCAGTTGTGCTGTCAAGCTGTTAGTGTATGCTCTCTCCAGTTTCTTTTTGGAGACGCTCAGGGCTATGAGTTTTTCTTTTAGCACTGCTTTCATTGTATCCCATAAGTTTAGGTATGTTGTGCCTTCATTTTCGTTAAATTCTAAAAAGTCTTTGATTTCTTTCTTTATTTCTTCCTTGACAAAGCTATCATTGAGTAAAGCATTGTTTAGTTTCCATGTGTATGTGGGCTTTTTGTTGTTGTTTTGTTGTTGTTGTTGTTGTTATTGTTGTTGTTGTTGTTGTTGTTGAAGACCAGGCTTAGTCCATGGTGATCTGATAGAATGAAATGCATGGAATTATTTTGATCTTTTTATATCTGTTGAGGCCTGTTTTGTGACCGACTATATGGTCAATTTTGGAGAAGGTGCTGTGGGGTGCTGAGAAGAATGTATATTATTTTGTTTTAGGATGAAATATTCTATAAATGTCTGTTAAATTAATTTGGTTCATAACTTCTGTTAGTTTCACTATTCTCTGCTCAGTTTCTGCATCCATGATCTGTCTATTGGTGAGAGTGGGGTGTTAAAGTCTCCAACTATTATTTTGTGTGGTGCAATATATGCTTTGAGCTTTAGTAGAGTTTCTCTTATTAATGTGGGTGCCCTTGTATTTAAAGCACAGATGTTCAGAATTGAGAGTTCATCTTCATAGATTTTTCCTGTGATGAGTAAAAAAAATGTCCTTCCTTACCTTTTTAGATGACTTTTGGCTGAAAATTTTATTTTTTTTTTCCAATATTAGGATGGATACTTCAGCTTGTTTCTTGGGGCCATTTGCTTGGAAAGTTTTTCCCAACCTTTTACTCTGGGATAGTGCTTGTCATTTTTGCTGAGATGATTTTCCTGTGTGCAGCAAAATGCTGGATCCTGTTTACATATCCAGTCTGATAGTCTATGTCTATTGGGAAGTTGAGTCCATTGATATTAAGAAATATTAAGGAATGGTGATTGTTGTTTCCTGCTATTTTTGTTGTTACAGGTAGAGTGATGTTTTTGTGCTTTTCTTCTTTGGTGTTTGTTGCAAAAGCATTAGTTTCTTGCTTTTCCTAGGGTGAAGTTTCCCTGGCTCTCCTGTACTTCTTTAAGTCTGATATTTATATGCTTCTCAAAAATCTCCATCATCATCATGAAGTATGATTTTTAAGTCTAAATCTTGTTTTCTGGTAAGTTAGGATTTCCACTCCTTGCTGTGGTAGGAGATCTGGGTTCTGATGTTGCCAGGTTGTCTTGGTTTTCATTTCTTAGATTGTTGTGCTTGCCTCTTGTCATCTTATCAGTGCTGCTAGGTGATTTTGTTGTCTCTGACTGGAGCTTGTCTCTCCTGTGGGTCTGTGGGCCTGTGTTCTCCAGAGTGAGGTTGCTTGTGTGTGTTCGGCTCCCTGGGTAGGCTGTGAGCTCCAATGCTAGTGCTAGGTTCTGATGTAAGTGGGCCAGGTCTGGACTTGGGCAAAAAGTGTTTGTTCCCAGGCAGCACTGTCACCTACACCCTGAGAGTTCTGGGTGGCTTCTCCCAGAATGGAAAGTGGGGAGGAAGTGTAGACTCACCTCTGGGCTCAAGAATGAGAGCCCTCCTGTGGCTCTGCCAGGTTCCCTGCAACCTGTGTGCAGGCTGCCAGTCCTGATGCAACTGAGCCAGGTCTGGCCTTGGGCAGGAAGTGTCTGTTCCCAGGCAGCACCTGGGGCCTGAGAGTTCTGGGCAGCCTCTCAGGGGATAGTCAGTGGAGAAGGACTGCTGATTTGCTCCTGTGCTCAGGAGTGAGAGCCCTCCTGCAGCTCTTCTTTCAGAGTGCCCAGCAACCTGTGGGCGGGCTGCTGGTCTTGTTGAAACTCCCGAGCAGGATTTTCTAATCTCTGTAATTTTGTTAGTTGTCTCTTGGCTAGTCAATGGTTTTTTTTTTTTTTTTTTTTTTTTTTTTTTTTTTTTTTTTTTGCTGTTTTCTTTCTCTCCTATTCACATTAGAAATTTGCTGATATCCTGAGATTGACATGATTAATGATTTCCTAATTCTCCATCATCCAATCACTTACGTGGGATTCCTTTAATAACCTGCAATGTAGATCTGGTTATGGATTTCTTTAGCTCATGCCTATCTTTAGTGTTTTCATCTCCCCATCAGTTTTTTAATGTAGCTTTGTTCAATAGAATAATGTTGGCTAAAGTTATTCACTTCCAGGGCTTGAAATATATTATTCTGCCAGGCAGTGATGGCACACACCTTCAGTCCCAGTACTTGGGAGGTAGGAACAGGCAGAGCTCTTTGTGTGTTTGAGGCCAGTCTGTTCTACAGGAATAGTTCCAGGACAGCCAGGGCTACACAAATAAACTCTGTCTTGAAAAAAAAAAAAAAAGACTGAAGAAAGGAGGAAAAAGAGGAAAGAAGGAAGAAAGGGAGGAAGGAAGAAGGAAGGAAGGAAGGAGGGAAGGGAGATACTCTATAATTCTCTAGATTTGAAGGTTTCTACCAAAAAGTTCAATGTTATATTAGTGTATTTTTCTTTGTCAGTTGGCATTCTTCTCTTGTATCTTTTAATGGTATTTCTTTGTTTTGTTGTTTAAGCATTTTGACTACATATCAGAAATTCTTATGTGGTCATGTTTAACAAGCATAATCTCTTATGCTTAGATGTCTATTTCTTTTCCTGTATTTGGTAAATTTTCTACTACAGTTTCATTGAATAAATTTTCTACATCTTTGGTTTTTAATTTTGGCTCTCTATTCTACTCCATGAAAACTGTGTTGGGTTTATTTTGCATACTTCAGAATTTGTAGATTTTGTAGCCTTACTTGTTCGATTTTTGTTTTGGTTGCTGTTGTCATCGTCCTTGTCCTTGTTGTCTTTATAGGCCACTTCCTCCTCCTCCTCCTTCTCCTACTCCTCCTCCTCCTCCTCCTCCTTCGCCCTCCTTCTTTTGGTTTGATTTTCTGCTTTTATTGATGTCTAAATGTATAATGTACTCAAACCTTTTCTTTTGTCCCTGATATTCTCTCTCTTTTTTTAAAGGACATTTAATTAAGGTTGGCTCACAGTTTATTATCATTGTTGCAGAAAGCATGACAGTAACCAAGCCGACATGGTGTTTGAGGAGGAAATGAGCACTTAGACATGAAGGCAGTCAGGAGGAGACTGTTTGACACTGGCCAGAGCTTCAGCATATAGATTATTCCCTCAAAGCCATGCCTCCACAGAGACACACATCCTATAACAAGAGCACACTTCCTCCAGCATGGCCACAGTTCCTAATAGTGCCACTTCAATGAGCCATGCATATTCAAGCCACCAAACTGAAGGGTTTTTTTTAAAAGCCTTCTTTCCCCTTCCTTTCTCTTAAGACTAAACATTCATGTTTGATTTCTCCTTTGCTCTGAGCCCCTGGTCATCTCTTCTGCTCAGTCCAGTGCAGACAGATTTCTCTGAAGAAGCCTTTTTGGACTGTGCTTCAAGCCAGTACCTAAGTTGAATCCCAGATTCCAAGACAGCACACAAAATCAAACAAGAACATCAGCAGAGTAGATGTCAGGTATAGTGTCCCAGACTCCAATGCTGCCCCTTCCCCCGCCTGCCATTCCAACATATTTAGAGCTGGTGTAAGTCCTGAGCCACCATGCTGCCCTCCCTCAAGATCCAGGCTAAATGCTCCATTAGTATCTTTGTCTAACCAGAACTCACTGGTAACAACACTGGTTGTTGCTGTTGGAAGACAGGAGTAGGTCATAGCTGATTAAGTCCTAAAGAGCACTTAAGTCATTTCACAAGGAGGGCCCAGAAACACTTTTGCAGAAGCCAGAAAGTGGAATGCTTGAGCCACCAAATGGGAATGTGACTCTACATTGACTTTCACCTTGAGGTCTCAGAGACTTAAGAAGCAAGAAGTGTAATGTAATCCAGGTCCTGAGTCTTTAGCTGCTCTGTGCTGTGGAGATCACCCAGGATGAGAGTGTGTGCAGCATTCTCCACGGAGAGGTTCCTGCAGAGGGCATCCTCACACATGACATTCAAGTCCTCCAGGCCATATTTGTTAGCAGCTGCCAGCACAACAGTGGCCATGGCCACAGCACATGGCTGTGGAGATGTGGCACCTTCCCAAAGTAAATGAAGCTCATCATCTCCGTGGAGACTTGGGTATCTAGGTCATGAAGACTTGGGGATCCAGGTCATGGATTTCAACTTGGTTCTTTTGGATCTCCTTCATTTTATGTTCAAACATAGCCCTGGAAACTGGAGAGTGAGATGCTAGGGTGGCCTTGTGAGCCCTGAATTCATGGCCAGCTACCAACAGGCAGCAGTCTGTGAAGAGGGAATTCTCCCACAGCTCCCATAGGTCCTCTGCCAATGTGCACGTTGGAACCTTGATTGCAGGTCTTGTGTTCTGTCCAGATGCTGGAAGAGCCTTGGACCACACTCACATTGCAGAGGAGGGTAAGTCCGTCATCCAGGAATAGCGAAAGGGTTTGAGACAAGAGGAAATCTCGAAGGATGAACTTTTTGAGTCCAAATGCCTGGTGTGGCTGTGAACTATAGACACCTGGGCCCCTGCATTATTGCCGCTTTCCCTCTTGGCAGCTAAGATACAGTGAAACTTTGCCCAAACTGAGCTCTTTTCACAGCTGAGCAGCATCAGGTAAAGTGACAGGTAACCTTTGCTTTCTTCACACACCTTGTTTGGGTGTACCCTCCAACACCATCCCACTTCATCATTGGTGTCTGATGAGAACATTGGCCTTGTAATACATTATGCCATTCCCTCAACAACAACAAAAAGAAGTTGCCGATTTTCCACCTGTAGCAGAATTTCTGGTCCTGCTCTGTGTGTAGTGTCAGATCTTGGCTTCCAGGTTCCCTGACATTTCTGCTGGAGGTACTTTGGATGTAAAACTTAGTCCACAAGGTTTGAAGCCTCAGGTGTTCTTCGGTATTGCAGGAATTCTGAAGCAGTCAGCTTTGCCGCCAGTGAAGAAATGGCCTTGCTAGGAAGACGAGAACAAGCAGGCAGACATGAAACTTCCCTCTTCAAGGTGCTTATATAGGCCTCCATCAGAACGTGGGCCAGTTGCAGGTGTGTGTTCTAGTCTCAAGATCTGGATTAAAGATGTGTGTTTTCCTGCATCAAGACTCAGATTAGAGGTGTCTGTTTTTCTACCTGAAGAGTCTGTATTTGAACTGGATCTATCTACTTCAACTTAAGAAAAAATAAATGAATAAACAAACAAACAAACCTTTTAGTTTCAGACTTTACGTGGCTCCAGAGGGAGTCTGGATGGGAATAGGAGTATCCATCACTAGTGAGCTTTGCTTACTGTGGCCAATCTCCATAAATGAAGGGACCATGTCATTCTTTGCACCACTATTACTTACCCTTGTGCTGGTTTTACACTAATTCCTGCCACAAATATCATCAGGGAAGTGTTTTCCTTAACTTGTCAGAAGTTTAAGTGTTCATGAAATGGGGGGCAGGCTGAAGAACTCCTATATGGGAGTCAGGAAGCACAGTCCCAAACCTCTGAAGGTGGCTTTCTTCTCTCCTGTGTGTTATTCCAATCAGACCAACAGACCTTGTGATAACTCCTCCCAATTTGGTTGGTGGTTTTGTACGTCCCCTTCAGGAAATCCTCCTTAAAAATCCTTTCTCAGATTCACATAAGGGTTTAGGAATTTCCTAAATGCTTCTCAATTTAATCACTTTAATTGGCAGGATTCAGCTTCTCAATACCCCATAGTCTGCATCCTCACAGGTGAATTCTGCCCTCTTCAGACTTGGAACCGCAAGCAGTGCTTGATCTGCCTGTCCTGGGGCTCTTTCAGACCAGGTGATTGTGGTTCGTCTTCTTCCTCCATCTTCTCTCACTCTCCTGTCTCATCTCTCCCTCGTCCCATCTCTGTCTCTCCCCTGTCTCTTTGGATAGATCTAGTTTATTGCTCATGCTTTCCATTATTTTGTTTGTTTGCTTGCTTGTTTATTTTTAATGTTACTGAGCTTTTAAATTCCAACATTTTTCTGGTTGTTTTTTTGTTAGCAAATTCTACATTCCTTTGTTGAATTTCGCAACCATGTTATTGAATTTCTCTTCTGTACTACGCCTTTGTTGTTGACATCTTAAAATTATTACCTTCCTTTATTCATCTCATGTCTGTTTCGTCTTTGAAATCACTGAATATTTTTAAAGAAAATTTTTTGATTCACAGTCTGACATTTCAACAATTTCAGTACCTTTAGATTTTGAAATTGAAGAGTTAGTCTCTTGTGAAGCCTTTTTTTGTCTCCAGATTATGGTTAGTACAGCTGTTGCATTGAAGATCACCTAAGGTTTTATTTGAGTATTTTCACAGTAAGCAGGCCACCCTTCAGGGACCAATCCTTAGTAGTTTTTAATGAGAAGAAAACTAACCACCAGAAAAGCAGCAGGAAAGCCAAAATGAACACTACACAGAATGAACAGCTCACATAAATGCAAGCCAACTCCTAACCAAGCAATGACCATAGGACAGAAGATAGAAAATACCTTAGAAAGAGAATATGTATGCTGCTAAGTCAAATTTTGTTTATGGCAAAAGTAAACATAGTAAATGAATGAAATTTAGCTTCAGGAAAAAAAATCAAAGATTATCATGTTCAAATTAAGAAAGTAAAAAAAAAATGAAAAACAATATTAAAAATGAGGAAACAAACGAGCCAGAGTGTTTTTTAAGTTCTTTCCAAATAAAGAAAACCTAATTTAAAGTTATATAAATATAATAAAGGAAATAAAGAAATAAAAATTTTGTCTCTAACAAAAAAATCAAAGAGAACAGTAATTATGTAATAAAAATAAAGTCCAGATGTAAAGAAAAAAGAAATGTGATCATTTCTTTCTGGGTCCTCTAAAAATAGACTCTTTCACCCAGAACCCAGCAAGTGTCAGGTGTTCCTTAGAGTTCTCTTCCCTTTAGAAGTTCCCTTCTTTGCACACAACACCTCTCTGCTGGCCATACTTCAACTTGCAGTCTGAGGGACAGGCAGACAGTCTCACTGACCCTACTCAGACTCCCCAGTCAGTACACTCAGGTTGACTACTGTTCTGGACAGGCAAAGTCTCCTGGGCATATTAAAGTACAGGAGAAAAATGGCACTGAGATTCCTACAGCCGTACCTGTTCGTTGTTAAGCACCATGCTCAGTAGATGAGGCTGTAAAAAGGATGCTGCTGGGACTCCACTTTTCTGTCCTGTCAACCATGAGCTTCGTGACAATTATGTATCCAGTGACACAGCTGCCCCAGACTCTTAACCACTAAGGGATGAACTACTACATACCTTTGCTACCGGCGCAAAGTCCCTTGTCATCTGAATTTTTCAGCATGGCAGCATTTAACTCACTCTTAAGCAAGAGATTTTTTTTTCTCAAGATACTACTTAGCCACAGCATAGGAGACGTGGGGAATGACAAAGGACTTCCTTGCCACTGCTGATCTATCACACAGTAGGAATGACAGTCTTACTGGACGCCCTGGATTAAGGACTTGCTAGAACTGTGGACTTGGACCATGGGTGGGACTGGTAGTGTCTTGAACCAAAGATGCTTGGATTACCCTTCTGGCTGAGGCTTTGAGTCCTGTCCACACACGCACTTGGACCACATCTTGCTTGTTCCTTTGCAGTCCCTTACTGACATGCTGTTCTGCTCTGTTCATCTGACCTCCTACCCTCTTTGTGACTGCCAATGCTCTTCCAACCATTCTGTCTTTGCAAAAGACTCTCTTTGTTACCATGGCTTCTTTCTGAGAGGCAGTTTTTGTCTAATGCATCATATACATTTCTCCTTAACACCCTTGAACTCACATTTCCACATAAGTAAAACTAGGGTAATAGCAATAAGTATAATTACTTGTTGTATATTTACTGGGAATAAATAAGAATTGTGTGCAAATATTACTTTAAGTGGCCCCTATGTCATTTATTTAACCCTAATCCCCCAAAAGTACAAAAAAGAGGTCCATGAACATTTTTAAATTAAGAGACAGAGGGAGAGCTAACAAACGCTAGCATTCGAATGGAAACACAACCTTTACCGTTCTGTAGCTATCTTTGAGACTTTCATTACGATCAAATAAGATCAGATGTCTGAAGATCCTAGGACAAAACCTAAGACACCGTGAGTCCTTACCTCAAATGGCCTGTTCATGACATTATCCTCTGGAATAATTGCAGGCACTCAGCTACTCTAAAATAATCTGCTCACCCATCTATGCCAAGCAGCAGATCAGAGTTGCTCTTGATCTACAGCCTCCGAGGTAGAAGGAAGGGGGAACCAAGTGGGACAGAATGAAAATGCAGCACCAAATCCCCTTACAACGGTGCTTCGGGAAATCAGGAATAGAGCTGTGATGCTCAGGGTTTCTGGGAGGGTGCCACATCGCAGAGCCTTCTCCTTACTCCCACAGTGACACTGTTCATTTCGTTCCCCCACAATCGGCTGGGTCCCGTGACAAAGTGAAGGCTTTAAACTGAGTTTTCTATGAGATGAGACCACTTAACCCCTGTGGCCACGTAGGTGCTAATACCATGTTAGAGAAAAACTATCCACACCCCCAGTCTTCCTCATTCCATGTTCTGAATCCTCCCCAACCCCATGTTCTGGGTGCTCCCTTACTCCATGTTCTGAGTCCTCCCTCACTCCATGTTCTGGGTGCTCCCTCACTCTATGTTCTGAGTCCTCCCTCACTCCATGTTCTGAGTCCTCCCTCACTCCATGTTCTGAGTCCTCCCTCACTCCATGTTCTAAGTCCTCCCTCATTCCATGTTCTGAGTTCTCCCTCACTCCATGTTCTGAGTCCTCCCTCATTCCATGTTCTGAGTCCTCCCTCACTCCATGTTTTGAGTCCTCTCTCACTCCATGTTCTGGGTGCTCCCTCACTCCATGTTCTAGGTGCTCCCAAAGGGGAACCTTTCTTTAATTCAACTCCCATTGGTATCTCACCACATTATCACATTATCCTGTCATATGAAACACTATGCCTCTACTAACCATTTAGACTAATCATTACATAGTGGCTAATCAGAAATCTGGATCTGACCTTGCAAGACACCAAAATACTGAACTCACAGGAGGTCAGTCTTGTGAAAATGAGACAGGCCATGTAACTAAAGCACCAGGCAGGATGGTCCTAAATTTTGCTTTTGAGGGAACTGGAAGACAAACCCTCAAGTTGGCACCAGGCCTCCTTATCGCTGTTCTGTGCAAGCACATGCAGCACTTGCTTCTATCGGGTTTAAGTAAAGATGTGTTGCTGATATTTAAGCCGCAGGAGAAATTGGAACTGCCTACTGTGATTGCAGCAAGTGCTAAAAGGACAAATTAAAAATCAAGTATCACTTAGTGAAAAAGCAAAATCATTTGTCTCTGTATCCCTTACAGAGACATCCTCCAGCTCATGTTTTGGGCTAGGAACTAGAGTGGCTGACTTCCCTATGAGATGGATTTGCAGAGGAAATCAGCAAGCTTGCAAGTCAGGGAAAGAGCTAATGGAACTCCAGGCAACTGAGAAATGCTGAGCTAGGGAGAAACAGTTGTCCCCAGGAAAAGCACATCAACACTAAATGGTGAGCCCTGAAAGCAAACGTACAATAACATTATAGAGACTGAGCAGGTTACATTTATGTATTCAGGACTGCATATGTATATACACATACAAATATGCGAATACCAACAAGTAATAGAAAAAAAAGACGCCATGAAGTTGAAGCAACGAGAAGTGTGTGAGAGAGTTCTGGGGGAGGAGAGAAACAGGGAAACTCTGTAATTATAACTTTTTTAAAGCTGAGGAACTAAGAGTAAGATTTTTCCAGGATGTGTAAGTGAAAGAATGTGGGTTTGGGTTTTGAGACCCAGAAGAAGCTGTTGAGCTAACTGAAAGCAACAAGGGGAACGCTGTTGTTGCCTTATTTTTAAAAGAAGAGTTTGTAGCAGGGCAAGAAGAACATGAAAAACGGGCTGTCTTTACCACCGTGACCATCAAAGCAAATACAGTAATATCAGATCATTGAAGCCAGGGAGGAGTGTTAAGACACAGATAATGCAATGAAAACCTGACAGGACTTTGTGGTTAGAACTTTCCTAATGAGGAGCGTGGCAAGCAATGAGACAAAGGTCACAAGTTTTGAAGCTCAGCAGAGAAGGCACTGTTTTCAGAGATGACACCAGCAAGAGCCAGTTGTGCCGGAGTGAGCATCGATTTGGACACTTGTGTTTTAAGTGGCTGATAAAAAAGTGAGAATGGCAAACAGGGGTTTCCAAGGGTGGTTTCGTCTAGACTGCTAATCCCTTCTGCAAAAGGAGTAAGCTACTAGCTTGATGAAGTACCTCACCCTCCAACTTCCTAAACGTGATTCTCCAAAAGGCACCAAGAACAGCAAGCAAGTACTCCTTCCGAGGTCAGCTTAGGGAGAGAATGGCTTCGTCCTCTGCAGGGATACAGGTTTCTCCACTCCTCTCAAACCATGTCCGCTTTGCTGTGGGTTCATTGTGGTACACAACGGTCCCTGTACCACACTGACCCCTGCTCGATGACATCTGCCTAAGTTCCGGCACTCACTGACTGTTTGGAGGGGGTGGTCTTGTTTTTGTTTCACTTGGTTTTTGTTGTTTTTCTTTCTGTTTGGCTTTTGTATTTGTATTTTGAAACAGGGTTTCTTTGCAGCTCTGTAGATCCTGGAGCTCAGTAATCCAAGCTAGGCTGGAACTCACAGAACCCCACCTGCCTCCTCGAGAGCCAGGATTCATTGTGGATCACTGCTACCGGCTTCTTGCGAACTGATGAGGTCATTTCCTGACCTGTACTTTACTATAGCTTACATAGCCTAGGGTCACATAGGCCAATAGCCACTAAGGCCAGGCCGGGAATGGGACAGCACCAGTCTCCAAGCTGTATTCAAATAGAAATGTTCCTGGGGTTTACAAAAGAAGCTCAACATGAAACTTATCAAAATAACATGCAAACTCTCTATTTTTAAATATTTAGCTCAGATGGTTTTTGATTACCTGAGACAGACAATAAAAAACCTCCCACAAGCTTCCTTTGAACCATAGGCCATCCATTTGCATATTCTGGTCTCATCTCCAGCAAACATGTGGTATCACATATGCAACACCCATTAATTCATTCATTGATCATCCTTACTTGATATTTCTTCATTAAAAAACCTGAAAGCATCCTCTGAGTTTCTTATAAAAAAAATTTCTCTATGAAATTCGTCAGAAAAGATAATATTCCAGTATTCATAGCTTCCTGAATTGAAACTTGACTTGGCCACGCTTGCCTGGGTGGTAGCCATTGCTACTCTTTCATGAGCACATAAAAACTGCCCTAATTGCCAAGCTTTTCTCCCCGAAAGGAAAAGAGATGCCATCCAGCCCACATGAAGATGCTGAGATCCTTACAGCAGCTGTATCTGTTGGCACAGATACTCTGTGAGCCTACATACTATCTGTATTTCCCTTGCACCTTGGCTCTGGCTGGTGACCTTTTCAATACCACAGCTATTCAACTAAATCCACATCTTCTTCTGCTGGCCTTCACCTCTCCTCTCAACTGAGTCTCAGCGGTGTTTCCCTAAATACTTTGTCCTGATTAAAAGCGGGATCTGGAGAGCTTTCTTTAAGTAATTCTCTAATGTGCTGATAATGGATGAAAAATGCCTTTGCACACTCTGACCTGGGGCCTCAAGGGCAAGTGGGGAACCTGCAAGTCCCTGGCCTCCCTGAGAAGTGACCTGCTCATTTTCACTGGAGCTGGAGAGAACTGGAGAAAGAGCATTCATCCATTCCAATTAGGAGGAAGAAGCAACAAGAAGAATTTTCCTACCTGGCACTAAAGCTTCGCAGGCATCTTTCTTGAAAGGACATGAAGCTGAAGAACTTTAATTTATGCCAAGCAGAGGCATTAAGAAGATGAATTCTTCGAATGCTGCATTCACTCAGGGTCCTGAGTGCCAAATATTGGCTTACGTTTTAGCCAAAATAAAAGATCTCTTTACCATAGTCTTAGTGGATCACCATTAAGAAAAGACCCAGCCATTACTCCATTGCTGAGTTTCCTTTCATGGGTGATGGAGAGGGAGGTATAGCTCACAAACTTGTGTGGCAGTCGTATTAACCTACTAGAGCTTTCATAAAAGACTGGGTACCTTAGATAAAGTTTACTACATTGTGACTCTGAAGACTAGCGTACCATGGAGTTGTATTCTAAGGGGGCTCACCTTGCCTTTTATGTGGGCAACTTCCTTTTGTCTTCAGTCTTACATCTGTGACCTAATTTCTTCTAAAGACACAATTCACACTAGATTATTCACCTACGACAATTGCACTTTAACTTAATTAGCTCTCCAAAGACCTAGACTACAAACACATTGACATCCAGTGGTCCTAGGATTTAGAACTTCAACATGTGCATTTGAGGGAAGCAATTTGGAAGATAACTTTAACTGGAGCAAAGTATCAGTTTTACCAAAAGGAAATAAAAAACCATGTAAGTGAGAATAGAAACTAATTATTTAGAATAAGAACAACAAGAAGAACACAAAAAAAGGAACAAGAACAAGAAGAGGAAACAAAGGGTCTAAGGCAGGGTTACAGCCTATGGAAGGTACAGATAGCACCAGTAACCAAAGAAAATCTTTAGCTTTTTTTTTCTTCCTATGCAAATAGGCTCATTCTCCCTGTGCAAATATGCTTGTCTTTTCTTTCCACAGAAGAGAAAATGGTCCACATTGGACAGCACCTCCCATACATCCATAGACAAACTGGAAAAACTCTAGTCCCAATTTCAAAGGGACAGAATTCAATGGCCCCATCCTGGGTCAGGTACTCATCCTGGTCTAATCACTTTCAGCTATGAAAACGTGGTCACTTGGAATAAACAGGGCTGTTTCATGTTGCCATGCGAGAACTAAGGTGGTTCACAGAGAACAAGAGAAGTGGTCGTTTTTGATCTCTGGCTACTGACTAAGGTAACCACCCCCCACTTTGTGAATATAAAACCTCTTTCACAAAAAAGATTCTGCATGTCTCACTCTTTCTTATCAAACCTCAGTACCTATGTCTTCTGCTAACTAGTAAGGCTAGATCTTTTCCCTCTTGAAGCATAGACAATAGGTAACTATAGCAACTGGTTGTACAGGTAATTGCTATGAAACACTGCCCAGGGGTTAGAACGCCATGGAGACACTGATCCCTACATTCAACTGAGGCATTAGTTCACAACTAAGGTGAGTTTCTTGTCTCTAGAAAAATCAATGTTTTAGCTTTTAAAATGAAGGAAAGACTGCAGCACAAGGCTCTCTGAAAACACTTGCACTGAAGTGGGCCCAGGAGATGCAATTTCAAACAAGGCTCACCTTTTCATCTCCCAGCTGTGTGACTGGGTGAGGTCTCAGTTGCCTCTAATTCTCTCCTCTTTCATCTTGGCTTCCACTACCCACCACCGCCAGGAGCGGGCTGATGAGAGCAGGCACGGGCTCACTGACATCACCTTTCCATATGGTAAGGCACACTTCAGCAAATGCAGTCGGTTCATCCCAAAGGTCCGGCCAGCACATGGGGCATCCCAGAATCCTCTGTCCCTGATTCTTTCTCTCCCTGCTCACAGGTGTCACCTGAAATTCATAAACAGAAGGAAAATGTCATTCCCTTTCCTTTAAGCAACACAGTGCATTTGGAGTGGTTTGCTTTAGAATTTAGAAGATAAGGAAATGCACATAGTTGGAAGATGAAAAATATATATATAATCCAAATACCCACTGGCACATTTCTTCCTATGGATAAAATCTGGAGTCCAGCTCAGTGCTTCAGCACATAGACTCTCAAACCTGGCTGCTTAGGTTGACAGCCAAGTTCTACCACGTATCATGTGACTTTATTTGTCCTCAATTCCTTGAGCTTCATTTTCCTCATAGTGTTGTTATAAAGATTAAATGATGTACCATTTCCCAGTGCGTAGAGGAATACAATTTGTTGTTATTACTATTATCACTGTTATAAAATCTAGCCTGGATTTAAGAAAAAAATAAGGATCTAGGGATGTTTCTTTCCACTCGCCATTCATGGCCATCTCGCTTCCTCATACTGCATCCTGCTACTACCAAAGGCATTCTGGAAGCCTTATGTGAACTCCTCCCATCAACACCCACGAGAACCTGTTCCCAGGGTAGCAGCTATGTGCAAATTTTGTATTCCACCCTTCTCGTACTGCTATCTCCATTCTGTCTTCTCATAGTGGTATCCAGACTTCATCACATGGGCTCATCACCAATAGGGGTTTACATTAGCAGGACATTAGTAAATGACCATGTAGAAAGCCAAAGTCCATCATGACATGGATCCCTGGGGCAACGCTTTAAGTGAGCAAAAAGAGCTCAGAAGGCACAATCCCTTCTTAGAATCCCATCGAGCAATATTCACAGCCCAAACACTGCTGCTATTCCAACAAGTGCTTGCCTCCTTGGTCTTCCATCTTTCTCCGACCCAGTCTACAGTCTACTGAGCTCTTTCTCCTACCCAAATCTAGCCATGTAACTTCACATCTAAGACTCAATACAGTATCCAAAACACACCCTACTGCGCTGTGTCTGAGTGGCAGCTCACTGGAGTCCAGTGCAGTTTAACGACCTGTCTGCCTCCCTGAGTGGATGGCAAAATGTGTGGGATAAAGGACCCTGTCTTCTCATAGTAGGGATGGTACCTAATTTGTATCACATGTTCTCATTGATACAAGAGGGGAAGAGTAACATAACTCAACTCCCTGGGCATCATTTTGTATTTTCATCTCTAAGATAGAGGGAAATTATAATGTAATATTCAAGTTATGTGGTTCCCAACAAAAGAGTTGTGGGGGTTCAATGATGAAAAAAAAGTCTAGAATATATTATACAAGTATTTAATTTAAAGAAATTTCTGACATTTCTCTGACACTCTCTCTCTCTCCCTCCCTTCCTCTATCAATCTATCTCTATCTCTACCTCTATCTATCTATTTCTCTCTCTCATTCTATCTCTCTCTGGAAACTGCCATACTACCTCTCACATTTAGAGCTGTTTGTAAGATCATTGTCCCATCTGTCCTAATGACCTACCCAATTTGTTCCCCTGTCCTTCACATTCACTACAAATGTCTAAGTTTGGATCCCCTTGTTTCCTACCTGGACTATGACATCATCCTTCCTAGACCATGACATCATCCTTCCTGGACCATGACATCATCCTACCTGCTCAGTCACCACCACTGCTTCCTCAAGCCACCACTGGTGACCTTCACACACTTTTTTATTAGATTTTTGCTTGATCACAATCCATCTCCTTCCCAGATGAAATGATTTGAAGAAGCCACTTTGTCTACTGGGCCATTTTGAGCTTCTTCACTTGCCTACAAGCTCTCTTTTGACACTTGTCTACAATCTCCAGCATCCTGTTTGTCTGTTCTATACCATCTATGAGTCACCAACCTTCTTCTCCAAACATTTTACATTGGGATTAGTCAATTTTCTCATAACTACGATTAAACGTCTGGCACAATCAACCTAACAGATGAAGGATTCACCTTGGCTGATGGTGTCAGACGTTCCAGTTCACTGTAGTGAGAAAAGCCTAGGGTGGCTCAGTTCATACTGACAGAAGCTGAAGGTGGAGCTTGTTCATATGCTAGTAAACAGGAAGCAGCTAGCATAGATTGCTACCAGGGCTGATAGAAACCCTGAAAGTCTTTCCCTTAGCGCCCACTTGCACACCTTCCTTCAATACAGACTATAGTAGTACAAGTAAATTTGAACCTAGGAAGTTCCTTGTGTTCGTAGATTCCAGATCTAAGAGAGAGAGAATCAGAAACAGAAGGATTCTGGGGTGCCTGACATGGTGGTTGGACTGATTGCATTTGCTGAAGTGTGTCTTAGTGTATCTAAAGGGGATGACAGTGCACCTGTGCCTGCTTTCACCAGCCTGCTCCTGGCAGACGCCCCAGTTTTCACAGGTGCCACAGCCTCCTAAAAATCTCACTCACCACCAGAGAACAGCACTGGAAATATGAGCCTTGTGGGAACACCTTTCAGATTCCAGCTTTAATAAAGTCATTTCTTTCTGCTGAAGTCTTCAGTCCCTCCATCTGGCCAACTCCTGTCTGTCCTCATGGCCAACACAATCTCTGAAACAATGACTCTCTTAAAATCATCATACCATTCTGTTTGCTTGCCAATACGTCCTTACTTTAATCTTTGGGAGGGCAAAAACCATTTCTTGTCAATCTTAGTATTTCCTTCAATATATAATTCAGTTCTCAGTTTCCCCATCAGCTACATGAAACATTTGCTGAGTGAGGGGAGAAAAGGCTCTTCTTTATAAACAAAGGTGCTATTTCTGAATATGTCTCCCAGTAATGGGACACAACCATATCTTATCCATATAGCTAAATTAGGGCATTCAACAATGCCTGTCTAGGGGCAAAGCCAAATGGTTTATCTGTGAATGAATGCATTACTGGGCTAAGAGTCCCTCATCATTCCCTGGTCAGCCAAGCCTAGGCCCTTCTATACGGTCAGCTTGCAGCAGAGCCTGGCACAGGATTTAGAAATGAAAGAATTAATTTGCACAAAATTAAAACTACACGTGTGTCACACACACACACACATCAGCGGGTAGAAGTTCCCCTCCTTCCTTCAATTCTGAATAGCTACTGGTGTAAACTTGAACCTGGGAACTTCAATGGATAATTATGTCCTCGGCTCATTTCCTTGCTAATCAAGGACAAAAGCTGTAGACACATACACAAACCTCAGAGAGGTTTATCACTTAATTGCTATAAAACAGCTCCAGAGGTTAATGCATGCTTGATCTCAAAGGAGTGGCAGGAATCCTCGTGTTATTTATATCAACTACACATTCAGAAACAAAGGCAGAACATGCAAACCTAGAAATATAAGACAGCCTCTGCTCTACCCTGGGCCCTACCATCCCACCTCAAATACCATCTACCATTTTTCCACGCTCTAAAATTCTAGAGATGGAAAAGTATGCCTTTGCTATTTTCTTCTGATAAGATGCAAACATCAGACAGGATAGATCCTATATGATACCACAGTCGATTATGTATGCCTTGGACAGAATGCATTTTGCAATTTTTCCAGCACACTGGTGTTTACAGCAAATTGAAAGACAGAGCCTGGGGGCATTTCCCTGGGGAACTGGAGGAAGTCATCTAGGGTGGAAAACAGGCAATAGTGGGGGAGGAAGAGGCAGAAAAGGGGAGTCCTTACCTGTTACACATATGAACTTCCTGGTTGGCTTTAACAAAACCCCTGGCCAGAAAGCCAAATGTATCAAGCATCCTGTTTTGAATTCCTAAAATGCTCTCCTTCAGACTTCGTTTGTATCACTAGACTCCTAAGGGTGAGGCCTCAGGAACCCTTAACTCTTTTTCTCTACTGTGTGTTTCTGGCAAACTGGGCAAATACCGTTTTGAAATCAAATCACATAGGTATGTGAGGCAGGAGCGGCTGAGCAGATTACCTTGAAAATGTCTTTGGATCTTTTTGTGTAGCTGTGTAAAACACAAGAAGCTTGCTAAGGTGCACATTCCAGCATGTACTGCCACCTCCCCTCCACATTTTGGATTTCGTGACAACTTCTGGTTCAGATTTGTAAAATGTCTCCTTGGGTGCCAAGTTCTGCTGAGCTCTCTTGATAATCTACCTGTAGAGGATTTGCAGGGTAGTGAGGATCTCCGCGCTAGTAAGGCATCTCTTTGTCTCAGTAGTGGGCAGAGCGAGACCTGGTCAACTTCATGAGGCTAGAGGCATCCTTGGGAACTTCTTCAGTTTACAGATTAAGAAACTTCTCATGTGCACAGCTCTTACCATGACAACAAAATACTTGAACAAAAGGCCTCCATTCCATTGAACTAGGAAAGAAACTCAAGAATAATGAAGCATGGGATGGGGTTATATGAGGTTAGATACAAATGTTGCTTGAACATGCATTAACAATCTAAAGGGCACTGTGAACAGAAAAAGCACACAGTGCTGGCTGAGAATATTTTCACAAACAAAAATAATTGGCTTTTTGAAGCATATCTAGGGGCAGGGTGAACCAGGCTCCCGAAAAAAACAGAGAAATAAGGGTGCCTACTGACAAACAGATAGACAGACAGAAAACAGAAAGCATGCCCAGATTCTTTATGGAAGTGTAATCAGATGATGTTTGCTAATTGGAATCTCAGCCTGACTCAACAGACATAGTCCTGAAAACTCCGTCTCCTATGGTTCTGAATCCCCACTTAACAAACCACCTATTGATGATGCAGTGCCAACTGGAGAGGGGCAGACATGCCTTCTCATTCTAAAAACTCGCATTGGCATTCCAGTTTTTGGATCAGTTTCATGTGAACAGAGTTAGTAAGTGCCTATCACTTAAAATCAGATCAATTCTCAACATAGCACTGAAGCCCGGTTCCTGACAGAGATACAATCGGTCTTTTTTTGTAACATTATTCTTTCGTGGGACATTGATTTTTTTTTTCCTACACCTCTCACTGTTGTTTATGAAGCGTATTTCCCTTTGTCGTAAGATCCATACTCATTGTCTGCATAACTGGGAAAGAGCTAAGAGGTCTACTTCACAGGTACAGTCGATGCTCACTTGAGAATGTTAGTATCACTCCACAGACACAAGGTCAGACTTGAGTACAGTCTTCAGAAAACCTAAGGTTAAAACTTTCAGTGGCAGAGCTCCAGGTCAGAAATTGGTAAGAGCTGTGGGTCCTCTCCATAGAAACTATGACCCAAGTATCCTACAAACGAGTGAGATTTATGAAGTTCAAAATCATTTCACAGAAGGAAAAAGCGAGTCTCTGTGAAAGGAGCCGCCCTAGTTTGTACCATGACTTATGGGCAGAAATGTAATTGGATCTTTAATATCTTCAAGTCAAGGGCAATATGACCCAGAAATAGATCCAGATGATCCCGTGATGTGAACCACTCTCATTCCCTAAGCCAAAGTGCATTTAATCAATTCTCAGTGCATTGTCTCTTTAAAAAGTGTCATGAGTGGGCTGGGTGTAGTTCAGATAGAGCGCTTGCCTAGCAAGCAGGGATCTCTGCTCCATCCCTGTCTTCGCAGAGTCACAGTGAGGGAGCTACGGAGAAGAGCAGAGTTCACACTGCTGTTCTGGACAAGGTGCAAGAGATGAATCTGGGAGTTGTCAGAGCTTGGTCCTATATTCTAGACATATTATGCAAACACAGATTTGTCCAGTGATTTTGATCAGCTAATAGTGATACTGCAGAACGAATTGAACAGTCTAACAGACCCAGAAGGCTTGTCCTGGTGAGTTCCCTGTAATGTTAGTTCATGTACCTGTGGTACTTTGTATCGTACAAGGTGATCTCAGGTTTACATAGAAACTGAGAGAAGGAACAGGAGGAGAAATTCCTAAATCAAACAGCCTTATATCAAATATTTTACTTGCATAAATGGTGGCATAAATGAAAACCATCCTCTCACCTATGGGACCTGTGTTTGAATCCTCATCTTTAGACCCGGATATAAGTCCTCACTGCAAGAGTCAGCATTTCTCTACATTTCGTACAGAGCACTTACGTAAGAGCCAGCAGTGCCTTCAGTGTGAGTAATGGGCTGTATATAGGAGCTTTCACAGGTGTCCCCGGGCCCCCAGACCCCGCATGAGTGAAAACTGGTTCTCAATGCTCAGTCTGGTCATAACTCTGCAGTGTAGACTGGGATCTAGACCCTGGGGCCCACGGATCTGTTTTAGCAAGCCCTCTGACTAATTCTGATAAACTGAGAAGCTCTGGCGGTGGCACGCTTCCCCTAGATTCCCTACACAAAACCACTTCTTTCACTCTTAGAACAGCTCTAACACTCATAACCTTGTCTTCAAAACCACCTAGTGCCATTCCCCATCCGATCTAAGCCCATCATCCTTGGGAAGGAACCAACCTCTGTGGTATTCCAATGCACCACTCAATTTCATTTCAGTCTCCTTCTTGCCAACATGATCAGACACCAAAAGACTGAAGTTCAAGTATGTTGTCCGAGGTAGACTCCCAATAGAGGAAAGATCCCACACAATATAATTTATGGAAAAACACTTTACACCCTCAAACAGAATATCTGAACACAGAAATTTATGTTGGTAAACAGCTTTCTCCAAGAGAATCTACCAGTATAAGTCACAAGCCCTCATTTGGTAACAGAACTTGGCAACGTGATGCTGAGTGGGCTTTTGACAGTTTCCCTATTCCTGTGTGTGTGGTTTCTTGTGTAGCACTAGGTCCTCTTCTCAAGCAGAAGTTGACTGGATGGAACAAAACCAATTAGTGTAAGGGTTGGGAGAAGCCAGGCCTATGCAACCTGACTTCAAACTGTGTCCGTGTTTGTTACTGGAATTACACAAGCGTTCTAACAAGGGGTAGAAATGTATTCTATCATGGAAAAACACAATCAGTGGTACCAAAAATGAGCATAATGTTCACTGGTTAAACCAACATCATCTCCCAATTTATTGCCTAGCAATTGAATTTACCTGGAATCAGGCAGTGGGCAAAGGGTTTGTGAGACATGATGCAACAGTGCCACCATGTGGTTTTCTGCTGAAAGTGGTCCAGGCCAAAAAAAAAAAAAAAAAAAAAAAATGCCACTAAAATAGACGCTCATCTCCCCAGGCCACTTATATATTCAGACCTCATCATTTCCATTTAGAAGTCCGTAAGTAGAAGAGGGAAGTCCTGCTTTAGGCAGCATAATATTACCTAGGTAACTAGGTTACCCACAGGTTCTCATTTTCACCTTTTCTTCAGTGCATTCTGTTTACACAGGCATACAAGCACACGCACGCGCGCGCGCGCACACACACACACACACACGTGCATGCACATGCATCCTTCGTTTCTGGGTAGTTAACTGTTATAGAACACCAGGTTAATCACCTTCCATGTTACTCTTGATTCCAAGACACTGCCCACCCATAGCATCCTGGCTTCCTGCTTCCATTCTAACTCTGAAGGTTTCACCCCGGCTCAGCCCTTAAAAAGTCATCAGGAACTAAGTTCCATCCTGGTCATTAAATAAAGAAAGGGAAGATGGTACAATTGTGAAAATTCTAGCAAAAATTCCTCTAGCTGGAGACATGTTTTTCTTTGACATCTCCTGCGTCTTTACGGGCAGTACACCGCTGTAGAAGATAGTTAGTGTGAATGCCAAAGAACCTCACAAGCCATTTACGACATTATAAAAGAAGGTGAGGTTTTTAAGTGAGTCAAATTCTATCAGTAAACATACATATCTGCAAAGAACGTTTCCGAATATGTGCATTGGCACTTTCTGGGTTCGAATTGCTATGGTTACTCAATCAACCAATGAAAAGGTTAAGCATGTTTGCCAATCATTCTGTGTTTCAGATAAGGGCAAGAATTTGTCAAGCTACTCAGAGAGCCACAACAGGAAGATCCTGAGTTCAAAGCTTCCCTAGGCAACTAGGGACACTCTGCCTTTAAGATTAAAAAAAAAAAAAAACAAAACAAAAGGAGTGGGTGTTTGGCCAAGTGAAAGAATGCTTGCCTAGCATGCACAAGACTGTAGGTTCAATTCCTGGTACTGGATAAAAGATAATAAAGTAACTATGCCTATGTCCCTAGCAACCATTTTTTTCAAAGTCCAGAGGAGAAGACAAATATAAAAATGAGAGAAAGAGAGGGAGTGGAGGAGGGAGAGGGAGAGGGAGAGAGAGGGAGAGAAAGAGAGAGAGAGGGAGAGACAGAGACAGAGAGACAGAGAGGGGGAAGAGACAGAGAGAGATCTATTCTACATAGGAGGATCCTCGTGAAAAAAAATAGATATTTCCTCTCCTATCTCATGTGTCGCCAGTGTAACATGGAAAGTGGAGTGAGAGTCATGTGTCATGTCTAGTTTTGAATCTCAGTCACCTGTCTCATCTCCTGCATCCTGGGAGAATCACCTTAATGTTTAGATGCTCAGTTCTCTTACAAACAAACTCAGTCTAAAATTCTCTACTTCACACAAATAAGAAAAACTAAATGACAGGATTATCAGTCCTTGGCACAGGGTAACGATAGCCATTACCACATCCTCTCAGCCAGCAAGATGCTAAGAACGACTCACTGGATGGATCTCCTCACCTAACTTACCTAGTCGCTAGGTAACCATTGAGATCTGTTCTTAATGTCCACCCAGGAAAACTCTGCTGGTCCTGTTCTTTAGTCCTCTTTAGTGATGCTGCTGCTGCTGCTGCTGGTGGTGCTGATGCTGCTGCTGCTGGTGCTGATGCTGGTGTTCCTACATAAAAGGGCTTAACTAGCTCTGCTGTATCTATGAACTTTCTATTTCTCAAAATATCTGCTTTCAGTAATGGGTTGTGGGGTGGTCGCATTCTCTACTGCACCCTGCTGAAATATTAGATACCGGTGGGCTCTGGAGGATGGGGCTGTCCTTGTCTTTAGTTGAGTGCCCACTGGGGTGCGCCTCAGGCTGCAGAGAACAATTCCAAACCCATGGTCAGGCAGGTGACCAAGGTTTAACTCAGTAGGTCTCAAAAACCAAAACAAAGACACACAGGAGTGAATATTAAAAGGGGAATGGTTGAGAGGGGTTAATGAGATTAGGAAGGAGATTAGAGAGGATGGGGTTATGGTAATCGGGACATGCCTTATACATGCAGGAAACTGTCAAAGAACAGATACAGTAAAAGTTATTCAGATGTTAGACACTACTTAAAGCTGAAAAAGCACACACTCGGTGTCTTGGAAAGCACTCTATTTGCTAGGGGTAGAGATTTTCTTTCCTTTCCATGGTTGTTGAAGACAGCTTCGGTGTTTCTTAGTTGCAAAATTAAATTCAGAATGGCTTTTACCTCCAGCTCGAGACACCTTGAAACATTTAGGGTGACCATTGGGAGGCAGAGGAGATTTTCCAAGACATACAATAGTATTTATGTAAATCTATTCACTAGATGCTCTGCCCCAACCAACAAGCGGACCCTCCCCTTCCTCATGCTCAGTCTCTGGTCTCTGTGATCAGCAAGAAGGAATCCTTTACCATTTCCTCTCTACTGTGCTGGGGCAAGCCTCACTAACACCTAAACGCAAATCTAATCTGGAAGCCTTCTAAGAAGCCTAGGAAATATCCATCCCTAAAAAAGCTTAGGAAACAGAAATCATACACTGAAGCAGGATCAATATTCACTTATACTGTCCTCAGATGTACAAAAACAAAAGGCTCTTTTACTCTTCTGTAATGGATCTGACTTTCTCATGGGCTTTCACCAAGCTGAAATAAAGGAGGGGGGAGAAAGAAAGAAAGAAAGAAAGAAAGAAAGAAAGAAAGAAAGAAAGAAAGAAAGAAAGAAAGAAAGAAAGAAAGAAAGAAGGAAGGAAGGAAGGAAGGAAGGAAGAAAGGAAGGAAGGAAGAAGGAAGGAAGGAAGAAGGAAAGGAAGAAAGGCTTGTTGAAACCAATAATTTTTTTTCTTGGAGTTGTGGCTCTGCTCACACTACATGATGAATTCTCCATGGGTCAAACTAAGTCTGCAGGCTGACATTTCCCCTTCTGAAATGACACCATAGGATAAGGAACAAAGGATGTGGCTGTGAATCATGTGACTTTCAAAAGGCAGGTGGGAGGAAGCCATTGGAGTCCTTAAACTGTAGCCTGAGACCTGCTGCTTCGGATGGGATGACTCCTAAAGACCAGGGTTCCGACCATGTTCCAGGGACATCCTGTTGATGGTCAAGTACGCAGCTGGCACCATTGGGCTCTGCCAGCCTAGCCCAATATTAACTACTGCTGGCAGAAATGAGAGCAATGCAGGAGGCCTGTTCTGTGGTCCTCTGTAACAAGGCATGCTAGTTCACTGAAGCAACCCTTGTTGGCTAACCTCCCTAGTTGGGCATTGTGGAGCTTAGTAGTTAGTTGTCCATGAAAGCTTGAGGAATTCTTGGAACTTTTTAGGTAACTTGAGAGCTAAAGAAATTTGGGAAGGCTTAACTGATGCCTTCCTAAGACTAAACAAGCTACAAGGCCAGCCTATAAACCAAATCCATAGCTGAATCCTAAATAGGCTTCACACCAATGTGATACACACTTCCCCTCTATAGAGTGCATAGTAGGAAAATAAAGAAAAAATTTAAAATCATGTCTTCTTCACCTCCCTGTCTTCTGAGCATGGCCCCTTTTTGACCCCCAACAACAGAAGGAACGGTTGAACTGTCTGCCCCCTCTGTAAATGTTCTTCTTCTGGTCACAAGTCTTATGCTCATCCACGTAGTATGGGGAAAGCTCCAGCCCTTGGAAAAGCCACAAGCTCTGTCAGGCTCCCGACACTGCTAAAGAAGTTTAGAGGGAAAGAGTTTGGAGGAACTTTTTCTTCTCTTTATAAACATCCTTTTGACTTAACACAGATCCAAAGGGGAAAATGTCTCGCTTTAGACATGAGACTTGGAATATTAACTTTCTCTTTGAGCCCCTCTTATCATCCTCCTAATTGGTAGGAAGATGCCACAGATAAACAAGAGAGATGACTCTGTGTAGGTAAAAGCAAAGCAAAAATAGACTTCAAGAGTGTCAGCCCACGAGGTGATCACAGCTCTTCTGCTAAACTCTCCAGATCCTCAGAGCCCACTACACCCTCAACATCAGAAGAAGCACCTGAAGATAAGACAAGGCTTGTAGCCTCAGGGAACCTTCAGTCTGCTGGGAAGAAAGGCCCTGCTGTCTCTCAGAGGAGGAGCAAGATCTGATTTGCACAAATGAGCAGAGACAAGGAAAGGCCCTACCTAGCTAGTGTAGCTCAGCTTCCCTTCCTCCTCAGCTATTGTGAACTTACTTATTTTTAAAAAACATCTTTCTATGGCTTCGAAGGAAGGCACTGAAGCAAAGAGAAAGCCAGCAACTGCCACACAGCGGCTACAGAAGGCTTATTGTCAGGAACCAGCTATCCCCTGGGGTATAAGCCAAAGTGGATGAGGATGCCTACTGGGTCCCGATTTTGCATATGCAATTTGTGCTCATAATTATTTTTGATTACTTCACGGGTCACATCAGGCTTTACCAAGCAAACATCCACTAATTAAATATTATGCAAGATGTCTTGTTTCAGTGCAGTCTTCTATATGTAAAATAGATTCTGCTGGGGGGAAAAATCTTCCAATGGTTTTCACAGGTTTGCTTTTATTTCAGCAAGACCCCTTGAGAGTGGTAGGTGATAATTTTTTTTTAAACCAACTCTTATCCAGAGATTTGGTAAGCATAGGACTAAATGTAGCCATTAAATTAAAAATTAACTGTTCTTCTAGATTGCATGAATTTCTCCCTTCCTTTCCAAGATTAGCATCAATATTCAGTAAACCAAGTAGAATATAAATAACCCTTAGAGATCAAAATGTGATCTTATATCCCTTTCTCTTCTAAATAACCACTTTTATTCTGCTGGATTTGGGGGTTTGGACAAACACAGGTTTGCAGATATGAGCCAGGAACGCAAGCCCCTCATCAGTAACATTCCACCTCTGGAATTCAGCTGTGAGTAAGTCCACAGCTGCTCCTTCTGCAGGCTGGACTACAAGGGTGTGGCCTCTTCTGGACCACACACTTCTCACATGCTAGCTTGAGGTATTTGTCCTCTATGAGGTCCTTCTTGATATCTCTGGGCAGACTTTTCACGTCTCAGAAAGAGCCCCTCAACATAGTACCATAAAGTCCACAGTCCTCAGTCACCTCTGTCTCTCAAAATGGCTACAAGGGAAAGGTGGGTTTTCCCATCGAGCACAGGTCAGTAGACTTCTGCTTTCTTTTTTACAAGCTGCCTCAGCCAGAGCTAATGTTGTCTTTGTCGAGGTCTTTGTTTATAAGTCTCTCTCCATCCCCTGGACCCTTCAAACTTGCCCATAAGCCCATGATTCTTCTCCTCCATTAGAAAAAAAAATCACTTTCCCAGTATTCTCTTCCTCCATCCTCCCCCAACCTGATCCCTCCAGTCCCTGTCCCCACCTACCCCGAGTCCACACACCCCCAATCCACCTGAGATATCTATTCTATTTCCCCTTCCCAGGGAGACTCATGAATTCCCCTCTTGAGCACTCCTTACGATGTAGCCTCTCTGGGTCTGTGGATTGTGACATGATTGTTCTTTACAGTTAATATTCACCTAATAAGTGAGTACATATCATCTTTGTCTTTCTGGGTCTGGGTTCCCTCACACAAGATGATTTTGTTTTCTAGTTCCATTCATTTGCCTGCAAATTTCATGAGGTTATTTTTTTTAACAGTTTACTACTCTATTGTGTAAATATATCACATTTTTTATCCATTCTTTGTTTGAGGGAATCTAGGTTGTTTCCAGTTTTGGGCTATTATGAATAAAGTTGTTAAGAACATAGTTAAACATATCCTTCATGAACATACTCACGACTGCTATAGCTGGATCCTGAGGTAGATCACTTTCCAATTTTCTGAGAAACTGCCATATTGATCTCTCTTGGGGTAACCTTTTTTACTTTGTATGAAGGTGTGTCTCTGTAGTTCCAACGGTTACTTCTGCACTGGAGAGCTAGCTAAGTGCTGATGGAACTTTGGTATCTTCATCTCTATGGCCGTCACTGGGTTTTCTATTTCCTAAATATTTGCCCTTCTTCGGTGGCCTAAAGCAATCTAGAATTGTATTAGAGGTTATCTCACTATTGACTGATTATAGCAAAGGGCTGACAGACAATAAGTAAGGCAGGAAGTGGGGGGCCAGAACATCTGGGAGACAGGGGTAGTGGGAGAAGAGAACAGACTCAGGAGACTCAGAGGGTGGGTACAGAGAGAACAGACACAGACCACAGTGGAGGAGAAAGGTATAAAGTCAGCCATGTGTTAGGTCATAGGCAAGACAGGTTAAGTTCTATAAGCTAACTGGGAAACTGCTCTAGCAAAGGGCCTAAGCATTAAACTTCATTAACAGCCTCCATGTTTTATACCAGAAAAGCCAGACTATAGATTTCCAAAGTGTCTGTACAAGTTTGCACTCCCATCAGCAATGGAGGAGTGTTCCCCTACATCCTCACCAACGTACGCTGTCATTTGTGGGTTTGATCCTAGCCTTTCTGACAAGTGTAATGTGGAATCACAGAGTCATTTTGATTTGCATTTCCCTGATGGCTAAGGATGTTCAACATTTCCTTAAGTGCTTCTTGGACATTCGAGATTTCTCTGCTGGGAATTCTCTATTAGAGCTGCAACATTTTAATTGGATTATTTGCTTTGGCAATGTCTAGTTTCTTTAGTTCTTTATAAACTTTGGATATTACCCCTCTATCAGAGGTGGAGCTTGTCAGATGTGGAGTTGATGAAAATCTTTTCAAACTCTGTACACAGCTTGAAGAGAGCTGAAGGGGAGTTCAGTGATGAGCTAGAAAACTAGTACAATGAAAATTCCCAGGAATATATAATGGTGACTCGAGCCAAGAATCCTAATAATGAGGGGTATAGAGCCTAAACTGGCCATCTCCTAGGTAACTAGGCAAGACTTCCAGTGGAGAGATTAGGACAGCAACAAAAACTTCAACCTACAATTTGTCCTGCCTGCAAGATGTGCTGGGATAAAGGTGCACAGAAATGGTGGGAGTGGCCAACCAAGGACTAGTCCAGTTTGAAACCCAGGCCACAAGAGGGAGCCAACTCATAACACTGCCTGAAGGGCCAGAGCCCCGAAGTCAGATAGCCTAGAGACCTAGGATGGAACCAAACATGACCACCGGTAAAATAAGATTCTGCTGTACTCACAGATCAGTGCCTAGTCTGACTGTCATCAGAGAGGCTCCATCCAGAAACTGATGGAAACAGATGCAGAGACCACAGCCAAAAACATGGCAGAGCTGCAGAAGTCCTACAGAAGAGGCAGGGGAATGGTTGTAGGAGCCAGAGGGTTCAAGGACACAGAATCAACTAATCTGGGCCCATAGGAGCTCACAGAGACTGAACCAACAACCAGGGAGCCTGTCTGACGTAGACCTTTTACATACATGCCATGGTTGTGTAGGTTGGTCTTTTGTGGGACTCCTAACAGAGGGAGCGGAGCCTGTCTCTGACTTTTCTGACTGCTTTGGGGACCCTTTTTCTCCTACTGGGTTGCCATATCCAGCAATATAAAGGGAGGTACCAAGTCTTACTGCTACTTTATGCTATGTGTGGTTGATATTCCTGAGAGGCCTGCCCTTTTCTGAAGGGAAATGGAGGATAAATGGAATTGGGGGGGGAGGGAGGAGAGGAGGAGAGAGAGAAAAAACTTTGGTTGGGATGTTATGTATGAGAAAAGAATAAATTTTTAAATTTTTAATTAAAAAAAAAGAATCAGACTTTCAGTAACTCGTACATGCTGCCCAACTCTAGTTCTTCTTGGCAAGGCTCTAATCACAACTTCTAGGACCTTGCAATGCTAGGAATGGCAGCAGATGACTCCAGGTCCCAGAGCACATTAGGAAGTGTTAACCATGGTAACAATTATAACTCTAGAGAAATCAAGCCTCACCGGCTACATTTCAAGCAGACTTCCAGAAAGGATTCAATTGTGTTACAAATGGTATTCTTCTCAGCAACCCTAGAGAGCCAACTTCTTGGGGATATTTCAGGAACAGATCAAATCAGTGCTCCAAAAACTATTCTCCAAGGAAAGACTTAGGTAGGAAATCCAAAGGGTTCTGAATAACTTGCCCCATCCCTGGTACCAAGGGCCTCACCTCTTGGATCCTTGTGCAGATCCCTAGGTTTTCCTTCCCTTTGAGAGTAGAGACCAGTGCCTTAGAGCATGTGCATTCACTCACCAAGCGAACCCACTGCTTCCCCACTCCCGCCTGGGCTCTGCTATAATTTTGCCCCTAATACATGTACTCAGGAGTTTCCAATTGCATCCAAAAGTGGGAAGTGCTAACAAAGGACCCAGGCAGTCTCCAGTAGAGGGCAGATTAATTAACAGTCAGGATGAGAAAACAAAGTCATCTCATTTTTTCTTGGGTTAGTCCTGTATGGCTTTACTTAATTTGGGTGTCTCGTGAATTTAGCAAAAGAAAAACAAGTTAGCCAACTCCTTCTCATATATTAAACTATAAGATACACTCTATAGAAAAATGAAGACAAATGTTACCTATATGTGTGTGCGTTTATGTACATATATGTATTATATATATATGTACATATAGGCATGTATATGTGTATGCCTAAATATGTACTGTGCATATATGTATGTGTATATATATCATGTATTATATGTGCATTATGTGTGCATTCATGTGTGTGTAATGCCTTTACTTTTGTTCTTCTCTTTATATATCATGATGATATTTTCAATGACTAAACTAAGCTTACCCTGCATCTTTATGCCACATATTTCTATGTCTTTTGAACTAATTGAAGGTAACACATGCTTGCAAAGCCTAGGACTATCTACCCAATACGAAACTACAGGGGTTTATTACTTCAAGTAAAACAAATATGTTCACCCTTACCCAGACCTTTTCCAAAGTGTCTGGTTTAGTAGGGCTGGGCTGGAATCTGAGAACGTTCATCTCTAACTAATATAAGGTGAGCTGACACTGTTGTATAGGGCAGAGGTTCTCCACCTTCTGAAGGCTTCGACCCTTTAACACAGTTCCTCATGTTGTGGTGACCCCAACCCACCAGTTGAGAAACACTAGTATAGTGGCAAGAACATTCTGGGCAAGATGTAAAGGGGGAGCAAGGGGCCATCTTCCCTTTTCTTTGGGCAGATTCCTTAGAAATCATTATAGTTACTGTCTTTGACCCTTTGAAGTGTGTATAAATTCTTTTAACAGAGAAGAAAGCCTCTTTGCCAGTTTTACAAGCAAGATGCTTCCCCAAGACCAGGGCGCTGTCTCTTTGTAATGTCTTCAAGGAGCAGGAGAATAAGTGATTGAATACTTATTCTACGTGCGATTTTAAAATATTTTAATATGCTGTACAATTAGAATGAGAATTAAGTCCATCTGAATGAAATCCAGGTTATTGCTGCTGATGCATCTGCTCATGTGCATTCGGTTTCCGACACATCATCCAGGAGGCGGGCTAGAGCAGGTATGTGTCCCGGTGGCCTTGGTTCTTGAGCTCTGTGGAAGATGACAATCAGGCTGCTATTATTTGGTCACATGGCCCCACCTGTGAGAAAGTGCCCAGCAGTCTGAGATGACCCAGACTATACAAACCTTTCTTGCACACTACGACCCTCTTCTGATCATTGTAAAGAACCAAGTGAGTGAAAGTTCTACAGGGATTTAAATGGTTATGTGGTCTGGGAGCCCATAACTTAGCTTTGGGATGAGATCATGTCTTTGATCCGGCATTCTCTAAATGAGCTTTGAAGTATAAGAAGGAGTTTGGGGAGTCAGAAATTTCTGAAGTATTAAGTTTAGTAGGTTTTCTATTTCCTTTTTCCTTGTTTGTTAACATAGATCCATTGTTGCAAATGAGATATTGGTCTAAGAAAAGATTTATGATCTACCAATTCATCATGACATAGATTTTTCTGAGCCACCATCTTGGCGTTCAGTGGTTTCTCTCCCACATGCATCAAACATCGTGAACCTTTTGTTCAGTAACAATGTATGACTAACAGTGCCACTAAAGGGCCAGAAACCTCCAAATTCCTCAGTGCTGTGGACGGAGAGAGCACCAGATATCAGCAGCTGAGAACATTGATTTTTTTTTTTTTTTAATCCAACAGATGGGCCTTTGAACTCAGGTGCAGCCATCAAGTGAAAATATGAATTTGGTCTGGATGCTTAGCCTACCTCAAGTTTCTTAAAGGAAACTTTCCTAAAAGGCTGAAAACTGAGCTAAAAATAAACAATCTAATTCTTCAATAAAAAGTAGCTACTCGGTGTCCTTGTAGGACACCTCTGCTTAGCTCTGTGCTTTTTTACAGCAGGCCATGTTTATCTGTGGGAAGAAACGAAGAGAGAGGAGGAAACCAAAAAGAAATAATTTCACAAATTATCAGGCAATCAAGAGCCAACAAAAGCCAGCCTGGCAAGACACAGATTCATCCATTTGTCTCTTTTAAAACTCCAAGCTCTGAGTCCACCACTCAGCCACAACTGGAAAAAAAAAATTCTAGCCGCAGCCCATTGATATCAAGGAAATGCATTGCTTTCGACTCAATTTATCATTCCATGGTTCAAATCAACATCACTACAGCATGTTTCAAATTAATTAAAAGACATTCCTTTCCATCCAAAGTATAATCAAGGCAATTTACTTACAAACATAATCAAGAAATTATGTAAAGGAAGATTAACCATATGAAAAATTTTTACATGAGTGAAGTTAATTGATTTTCTTATCTTTTTTTTTTCTTTCAGGTTTAAATGCCAATTCTAACAGACTGAATTTTCCAGAATAATCTCAACTCAGTGGCATTTTAGAATACTTTCTTAAAGGAGATCCTAACTTCCACCCTAAAAGCTCTGAGGCCATGGGACTCTGAGATGCTTAGGTAGGGAATTCCTTGTGAGGATGCCAAACCTGTTCAGATTTCCCAAAACTCTTGGCCAGATCTCCTAATGGCTAGAAATCATGTGGTAGAGGGTGGGGGTGTATGGTGACATGTTCTTTCTTTCTATAAGGGCTTGGAGCTAAGTATATTAACAGCCCAAGGAAAGATAAGGTTATTAGCTGTTCTGAACACAAGAGAATAGGAAGAAAAGCATCTGGCCATGTTTGGTCACCTCCAGTTGCCTTACAGAAAAGAAAATGCTTGCTTGCAATAGTCACCATAGAGAGACTTGGTGCCCTCTGCTGGAAGGCAGGCAGCCTCCTGTTAACAACGAACTTGAATGCAAAGGTTTCCATGGTTCCATCTCTGCTCTAGCACATCATGAGCAAATAATTTCTTCCCAAGTCATGTCAGGAGAGCCCATTCTTGAAACATTGAAAGCAACTTAGGGTCCCATGCGCAGTGGCCACCCACCTTTATCTGACAAATTAAATTCTTTACCCAATACCACTGCAGTTTCCAAACTCACCAACCAACTGGTGTTTTATCACACTTTTTTCTCTGTAAAATTAATGTTAAATGTTTAATTAAGGCCTAATCAGTGCAAGACCACCCACATTACCACAGTGAACTTTCACAATCGCAACCGCATGCCAGAAAAAGCACAGTTTGGAAGAAGGTAGCAGGGCTGGAGGCCAGTTCTGCCATTTTCCCCGATGTGTAAATTCCAACAAGTCAAACATTCCTGCTTCTCGTCTGTCATATAGGAGTGATGATCGAATGTGCCCTATGGAGTTGAGTGAACTAAATGCATAGATCTATTGGAAGAATTTATAACAGCCATAATAAATGTTAACTTATACTAGCTCTGATTTTCAACAGCTGTCAGTCTGGACATAATTCCAGGAAATGCTCCAAGAAAATGGTGTCTCCGGATATGTGGGTCTGAGGGAACGATTTGGCTTTGACACCTTTTAATTCACCTTATTTTTTAAGTATTTTTTTATTTTAAGATTATAATTTAATTACATTTTTCCTTTCCTTTTTCTTCTTCCTAACCCTTCCATATAACCCCCTCACTCTCCTTCAAATTAATAACCTCTTTTTTTCTCTAATTGTTATTGTATGCATATATACATACACATACATATATATTCCCAAATACAACCTGCTTAGCCCACATAATGTTACTTGTGTGTTAAGTTTTCAGGGCACTGAACAATCAGCTGGTGTGCTCTTCCCTGAGAAGGACTCCCTCCCCTATTCACAGCTCTCCTTCGGTACATATCGATCTTGTGTAGGACTGAGGCCTTGTGGCCTTTTCCTCGCCAGGTTTGGCATGTCACATTGATGAGACCTTACTAGGAGCTACAGTCTCCCTACAAACCCCCTGTTCCCCTGGCTCTTACAGTCTTTTTCACTTCCCTTCTTCAGCAGTGTTCCCTAAAACTTAGAATCCGAGTTGTTTTGAAGATGTACCCGTAGGGACTTGTGACAGGTTGTTGTTTTTGTAGTGATCTCCATCTGTCTCAAAGAGAACGTTCCTCGTTCACCACGTTCCCCACACTCCATTACTTACCACTGTCAGAAGTGTGATCTTTCTGTACAAGGTACGGTGAAAGGAAATGACCATTATCCATATTTGACCAGTAGCAACAGTGCTGGTTCTATAAGCCCTCCATCTTTGCCTTCTCGGTCATCAGTTATCACACGTAGGTACATACTGTTTCTGTGGGCTTCATCTCATTTGAAAACTCAAAATCAGAGAGCTAATTCGGTAGAATCCAGGCCCTTTGGAGAATGGGGTGGGGAGTGTAATAATGGTAAGAGAAGTCAACTGATTCCTTTGGGTCTCTGGATGTGGGAGCATCTGTTCCCAGACAGGTGGCACTGTTTGGGGAATAGTGGGAACTTTATCATGGGCCTACCTGGAGAAAGTTGTATCCACCTCCAGTCCTTCTAGTTCCTTGCTTCCTACTCCACCATGTGAGAAGCTGCCACCTCAAACTCTTGGTGCTACCAAAGGAGCCATGCCAGCAGCCATGCCTGAACCACTGTGACAGAATAAAGCCTCTGAGCCTTAGTCAAAACTGAATTTCTCTCACTTAAGTTGTTCCAATCAGGGATTTTAGTCACAGTAATGAGAAAAGATGCCAAAACATCCATGATCTAGCTATAAAGGCAAAAATCTGAAAATGACAGAATCCTTATCTTTCCTTCTCTCTCTCTCTCTCTCTCTCTCTCTCTCTCTCTCTCTCTCTCTCTCTCTCTCTCTAACACACACACACACACACACACACACACACACACACACACAACTCTAGAGAATATGACAGAATTGGGCTCTGTGAGCCTCTTACCAGCTCCCAGGTACTGTGACAGTGATTTTCAGGAGGACACACAGCCCCACCACTGCCAGGTTTCAATACTGGCTTAGAATCTTCAGAATGTATTTTTTATAAAGCAGATAATGCTCATTTTTTATGGTTTTATGAGGACTAAATAAGTGTTTCCCCCAGAATAGGGCCCAACATGATTAAGACATTATTACCTTTATTTAAAATTACAAAAAATTAGAAGATGGGTTTAGACTGGGACTGAAGCTCAATGGTAGGTCACTTGCTCTACGCTATAGTAAGAGAAAAAAGGCATTGACCCCACCCACCACCAAAACCACAAAACAAATGCAGGTGCCGTAGCGTATCACAAAACATAGTGAATCAGAACCCATGAACCATCACAGATGATTCTGCATACAACAGCTTAAGAAACTATGATAGTCAGAACTCATTTGACCGCCTCAGTTAAAACATATTCAAATGGCCCAGGAAAAGAAGAAGGAGTTTGATGAGTTGAGACGGGTGAATCTTAATCCAAGTCAGCTTTGTCCCCCAAGCATGTTGCCAATTTCTGGAGCATTCCAGTTGTCACAGTATAGAAAGGGTGCTACAGGGACCTGATAGTATAAGTCAACATGGATAATCAATGTCCCACATGGCACAGGAAAGCCTCCTGACTGAACCACCTGGTCCCAAACATCCTTAGAGCTGATGCTGAGAAATCCTGGTGAGACAAACCAGAGCTTCACACATCCTGGAGGGCTTGTCAAAGTGTGTACTCTGACTCCGCTGACCTAGGGTCAAATCTACAAGTTGGATTTCTTTTAACCTGCACCACGGGGAGCTGGTTAGAACAGCCCTGTGCCTTACCTGAGAACTGCTGAGTCAGAATCTGTATTACACTAATGCCTCACTGTTACTGCTCTGGAAAAGTCAGCTAGGCTTCTGCTAATCCACACAAGAGAAACCTGGGTTTCACAATAAAATTAGACAGAGGCTAAGTCTGGCTTTGCTCTCCAAGCAGTGTTCTTTCTCATTTAAAGATGCTGGCCACCTGGAGTGTTCGCCAGCTGCATCTCTGGGTTGAATTAGTCTTATGTCCAAAGTATGTCTTAACATTATTTAGCCAAAGGCAGCAAAATCTCAGTGAATTCTGAGAAGTGGGAGAAAGAATGGAAATAGGAGAAGAGGTGGAAAAGGGAGGACTGAAGAGAGAGACAGTTGGGGAAGGAGAGGCGAAGGAAGTGAGAAAGTTGGGAGGGAGGGAAAATTGGAAATAATTTAAACTGGGTTAATCACAAAGAGCTTCACCACAGAACTTCTCAGAAACTTTTAAACTCTTAACATGTATTTTGAAATTCCTAAAGGAGGTGTTTTCAATATTTGGCTACAGAAGTTTGTGGTATATCTGAGGGTCTTAACACTCCAGGGGATTTCCACTGAGCAACGCAACTCTCCCTCTCTGTGCCATTCACTGGAGCTGTGAGGACACTGTCCAGTGACATCTCCCAGAGCTGTCACTTCACTGACTCTCTGTCTTTTGGGAACCAGGAAAGACATTAATAAATTAAAAAAGCAATTAACATCGTTACCCCTTAGCACACATAGGAACATTTTCCGTGTTCTCTCATTCTTACAACAGTCCTACAAAGTAGGAGTCAGCCCAGTCCACACCTTAGAAAAACTGAGACCGCAAGGAGAATCTGGCTGCAAGCCCCAGACCTGGGTCCTTGCATGGAACCTTCTGAGGCTAGCAGATAAGAAACCGAGAACCAGAAACAAGACTTCTTTGCAGGAGGTAACCTCTGTCTCTTGCAACTGCTAACTTACTTCTCTTGTCTTTTTCTGTTCTCCGTGTCCTTTACTGCAGTTCACGGTCACGAGGACAGAAATTTCCTTCGTTTCCACAAATGAACTCCCAGGACAGAGCTTTGTCTGACTCTGGCACATGGAGCATGGAGATCTCTGTGCTCACAGATAAGCACACAGGTTGGTTCTTCGAGAAAGAGGAAGGCTGTACCTGTTAGCCATCCAGAAGGCTGGGGCAGATGTGTCTAGCCTGGTGGCCTGTGCTCTGTGTGGTCAAGGAGTTTTCTGGCCCAGAACCCTTCCCCAAACCCTTACCATTAGCTTGTTTTTCCCCATCAGTCTATAGAGCCTATATTTCTTGGATTTTACAGAGTTTCAGTATAGTCACGTCTGATGCGCATTTAGCTTACTTTGGTCCTCAAGACCTCTGTGTTTTGTTGTGTTTGCAGGATTGAGTTAGTTATCGCCAGAACAGTGCTCGCCCAATTTTTCAGTGCTTGAATATGCCTATAACAAACCAGTGTCTGACTCCCAAAGTTTGCATTAACACCAGCTACTAAGCCATGTTGAGCTGACAAACCTGCTTGCCTCCCATAGCTCCTCTCTGTACAGCCTGTTAAGGCCAGAGAGATGCCCACCCCAACCACCATCCCTACCCCCTCACCTCCCCCCTACTCTATTCCCCCACTCCCACACCCTATCCCAATCCCACTTGTGACTTCGGTTTCACGGTCATTCCTTCCATGGCTACATCAGCATTTCAATTTGCTGTGTAGAACAAAGCCCATCCAGCAGCTTAGAGCCAGCCACTCACACTGGAGGGAAAAGGGGGTTCTGGAATCAGTACCAACCTAATCATGGCCTTTCTTCAGGTAGTCTCCCTTCTCAGATGAACCTTGCATTTATTATCCAAGGCCCAGCATTCTCCAGGTATCTGTCTTCAGCTGTCTACCACTGAGAAATCGGCTTACACCTCGCATGCAAAGCATCTGCTAACTCCCACTGTGCTGCGACGCTGTCCTCCATCCAGCTGTGAGGAACCAGGTTTGCAGAGGTTCTGTTTCATTGCCAATCATTCCTTTACTATGTACTGAATTCCAGCTAACCTTCCTTGACCTGCAAACTCATCCTTCCATCTAGCCTCAGAGCATGGAGATCGGCGGTGCTGTTCCTTGGTTTCCCCGTGAAAAGCACCACATGAAACTTTCTCCGGTGAATACCCCAAACCAATGGCAGATGTTCAAACTGAGGCAAACTGTTGGAGCATGCAATTGTATTTCCAGCTCAAATTTTCAACCAAACAAGATTTTGGATTTGGGTTTATGCAAGAACACAAGGCTAAAAATAAGCATCACCAGCTCCAGTTTTGAAGCAAGGTGGGTTTGGGAAGACCTCAGATCACACTACACACAGCACTTGTAAATGAACATTACGAGACCACTGCCTGGCTGTTTTGCAGGGGAAAAGTCAGCAAGTACATCGGCCTAGGCTTCTGGACCACGGGGCTTTGTGTCACTGAGTATACTTTTAGGATATCTGTTACTTTGTCTCTAAAATGGAAACATGAAGCTAAATAGTTTCAAAAGCCAAATCTCTTACCTTCTGAATAATGCAATCCCAAACCATACACTAGAGGCAGTTTATAAAATGGTCCTTGGGAAGAGACATGGATCTAATCAGACCTGTCTACATACAAGAACACATTGTTTATAAAGATCACCAGTATCTTTTCTCATGATAAAGCTGTGGGATTCCTTACTCTCCTCTCCTTCCCTCCCCCTCTTCTCTCTCTCTCTCTCTCTCTCTCTCTCTCTCTCTCTCTCTCTCTCTCTCTCTCTGTCTCGTGTGTGTGTGTGTGTGTGTGTGTGTGTGTGTGTGTGTGTGTATGTACACAAGCATTGTGAACATGTGTGCATTTAACTTGCACATGCTGTTGTTGTTGCAGGTCAAACTCAGTCCTTTTGTCGAATAGCAGATAATTCATTGGCTGAGCCAATTCCTGAAGCTGTTCTTCCCACCTTCCTCAACTCCACAGTTGTTACACAGACAAGCCTAGGCAATCACCCACCTGTGCTGGAACAAGCCAAAGAAGAAAAGATCAGAACACCAATGCTACATCCCCAAATGCTCATCCTGTAAAGAGCATGCCACCACGGGTGGCCTTCCCACTTAGAAAGGCAGTGGCAAGGTTTCTTTGCCTCAACTGGGCTCCTTAAACTGCCTAGAGCAAAAAAAAAAAAATAAATAAATAAATAAAAAAAAAAGAGGTGTTTTTCTGTCTTGTTTTTAATGTATAGTCTGTCTTACTTAGAGTTTCTCTGTCATAAAACACCATCACCAAAAGCCCCTTGGGAAGGAAAGAATCTGTATCAGTTTACAACTCTCAGGTCCCTGAGAGCAGACAGGGCAGGACCCCGGAGGCGGGAACTAAAGCAGGGGCTGTGGTGAAGTGCTGCTCACTGCTGGCTGCTGTGACTGCTTCTTATACCACCCGTGACCACTGTCCACGGTGGCACCATCCACAGTGAGCTGGCCTTTCCCACGTCGTTCTCAGTCAAGAAACTGTCCCAGTGACTTGCCTCCAGGCACATCCTATGGAAGCATTTCTTTTTTCAAGTCAGATTTCCTTCTTTTCCACAAGCTTCTACTGAGTTCATATAAAAACCAGACAGCACATAATCCGTCTCAGATTGACATTTTATTGAGTAAAAAGAAAATGATCAGGAAAATAAAATACTATTTGCATAATAGAGCAATTTCAAATTGTTACACAGATTTCCAAATGCTTACTCAACAGTTTTGAACTTCTCTTGTGGATTTCCGTAATGAATTGTTCATTATAAATAGTTTCCAGAACCAACCACACAGGACTCTGGGCCCCACTAAGGACTATTATGCAAATCATTATTCTATCAATTCCAGACACTTAATGGCCAACTTCTAAGTCTATACCAGGCACTGATGCTATTCAGACAACAGGCTTAAATGTTTTTCATTAGCTCAAGTTTTGCCTTGGAGGTTACAAGAGCAGCCTATATATAAAACCTAAGCCTAACTCAGCCTAGACTTCTACTTTCTCTCCTAGCCAAACTCTATTTCTCCATCAGCTGTTTCCCCAGGACACGTCCTGAATCGCCCATTTCTCTCTACCTGCACTACAACATGCGTGTCTCTCCTCCACCACCTCACACCAGGATTGCTGCATGCTAGCTCTGAGTGTCTCCTTGGGCTCCATCTCAAATCCATCAAGTACAGTCAATCTCTTCAAAGTCTTTAACCACAATGAATACAACACCTTGCCATGGCCAATCTCATTTCAAACGACATTCTCATCCTTCCCAAGGCTATAGTGTTCCATCATGGTGTTCCATCAAGCTTGTTCCCAATTTAGGGTATGTAATCTATTGTTTCGGCCAGAAACATTATAGGTCTCAGCCTAACTGTAACATCCTTAATGGGGCTTTCCCTTTCTACCCGAAAAGTTTATTTCCCTTCACTGAGATTTCTGTCATTGCTTGGCTAACGGCCTGAGTAACAAAGCCTGCCAGGCCATTAGCATCCAACAAACATTGACCCTCCATAGGAAAAACTTTCAGTAATTTGGGAGTCTGTACATAGTTGCTTCTTAATAATACAAATAAATAATTTTCTCAAAAGAAAGGAGTCCAAATTAAAAATGCTGAGGATTTCTTTGCTGACTTACTTGAGATCTAATTATGTGAAAATTTTTTGATGAAAAGAAGGAAAAATATTACAGTACATAATGGTGTTAATGTGTGAGTTTTTATTGTTTACCCCGTCTCCTTCCTAGGGCTTTATTAATGAGCCAACTATCTCGTATTGGATAATGTATTACAATGAGTTCCATTTGGTTGCAGGTCAAGATAAAATAGCACAGTGTAATTTAAACAAAATGATGTTTGCTTGGTGAATGGCAGACTCATTTAATACTTTCGTCTCTCTTATGCACTTTAGCTCCGCTCCCTCCAGCCTCCCTCCCTTCCAGATCCGGGGAGGGGGTGGACAAGCCAGCTGCTCAGCAATCTAATTTGGCCTCTGAGCAGAACAAGAATCAAGGTGGCCCTTCAAATGGCCACATATTACAAAGGCCAGCCACCTTGCCTGGCTGCCTTTGAACTGTAGTGGGAGTTTGACAGCCATGTATGAAGTTCTGAAAAGCAAGGCAGGTATTCACCACCTGGTCACTTCTCAGAAGCAGCTCTGAGGCCCATGGCACAGGACTAATCCCAGGGAGGCAGCATCCCCTCCAACAGACAACCTTCAAAGGATGGGTGGTACCCTACACCCACCTGTGTTAACCGTCAGCTGCCCACAAGAGAGGGAGTGCTGGGAACTCCCCTGTTATCTACAGCTTCCATCTCTGTGGTACAGAGGCGCAGCTTTGGTGGGCCACAAAGATGGGTTTCTAGGGTGCCTTGGCTTTTGATGCCACTTCAGCTTCACAATGAATGTGTGCCATCTGTGGAGCAGAAACACACCTGACAGGAGAGCGAATCCAGGCAGGGAGTCTGTGTGCGGTCATACTCAGGGAGGTGTGTGCTCAGAACCATTCAGCTTGCTCCAAAAGAATATTGAGTTCAAGTTCTAGAAACTACAGAGAATGCTTATTTATTTATCTGTTCTCTCAGCTATAAAAAGTACATATTGTGAGCCAATGAACCAAGCTAATATGGTCCCAAGTTACCACTGGGTTTCCAAGGCACTGCTCTGAGCACTTGGATCTGGGCCAAAAAATGGGACTATCTGGGATGCAATCCTTTGTTCTTTTATTATTCTTCCTCCCATATCTCATTTTAAGGTGATTTTGAAGATGTGGTAAATAGTCAGGCTATTAGTACTTTTTAACCTTCATCAATTACTGGGTTTTGCGGGGGCTTTTTGTTTTGTTTTGTTTTGTTTTTAATGTTGTGACTTTGCCACCTATTTGGAGAAGATAAGCATGTAAGCAAATTTTTTAAAAAATCTTTACTGCATGTCTTCTTCCCACCTGGAGCCCTTGAGCAGTTTGTTATTTGATGTGCAGCGTATTAGAGCTTAATTACAGAACGAGGCGAAGTGATCAGTTCGGCTGCCATCTGTGTGAAAGTCCTTGTGATTCTCGAAAGTTGAGGACAACTAAGTAAGATATAGAAACTCATTTCAGCTGACAACTCAGAAGTCATTATGTCAGTGAAAACAGTTTGGAAAAGCCAATGCTATGAGCAGCAGTGCTGTCCCCGACACCTAGGCCCCCACATGCCCTACTTGTTTATGAACTCACAAGCCTATAAGTCCGGCAAGACATCTGTGACTCGGATGTGTTCTTTGTTTTGTCCTCAATTAAAACCCTTCTCCCGAGTTCTGTGCACCTGCAGAAGAGCCACCAGGTGTTCTGCTGTTTAAATGCAAAACAACAACCAACACACATTTTTATGTGGGACACACTTGATAGATTGGGGGGAAGCAGAAGCTGGTTCGACAGGCGAAGGCCCCAGCCAGACATGAGAAAGGAAATAAAGTTGGATGAAAACAAATCCTTCATGTTTTTCCCTGTGAAAGGTCAACAAATCCAATTTCAGAAAAACAAAATGGCAACACAGCTTACCGACATTTGAAAACAAGTTGGATTTGCTACAAAAATCTAGATATCGACATACTGCATATATGTATAGTTTGTTTATGTGTTTGTACAGAAATGCCAAATGGTCAGAGCACACTAGCTAGTGCAGCAACACAGATGATAACTGAATTTTAATATTTAACAGAAGACAAAGGACATTCTTGAACACAAGCCTCTTCAGGAACCAGTGGCTGGTCATTTCCCAAACATCCTCTTTAAAGAACTCAGTAAAACATGTTTGCAAAGACATCTGATACTGTGATATTTTTTACAAAGCCCTAATCTGTGTGTGGCTCGAGTCCTTTGCAGGGCCTCCTTTCCTTGGAGAAAAGATGAGGAGGATGAGAATAATTAGTGGATGTTTTCTGTCTGGTTGTTAAACACCCTAATTACTTCAAGCACCACTACCACCACGTTCACACAGCCATCCTTTGAAAACACTTTTCAATCTAAACAAAAATTGATGCTAATTTCTTTCCAAGGATATAGCCAGTATTAACATGATTTGGAGAAACATTGGATTTACTTTTTAAATCTTAACAGGAATGTCAATATTCTGACGGTCTACAGTGGAGAAAACCTACCACATCCAAAGCTGAACCAACCAGAAACTTTACAGTGACTACATACTTTGGTAGACATAAAAAGTACTATAATTATATACCGTGTACCATAACTTTTATTACTGGCTTGCCATTATTTTGGTACTAAAATGCCTCGCTGTATTCCTTCATGCAAAATTTACTTACATTAGAATTATAGTGCTGGACTTTTATTCCTCCCTCTTTTGTGCTGAAAAGAATAACTTTTTTCTGATTGTTATCTCAATAAATCAACACATTGGTGAAGCCTATGAGCACATTTTTCATTAGTTTCTTTGTCATAAACTCAATGGATTAATAAATCATGAATTATTTGTTTCTAACATAAAAGTTAACCAAGGACCCAACACTAGGCACACACGGGCGAAGGAATAGTTCACACCCTTTGCAACACTCCTCCTGGCTGCTATAGGCTAATGAAGTCAACAATTAGACACATAAACATAACAATTAGAAAGACTTCATCCACTCGGATGGAAAAGGAGGGGGTTTGGTTGACCCCTGCTTTGGGGGTGGAACAAAGTGTAAATAACAATAACTATAAAAGAAAATGCAAGTAGCAAACGTGAGAAAATCATATCGACAGCCCTTCAGTAACAAAATTGCACCTGGCTGAGGAAACCAGAAAGACTAAATGAACCATGTGACCCTTGGAATGCATTTTAACGGATAACAGAAATCCACTGGGTAGAAATGGGTAGAAGTCATTCAGACGAGCAATAAGAACAAATACGTACAGGCAGGAGAAAATACAGAGTCAAGTGTGATCAGTTTTGCTTGTATTCTGGGTACATGAGAAAACGTTCTAGAAAGTTGTATGGAGACAACCTTAGTAAGTCAATAGTCAATGGATAGTAGGTGGTAGTGTTAAATAGATTGAAACATAAAAATCAATAGGATATTAATGCATACAAGTTGAAATTGGAAAAATAAAGGCAAAGGACTAGAACTTTTGGTGGGGAAACAAAGTGAAGGTAAAGATGTAAGGGCAGAGAGAATGCAGAGAGGTTAGAACCAAAACTCAATGAAGGGGCTAGGGAGATGGCTCGGCAGGTCAGAGGAATGCTCTGCAAGTATGAGACCCAAGTTCAAATCCCCAGCGCCCATGTGAGAAATGCCAGGCATGTCTGAATATTTCCCTAAGCTGAGAGGTGGCGGGAAAAAGGCACTCTGTGGCCTGAGAGACTCCATGACCAGCTGCCTGATAAACAGCTAGCTTTCGGTTCAGTGAGAGACCCTGTCTTCAAAACGGTCATGTGGAGAGCTATGAGGAGAGGTGTCCTGGCCTCAAATCATACACACTTGTGGGCTTGTATGCCTGTAGCAGACACACACACTTTAAAAAAAAATAAAGACTGCTCATGATTTACACTGCACTCAAAGTCTGAGGAAAATCAAAGGGATTACCAAGATGCTTTGGTGAGCATCAGAAGCCTAAATACATGACCTGATGCCCTACCCTGAGAACTGACACGGCAGAAAGAGACAACCAATTCACACACATTGCCCTCTGTTCTTTACATGTATCATGTGCATGCCCCACACACATTATGCACAATCTTTATTATAATAGTAATAATAAGGATGATATTAGACTTTACACATACATACCTCTCAAGTTGAAGATTCTTATGAGCATTAATATTTGTGAACTAATACTCAGAGAACCCTGCTTCAGACAGCGCATCGAAACCCATCCTTAAGCTTCCTTCTCTATCCCCTTCTTCAGCAGCAGTTGACTCTTGGAGTGCAGAAAACTGGTGACATCTTCTTTGGAACTTATAAACTGACCATAAGTGGGATCTCTTTCCCTTTGATTGATGTTATACGCATGTGCCTGTGTGTCTGCATACAGTGGCCGTGAAAGCCAGAAAGTGGCATTGGGTATCCTGGAACTAGAGTTACAGGCGGTCGTAAGCAGCCATGTGGGGTTAGAAATCAAAAGTAGCTCCTTCGCAAGGGCAGTCAGTGCTCTTACCACCTGAGCCATTGCTCCAGCTCTAAGTGGCGACTTTAAGACAAGAACTCATAGGAAGGAGTCAAAACAGAAACTGGGAAATGACTAAAGTTCCGGAAGGTCACAATGAAGAAAAGAACCGGTGTTCTGGACATGAGACAACCTATTACCACTCCAGGAAGAAGCGCACTACCTGAGCCTTGACTGTAAAGGGTTCGCAATAATATCTAGCCAAAATCTGTGGCATATACTCCAAAGTTTTATGCTAATAAGCCTATACTTTTAGGTTACACAAAAACTATTCACACAATAAATACTTATCCAATAGATATTTATTGAGTACCTATCTTACTCTGGATCCTTTTCGTGAAAACATGGATAAACCATGAGAAAGACAGGCCAAGTTCACATGTCTGATTGTCCAGTCTGAGCCACACCCAGTGTGTAGCTTACATTCTAACAGGAGTTGGGTAGCAAAAGGGACATGACAGGTCACAGGATGCACAGCAATAAAGACAAGCTGAGAACTTTAAATAGGGTAGACAGGGAGTCTGGCAAGGCATCTGCCACCCGGGGCCTAACTAACAAAGGATCCAGAGCCATAATGACTAGAGAAGTCCAGGCAGAAGGGAGACCGCAGGGAAGACTCTAAAACAGAAATAAAACTGAGTGTTTGGGAGATAAAAAGTTACAAACCACCCAGAACACAGTAAAAATAAAAGAGATAGTCCACAGTAAGAGAGGCAAGTGGGAGCCGCGCTGATAAAGGCTCGTTCAGCCACTGAAAGGAGTAGATATCTCACCTACAGTGCAAAAATACGTTTTTAAAAATATTATCACACTATTTTAGAGGACTACCAAGATGGCTCAGTGGCAAGACAGGTGCCACCAAGGCTGGACACCTGAGACTGAGCTCCAGGCCCCATGTGGCAGAAGAGAACCGACTCCTGCAAGTTGTCCTCTTGACAACTTCATTCACAGTTGTGGTTGTGTCCCCTGTATCCTCTCCTCTCCCCTCTCCCTGCTGCCCATGGTCATTTGTACTCTTCTCTCCTAAGTATCCCTTCCACTGGTTACCTATGCTTATTATCCTCTCCACCCTCCTTCCCTCCCTCCTCCCTATCCTCCTCCCCACCCTGCTTCCTACCCTCCTCCCTACCCTTCTCCCCACCCTCCTCCCCACCCTCCTCTCCACCCTCCTTTCCTCCCTCCTCCCCACCCTCCTCCCCACCCTTCTCCCCACCCTCCTCTCCACCCTCCTTCCCTCCCTCCTCCCCACCCTCCTCCCTACCCTCCTCCCCACACTCCTCCCTACCCTCCTTCCCGCCCTCCTCCCCACCCTCCTCCTTACCCTCCCCTAACCTCCTCCCTGCCCTATTCCCCACCCTTCTCCCTACCCTCCCCCACCCTCCTCCCCACTCTCCTCCCTACCCTCCCCCCACCCTCCTCGCTACCCTCCCCCAACCTCCTCCCCGCCCTCCTCCCCACACTCCTCCCTCAGAGCTTCATTTTTCTACTTTAATGGGTCCATTTCTAGTTTCCTGGTCTCAGCTCACAGTCGCTCCCATGTGAATATACCTGTGTCAAAAGTAAAAGCAAGAATTCACACAAGAGGAAATATGTTCTTGGTCTGAATCTGGGTCACCACATTCCACACAGTATCTTCCAGTTTAGTTTTTTTTTTTTTTTTTTTTTTCTGCAAATTCCTTAATTTCATTGTGTCTATGCGCCATATTGTCATTGTCTGTTGATGGTCACTTAGCTGATTCTATATTGTTCTAGAGTAAACATCTCATAAGCTAGCGTCTCAGATTGAATCAAAAGGGCAGGAGGAGAAAAGCAAATGAATGGCAGCTTCCGTCTTTCTCTGTTCAACAACTGTTGTCATGTATCACGTCCTTTGCACACTTTTGAGACTTAACATCCCCCGCTTCACTGACTCAAAACCAATAAACATGGCTGTGCAAATATCTCATAGTAGGATATACAGCCCTTTGACTATTTTGACCAAGAACAGTATATCTAGATCCCAGGCAATTCCATTTTTAGTTTTGTGAAAGGCCTTCACACGGATTTCCATAGTGACTATGCTAGTTTAGACTCATCAACAGTGAATAAAGATTTCTTTCCTAACGTATACACCAGTCCTTGCTGTATTCAGTTTCCTAATGGCAGCCATGCTGCCTAGAATGAGATATGATCTCACAATCATTTTAATTTTCCTTTCAGTGATGCCTAAGAATATGGAAAAAATATTAAAAATATGGGAATAGCCATTCATATTTTTGCTTTAAAAAAATCTGTCAGTTTAGTTTATGGACTAAAAGTTTTAGGTTTGATGACAAAACTCCGGTAATATTCTTCGCAGAATGGTAACAACAGAAAAACCCAAAACATCCTAAAATTTGTATGAGAACATGACAAAGAATGCCTAAGAACAAAAGAAGATGGCCAGAGAGAATAACACAATACCTGGCCTCGAACTAAAGACACATCCATTGTGACAGCCAGCATGGTAGTGGTATAAAACGAAACAGACCAGTGGGTACGGTGGAAGACACCAAAATAAACCCACAGAGCATGCACACCAAATTTGTGACAAATGTTTCAAAAACTCTAGAATAAGAGACAGTCTTATTAAGATGATGTCAGCAAAACGAGGATGCCACTGTAGAACAAAATCAAATCCATGCTCTGTTTCTGCACAGTGGCAAGTGGATCGAGGACCTTAATTTAAAACCTCAAGCACTGAGAGTGTCAGAGGAAAACACCTAAGTGAACACTTCAGGGTAAACATATGAGCAAGAACCTTCTGAATAGAACCAATACAGTAACAGAAAGCTCTATAATTTCACAAATGAGATTACGTGAAATTAGAAAGTTTCGGAACAGTAAAAGAAACCATCAGTAGAATTAACAGAGAGCCTACAAGACAAGAGAAAATCTTCTCCAGATATACTTCAAACAAGGGGTTGATATCTAGAATATATAAAGAACAGCAAAAATTAAACACCCGGAAACGGGGTGTTCTTTGAACAAGTGAGTTTGTCATAAATCGCCATCTTTGCTACATGCAACTCATTGATGTCCATAATCCGCCCTGTGCTGTTGACACTCACTGAGAAGCTGGCTTGGGAACTGGAGCTCTGCTCTCCCTTCTGATTTCAGACCCAAGTAGCCTCCAAGGTGCCTGGTGTGAGGAAGGGCTATCCCCCAACCCTAAACATGACAGCAGGGCTGTCTTACTCTCATGCCAGCAGGAAGCAGAGAAGGGGACACCAGTGCTCAGCTGGCTTCCTCCTTCTTCAGCCTGGGCCTGCAGACTCTGGGATGCTGCTGCTCCTTTTAGGATTTGCGCTAAGTTTCAAGCTGCCAGTTGAAACTGACCACCACCGGAAGCTAGTGAGACGACATTTGAGTTTGATCATCAATCAAACTCAAATGAGTTTTTGAGTCAGTCAAAAAAGAGGACATCAGAGTTGGAATAGCAAGCTTTCTCCTTATGGTCCAGAGAGTGACCTGTGAAGTCATATCAACAGTTTTGGATTAGTGAGCTTAGAGGGCGACGATAGCAAGGCGAAGTAAAGGAATAAATATCTAACCATATCTAGATAGCAAACCCAATCAGGCACTCATGACCTCTGGCAAAAATCGATTGTAGGAGCTCCTTAAAGGCTGGAGTTCCCACCAGAGATGGTCCTGGCCAGAGCAAGTGTCACCTTACTGTCACCTGGCCAGAGCAAGTATAAGGCTTCTTCCAAGTAAGACAACAAACAACAGAAACATCAGATTGGGAGTTCATGACCTCTAGCAGAAATCAGAAGAGGCAAAACAGCCCAAGAGTGAAAACACTGTGCCCTTGAAAACAGCTGAAGAGTAAACCTTTGCAACAGAGGTTATCATTGCTCATCCTATGATTTAAAAGTTCCTGCAATGGGAAAGAGAAGCTGGAGATCCGCCACAACATGGAAACTTCAACTGCCTCAACCTTCCCAGTCTCTGCTGGAGGTACGCAGTGCCTAATGAGATGTGTCTTGATATTGATATACTATTAGAAGTTTATTCTTTTACTTTGGCTTGCTATATACATAATGAACGCATTCATTCAAAACTGAAGATATGATCATCACAGGTCACTCTCTGGACCATCAGGAGAAAGCTTGCTATTCCAACTCTGATGTCCTCCTTGACCGACTTAAAACCTCCTACTGATTCATGACCAAACTCAAATGTTGTCTCGCTAGCTTCTGGTGGTGGTCAGTTTCAACTGCCAGATTGAAACAGTACAAATCCTAAAAGTGAGCAGCAGTATCCCAGAGTCTGCAGGCCCAGGCTGAAGAAAGAAGAAGCCATCTGAGCATGGGTGTCCCCTTCTCTGCTTCCTGCTGGCATCAGAGTAAGACAGCCCTGCTGTCATGCCTTCCAACCCATGACAGGTTGCATTTCTCTGGACTTCGGACCAAGATAATCCTTAAATTATTACTGCTCACAGCAAATAAAATAAAGTGCTTCCCAGACATAAATACTTTCAGCTTGTTTTGCTCCAGGACCCTCGGGTACAATATGCTTATGACACAGCTCACCATATGCTAAGTCACCACTGAAAGAAAAATACCTGTGATTTGTAGAAATTTAGGTTTCTCAGGAGCCTCATTAAGAACAAAAAAGAATATGATAAATCTTAATAATACATTTTATTTACCAGGTAATTCAAGACACTTAAACCCATAATGCAAAAATGATGTAATATTTTTCACATTAATCCATCAAATTCCAATGTATTTTATACATGGACAGTATGTTTTAAATAAAGACACTATGTTGTCATCAGAAATCTTCACTAGAACATACATATAGCTACATAACCACTAATCTGACATTTCAATTTACAAAACTGTACATTTGAAAAAGAAGGTTCCCATTCCAAAGTTCTAAATCTACTTGGAAGCTTTCTGGTAGCTGAGTTAAGTGTGTTCTTGGTTTTACATTGAAGGTATATAATGACGTTAGTGGCTGTTATCCTGGGGGCCACAGCGTTGCCATAACTGGCAGTTCATTTACTTCTCTTCCTCACTGAAGGAACCTGCCTATGTTCCTTAGATCTTCCCTGTTCCCCAGTGTAAATGGGGCTTCAGTCATAAATGGTAAAGCAGAATCTATTAAAAATATGCAAATCATCTCGGCCTCCTGCATCTCCGTGTGAGATTGAGAGAAGTCTTCTGTACAAACTAAAAGCAGCATTTTTAGGACTATAAACACACACAACTCCTCATACATACATAAGCACAAACTGCAACTTGACTCACAAGAACTAGGCTACAAAGACAAGTTAAATGTTCAGACTGATGAATAGAGAGGTGCACGTGCATGTGACCATTCAGCTTTCAAAAGGAACAAATCCTGCCACGTGTGAGCATGTAAATGAAGCCAGAGAATATTGTAATAAATGAAATAAGTGGGTCAGTAGAGGGCAGACATTGCACGTCCATTGCCACAGGGTGACTCCAGCATCAAACTCAGAGACAGAAGCTATGCGGAACCGAGTGTGGTTTCAGTAGTGGCTGGGTAAGTCCTAGAGATCTGCCACCATACTGTGTACACAGTATGTAATATTGAACCGTATGCCCAAGCATGGAAGATGGTGCCTCTCATGTCAAGTGTTCTTAGCACAAGAGAAGAAACGGAACAGCAACAGGACAGGATCAAACCCAAGCGGCAACGAGCATCCTCTGTGGTGTGTGACGTTAACTGTAGGGGATCAGAGAGAGGGAATGGATAGTAACTATACTTCCTAAGGCTATGCTAAAATGTAAAGTCTGCTTAAGAGAGAAAAGTACCAAGTATACCTGTTGCTGACTTCTTCAATAATAAACATTATTTCGTACCGATTACCCAACGTATCGTTCCTTCTCCAGTGCCTTAATCCCTCCCGACTCATTCCCTCAGTGACCTTAGGAGTCTGCATAGTTACCACCCCATGGTATGTTTTTAAGTGTTTTCATTTATTATTGGAGGGAGAAAGGAATGCGTGTATGAGCATGCTTGCCCTGTACCTGTGTGGAGGTCAGAGGACAGCTTTATGGAGTCATTTCTCTCTATTCTTCTCTACATGGTTCCAGTGATGAAACTAAGGTCTTCGGGTTTGGCAAGCAAACACCCCTACAGAGCCCTCTCACCAGCCCTCATATCATGTTATATTATCTAGCTGTTCTTAAACTTCTGGAGACAGAGACTACTCACTGTACTTTGTAACCATCAGACATGACTTAATGGTCAATTTTTTAATCCCTGAATTCTGTGTGTGACGTCAAAATTAGCTCCGCAGTGCCTTCCTTTTCAGTGAAGCTCAGTCTGTCCACAACCATACTAAAGCCACCATCTCTGGACACATAGGACCAAAGGCCTACATACATAAGTGATTCTATTAGCACTGGTAATGTTTGGAGAGTGTGAGTGTGCCTCAGTTCTAGTACAAAGCACTCACACTCCGTCTTCAGCACAGCACACGCACACCCTTGTATGGTGCCCTCATCATCTGCAAATTCAGCAGCTCCTATTTCCTGACCCGTTTCCCTCTCCCATCTTCCCAACCAGTCATGGGACAAGGCTATGGAATAGAAGAGAATTCAGAAAAGAAATGATCTCTTCAGTCTTGGTTAATCTGTGTCCTGGTGGTAAACAACGGTGACAAATGAATGCAGCCATGTAAATTTCCACAAAGGGAATCGGTTGGCACGTGCTTTATTCTAACGTTACTTGAGTCTGAACAAAATAGAGTTTAACACAGAGACATCTGGTGAATCAGTCATGGAGTTCCTGCAAGTGTGGACTGCTATCCACTGTCTTTTGCTTGGACAACTCTTGGATGCTTGCTAGGTCTCCAGCAGTAAACTTGGGAGTGAGAGTCACATTGTCATAATCAAAATCTTCATCAAGAAAGAAGGGCTGAACTTCATCTCCAAGTATCTATAAAAGGTACCAGAGGCAGAAAGAAACACAGTCACTGAAGTGAAGATGAAGTTGAAAACATAAACAGCCTATTAATAGTTAATGAAGCCTTTTTTAGACTTTCAGCATTCTCAGCTGATTAAGCTGTTTTTAAGTAAAGAAATAAATTCAATTATTCAATTCGACCTAATTTAAGCCTCTTAATATGCCCCATTTGTATCATGCTGTATCTGAATGAGTATCATTAACTCATTCTGCCCCCAAGGCAAGAATCAGGTCTGCTTTGCAGACATTGATTTCATTCTTGGTCATACTGTAGTGCCAGCAACAGAGGCGTATGGAAAAGGTAGATGCTCCATTAAACTACAAAACATACACCTTAAGGTTGTGACCAATATTTTCACCATTAGCTAAAAAACACCTATAAGGAAGTAACCTTTAAAAATTAAGTTAAAAACACTCAACATTTACTATACTTGAGATAATACACATAACCCCGCCCAATAACAGGAAGAATTAAAACATGTATAATCAAATGTAAAGGTCCAACATCCTTATTTCTCCCTTTTAATACATTATACTTTACCTGTAAGTCAAAGAAAGGTGAGAGTTTTGTACATGTTTACACACATTCCTGAGTTTTAAAGACTTCTAAAGGTTGACCTATTTCCCAGGGCTGAAGGTGTAGCTCGGCTGACAGGGTAAGTGCCTGGCACATGTAAGATCCTATGTTTGGTCCCCAGCATGGGGGAATAATTTGGCTTTTGCATTATGTTTGCTTGTTTCAAAATAGTATATGTTCCAGCAAACAGAAAAGAATTCCTTAAATTTCATTAACTCACCCCCTGAAAATTACCACCCAAACCATGTGAAACAGTGAAAACACACAGCGCCTCCCTCTGCACCTGACACAGACATAATTGAAAACTACGACTTATACAACAATGAAAAATATGCAGAAGCTTCAGCTGGTGTCTGCTTTAAACATTCTCGCATGGACGATGATCTCCCAAAGAACTTCTGCAGCATGTGTGAAAATGGCACATGCTGCTACTACAGTGAAAAGAAATTCAAAGAAGTGGATGTTCAGAGAGCCTTAGTGGGGAGTAAGCTATGACATGCGAATAGAATAGCAGACTGCCAGCCCCTCATTGCTCTGCGGCCTTACAATCAGCCGCTGTGGTCCATCCAACAAGTTTCAGAGGCCTGGTTCCTCTCCTCCGTGTACCTGATGAGGAAAGGCAAGAGCTGCCATTGAATGATTCTCCATCCTGGGCCTGCCCTAGCATCAGGAATCATATGTGTGTCCACAGTAACCTTCCATCAGCCCTGCCAGTGCCTACTATGGCCTCCCAGACATGAAGCTTTGAAAGGCTTCAGAAGATGCCCAAGGCTAGTAAAGAAGAATAGCCACATTTGGACACAGGACGACCTGCTTCAAATAAAGTCACATTTGTTCAAAAACATAAGCAAAATCAACCAATCCTTGGCTGTTGGAGAGAAGAGACCTTTTCTGAATAAAGCTGCACAGTTCCCATGGACACCACTGAAAATGCTCTCGGAGATATGTGCAAAAGGTCAGACTGCATTCAGAAGAGCAGCTGCATGCAGGGAGCAAATTAGCCTGCACAAGAAAACAACTGATGTGCCATGATCGCTTTTGTAATTAAGATGATCTTCACTACGAGGTAACAGAGAACACTTGATAAGATTGGCTCCAGGGACGAGACAGGCGCACAGGGTGGCACTTGATGTTCAAGTCCACAATGCAAATGTCCAAACCACCTCCACCTCTGTGAAGACTTACTGAGTCCTGCAGACCAGGCTATAGTCTACCCTAACTATGTAGGCACCTGATTCTCACTGATCCTGGCAAACGTGTGGAGGAAATCCAGCTATAAGAATGTATCATCTCAGGGCATCATTGAAGCTTTTTATGTCCTCATCTGGAAACAGCGACTCCATACCTACTGAGCTGCAGACATCTCACATATATCTCACACTAGGATCCTGAATCCCACCCTGAGCCTCTGAACCCATCCATTGTCATCACATACAGACACCTGGCCTTTATGCGCCTTCCCGGGAAGCTGGCCTATGACTTCAAATCAAACAAGTCCCTTGGCTATGAAAATCCCTTTGATAACCCACCACGCTCTTCCTACTTTCTGCATAAACATTTTCATCCCCCTCCCGTTTACCTGTTCACTCAATAAACACTTATTAAGAATTAGGTATTGGGTACCACAAAAGGAAGCCCACCCCTGACATTGCCTGGAGGGCCAGGACTAGATACTAGATAGCCTAGAATAGGACAAAACCAAGTACAACTGGCAAAGGAGAGGGGGTTGGGGAATATTCTGCTATACTCATAGACTGGTGCCTAGCCCAACTGACACCATTCCGACACCTAATGAAAACGGATTCAGATGCCTGTGGCCAAACATTAAGCAGAGCTTGGAGAATCGTGTGCAAGATGGAAGGAAGGGTTGTAGGAGCCAGAAAGGTCAAAGTACACCACAAGAAAACCCACAGAATCAACTAACCTGGGCTTATAAGGGCTCACGGAGACTAAGCTGACAATCAGGGAACCTGCACAGGGCTCATACAGACCCTCTGCACATATGACAGACTTGTGTAGCTCGGTCTTCTTATGAAATGCCTAACCGTGGGAACAGGGGTGTCTTTGCCCCTGTTGCCTATTTTTGAGACCATTTTCCTCATACTGAGTTGCCTTATCTAACCTTAATATGAGGGGAGGTGCCTAGAGGAATTTCAACTTAATATGCCAGGTCTGGTTGAAATCTTAGGGAGACCTGCCCTTTTCTGAAGCAAGACAGAGGAAGCGTGGGGTTTTGATGATTTTGTACTGGATAGTCTCTGTATTTGCATTTCAGGAAGAGTGGTCACTGATGGCAGAGGAGAGCTTGGGGAGAAGGACTGGGAGGAGGAGGGAAAGAGACTGCAGGTGGGATGCAAATAATAATTAGCATTTTTGTTATGTTTACAAATCACTACTTGGTAAAGTTACTTGAATATTTTCCATTTACTTAAAAACAAATCAAGCCCAGTCTGTTAAAGGTTTTGGGTAGGCTGCGGAGGTCAGAACTCAAAAACCAGTATTTTCTAAAGACTTGAGCAAAAATGATAAAGAAACGGTGAGAGTCTGAACACTTTCAGGAACTCAACTAAAGCCAAGGCAGCAGCTCACTGGAAGAGGAAAGAGAGAAGAACCAGAGGCCCGGATGAACTTGGGTAGAAACGAGAGGGAATTCAACTGGAAGCACTAACAGATTTGAGTGGGAAAGAGGAAGAGAAACTGAGCCCAGCCCAAGAGAGGTGTAGGGACAGGAGGTTGTCTCTTGTTCCCTGTTTATCAAAGGCGGGAGGAGAGATCTGTACATGTGAAATGTTGTGAGAAAGGAACCAATGAAGAGAAAGGGACAAAAGCACTGTACTCATTACATTTTGGATCGCTGGGAGCAAAGACCTGACAAAATCAACCAAAGGGGGAGACCTGCATTTTGGCTCAAACATTGAGGGGTACAGCCTATCAGGGTGAGGAAGGCATGACAGAGGGTAGCTCCATGGTGATGGGAGCACGTGACAGACACTTCCTCACATCTACAGAGACCAGGAAGCATGGCAAGGACATGATGTGGGGCAGGGTTTAAAATCTTGAGGCCCACCTCCAGTGACCACACTTCCTTCCACCTTCTAAAGGTTCCACAGCTTCTCAAAACAGTGTCACTAGCTGGAGACCAAGGGTTCAGACATAAATCTATGTGGTACATTTTACATTCATACCAGGACATTTTCACCCTGTCCCCACAGGCTCATGACTGTTTTTATAATGTAAAATGAATGCAGCTCAATTTCAAAAGTCCAATAATCCTTAGCAGTTCAGTAACCAATCAAGCATCCAATGCAGTCTCTTCTGAGACTCAGACAACTTCTACACCACAAGCCCCTGTAAATCTAAGATGTCACATACTTCAGCAATGTCAGAATAAACATGCCAGTTCCAAAGGGAAGAAAGAAACACAGCAAGAAAAGATCAACCCCAGCTCTTGGTGGCATCACGTGGGGACATATTACAACTGCATGTTCCCATCAGCAAACACAAAGCAGATAACACAGGACAGGTGGGAAAGCCAGGCTATAGGCCTCTAATAATTCACATCCAGCAAGAGCTCAACCTCCAAAAGAGTCCCCGAATATAGTCCCACCAGTTGGGGACTATATATAAAGTCATGAGTCTGTGGGGACAGGTCAGATCCAGACCATGACAGACCTCAATCATGTGACTGCATCACAAAGTAGCTCCCAGTTAGGAGTAAGAATTGGTTTGTGTTGTGGATTGGTTCTAATGATACTTGTGTTAATTCAGCTCCTAAAACTACACAAGAACCCACATATCCTGTAAGACGCCGTCCCCAGTTGGCTTTGGTGGGTAGATAAATGGGCAGGGAGACAGAGGCAGAATGACCTTTAGGTTCCTAGTAAGGAATGCAGCAGAGAGAGGAGAATTTCCATTGCCAGGGAAGGAATGGGATGCATGCTGTAGAGCCGAAGGTGACAGAACCCCAGCCATCTAAGAGCTGGGGAAAGACAGCCCTAGGCTGCACCACCCCATTTGGGTCTAGAGTAGCAAAGATGGAATATAGATTTTAGTAACTAATAACTCAGGTATCAGAGGGAGGGCATTACCAGTGTGGAAGGTTTGGAGTGGCTCAGCCTTTGTGTGTTTAAGGCACATTAAAATAGAAGGCTGTGTGTGTGTGTGTGTGTGTGTGTGTGTGTGTGTGTGTGTGTGTGTGTGTCTGTTTTATTCAAGAATCCTGAGATTGGGACAGGTGGCAAGGAACTCACTTGCCCCGATGCTAGAAGGATTAGAAAGAAGTAGACAAATACAGTAACAGGTTTATTTAGTAAATATTTGTTGCATGTCTATGCTTGGTTCTGAGCTCATTCTGATATTTATGTTACAGTGAATTAAACTTATAAAAACATGCAGGAATGAATGATGAGGCCGGGATAAATAATTCCAAGTAGAATTATGTATATCACACCATTCAGAAAGCATCCCGGTGGCAGTCTGAAACGATGCCCCTTTAGATACAGTGAGCCTGCTTGCCTATTCCATGTCCTAGGTGCTGACTGAGTGCCTATTCCATGTTTCAGGTGCTGACTGAGTGCCTATTCCATGTCCCAGGTGCTGACTGAGTGCCTATTCCATGTCCCAGGTGCTGACTGAGTGCCTATTCCATGTCCCAGGTGCTGACTGAGTGCCTATTCCATGTCCCAGGTGCTGACTGAGTGCCTATTCCATGTTCTAGGTGCCGACTGAGTGCCTATTCCATGTTCTAGGTGCTGACTGCATGCCTATTCCATGTTCTAGGTGCTGACAGCATCCCTATTCCATGTTCTAGGTGCTGACTTCGTGCCTATTCCATGTTCTAGGTGCTGACAGCATCCCTATTCCATGTTCTAGGTGCTGACTGAGTGCTTATTCCATGTTCTAGGTGCTGACAGCATTCTTATTCCATGTTCTAGGTGCTGACTACTATGCTAGCCTAGAAGCCTCCTTCTTTCTAGGTGGGTTTACATCAGGATCTTAAGTTATGTGGCTCCAAAGTTTCAACTACAAATTGAAATTCTGGTTTATTTCAGAGAAGAATCACTGCTATACAATGCCAAGTCCCCTGCTGCTAAACAAAAAACAAGTGTGAATTAAGTTATTAACTTGTTATTTTTTGCCTAAGGAGCTGGAGAAATGTGTGGATTTCAGATGTCTAATTTCAAGTCTAATTGAAAAATTTTTGTGACCACTAAGGGAATAGAATTTGTGTACTATTAGGAAACTTTGAGTTTCCTTAAAATTGCTCATGTGCTGATTCTTACAGAGACACTGCTAAAGGAGAAGCTGTTTTCATTCAAAATACCACATGGGGGAATTAAGGAACACAAACTAATGCTCAAATCAATAATGGTAGCATTTAGCTACAGGCTAGAAGAAAGTGGTGTGGTAAATAAACTAGCTTGGTGGGGAAGTATTCAGATCCCATTGGGAAACGGAAAACATAGGACCTCAAGTTTCCTACTGAACTCTGCCCTGGTTGTCTCTCCAGGGAACCACAATTTCCCTCACAATAGTATAAACTCTTCTTGTTCTAGAAGCAGTTCAAAACCTCCAAAATTTATCAAAACTGAGGAATCAAGGCAAAAGTTTATTGGCAAATATTAGAGATCTGAAAAGCTACCCCTCTCTCAAAGGGGAAAATACACATACATAAGCCAGTAATAAAATTGGTAGGGACAAGGGGTCAAACAGGCGCAATCCATACCAGAGTTGTGGGATCTGAAAAGGCAATTATGAGGGAGGAAGGAAGGCGCATAGCAGCGCACTCAGCTTCCAGACTGAAGCCACTGAAAGCAGCCACCAGCTCCAGGCCTCAAACCCTCCTTGATGGTCCCTCACAAGACCCTTTTGCTGGAGAAGATGATTAGAATCTTTTAATGATTTATGTGCTTAAAATATTTGTGCTATTAAACCAAGGCAGAGTTAGTTCAGTGTTATGATGTCAGACAGTTCTAAAATTACTCTCAAACAAATGATTAGACCTAAAATTCCCAACTGGGTGTGGTGGCACATACCTACCATCTTAGTGCTAATCAGCAGGAGAATGAGTAAGTTGAAGGAAGACCTGTGCCACCTTATGAGCCACAACAGCAAACAAAGCAAACAGAAAGTAATGAAGCTTACATACAAAGTGTCGGCCTAGGGAGTCCAATGACAGCAAAAGCTATTCACGGGCAGCTCTGGAGCCTGACAACACAAATGTTGCTCATATTCATTTGACTCCAACCTTTTTTTAAAGATTTATTTATTATCTAAATCAGTACACTGTAGCTGTCTTCAGACACACCAGAAGAGGGTATAAGATCCCATTATAGATGCATGTGGTTGCTGGGATTTGAACTCAGGACTGCTGGAGGGTCAGTGCTCTTAACCGTTGAGCCATCTCTCCAGCCCCTGACTCCAATGTTTTTAAATGTTCATATTTTCTGTTAGCACACGTACAGTCCTTTAAAAAAGTTCAGCATAAGCTGGCCTCAGTGGTACTAACATAGCCCCCTCGGACGTGAGATGGGGAGGCACGGTCGCTGCTGGCCTGAGCTCAGCAACAGACTTATACACAGCAAGGTTTCTTTTAGTGAATGGATTATACAAAGCCTGGGGGAGTGGCTAAGAAGGTAGGGGTTTATTAGAAGAAGTCAGAAATTGGGGGTGAATTTAATAAGAACATATTTCATGAGAATCTCAAAAGAAATGCTTTTAAAATGGGGGAAATGAATGTTTGCCTATTTTGTGCAAAGCCTTGGGTATCAAACTCACTGTTGTAATTTGAGTTTCATTACTAACTGAAACTAATTTATAATAATTTCTATTACTGTCCCAGAATATATATATTTTATAACTCACTTAAAAGTGACTGCATTTCTTAAAGCACCAGGTGCCATACCAAGTGTCTGGCCCAGTAACTTCCATGGCCACAACTGACCAAGTATATAAACAAGCCTTAAAGTGAAACAGGCTTCTGCTGGGGAAGCCTTGTAATGTTAGCTTCTCACAGCTCAGAGCAGGCAATCTATAATTCAAAGAGCATATTGGAAAGCGGCTGTCCTGGCTGATTTGTCTAGTAAGCAATCTGGAAATTCAATGCAAGCATGCAAGCACCCTGGGTATACTTTTCAATATAGTAAACCAAAGTACTCTACGGAAAAGGAGCATTTAAGACTGAAATGTATATGCTATCTCTGATTAAATGATTCCATAGCTGAAAATGCAGTTATAAGAGCATCTGAATGATTAAGTAAATCAGAGTACCCCTAGGGAGTTTTAATAGAAAGCACTAATAAAGTCCTTAGCCACCTCCTGTGTTCTGCCCCCATGTATTAAACAGGGTAAGGGGTTACTTCCCAGCACCACCAACTGTGTGGTTGTTTAATCTTCATAGAAGAGCTGTAAAATGGCAGAAAAATGGTTCTCAAGTGATGCTTTAGGGAGAATAAGCTATAAACAGAGATTTAGTTCCCCCCACCCCGAAATCTATGGGCAGGTGACATTTCCCAGCCTTCCATGTGCCTAGATGTGAACAACTACTAAGCAGTTGTCAATAGATTTAAGTCAGAGCCTGTGATCTCTGGTGAGCAGGCCTGTTCACTGTAGGAACTCTCTGCAGATTTTTAAATTAAAAAAAAAAAAAAAAGTCTACTTCTTTTCAGACACAGATTTCAGACTGGGATTCTCTGTTCCAGCCTGGCCTCACCTTACATAATGCAAAGGTGTACAGGCCTGTGGGAACAATAGCTATGGCCAGACCAGACCAGACCAGAAGAGAGAAGGGAACTGCACTTCATCTGCTGAGCAGTCCGTATGCAGAGGCACTGTGACGTACAACGTGCAAACGCCACTGCTCTGTATAAATCAGATGTGAGTGGAAGACCAGCTATGCAACATGAATTTCAAATTATCCTGCACCAGGGAAAACTACAAAAGTGCAAATACAGAGGCTCCCCGAAAGAACAACACCCAGGTGCTATCACGGCAGAACCCTCCCCCCCCCCCCCCCCCCCCCCCGCGACAGCACCTCTTCAGGTGGCTTCTGAGTTCTTCCCGCAGCCGGCTTTGACTTCACCTCAGAGGTGAGAGGCAGGTGCACAGAAGGAACATATGCAGGAGCACTGGTGCTTAGGTCCTGTTCCACCTCTCCTGGAAGTAGCAGCCGATCTGTCGGATACAGAACATTTCAGATGATCTCTTGTGAAAGGTCATCATCTTCCCCAGGTAATCTAAAACCGGTCAAAACAGGCCAGGGTGCTCAGAGGAAGCTGACCCCTAGCACAATGCCTGTCTTCATCTGTGAACTCGACTCAAGAGGGTCCCTTTCTATAAAACAGAAGGCACCTGTGGGGTACAGTCCACCCGGGGGTGAAGGGGACAAAGGGAGTGACATAATAGGCTTCCCCTGCCTGACTCCATTTCCACTGCTCAGGAAAACAGGGCAAGAAGATGTTACTTTTGCCTCATTTTCCCATAGTTTCCTGAGGGGGTGAAGAGAAAGAAAATGGAGTGCAGACTTCATTCTGCAACAAGGCAGCAGTATTTCAAAAATATATGTATTACAAAATGAGGATGCCAGAAGGAAAGTACTTTAACTTTCAGCAGAAAAATGAAATACTCTGTCATATGAAAAATGCACAGGCTCATTTTCCACACTTGCAAACAACATGTTTCCTGCTTGTTTAGCACAATCACAAGAATTCAATAACCAACCTTAGTTTCCCCGCAGATTTATTGAAAGTGGTTGTACTGACTTGTTTTCACATGTGTGACACCTCGTGAATGTATCAGAGATGCCAGTTAACTTCTGAGCCTTTGAGGTAAGCAAGCAGACACACTGAAGACCTTGCCTTCCCGCCTCGGTCTAAACTTCCAGAACTCCTGAGAAGCCACTGAGAGCTCCTCACTAGCCAGTAACTTGCAACAAGATGCTATTACTGGCCGCTTCTCAAGGATGATCCTCATTAGGTTCTCAGTAGATGAGATGAATTAGCAGCACACGTATCTGGGCTAATGGCAGAGGCAGCATGTGTAGGAAGATAGCGCTGCAGGTCTGAGCTTTAAACCGAGACTGTTCTCAAGTCTATCCTTCACCTCCATAGCCATCACACCCACAGAAATAAACCAGACCTGCTGGGAATGGGGGGAGGGTCGTGGTGGGGAGACGGTGAAGAAAGAAGTCCTACTGGGCTCAATTAGTAGAATTTTAGAACATCGTCTTGTTAACAAGTATAAAATAAAAGAAATAAAAACACTGACCCTCAAGTGTCCGGTATTTTTATTAGATATTTTATGTATTTACGTTTCAAATGTTATCCCCTTTTTGGGTTCTCCCCTTTTCCACTCCCCCTCCTCCTACTTCTATGAGGATGCTACCCCTCCCAACCACCCATTCCCACCTCACCTCCCTGGCATTCCCATACACTGGAGGAAATGAGCCTTCACAAGACCGAGGGCTCCTCCTCCTATTCATGCCAGACAATGCCATCCTCTGTAACATATGCAGCTAGAGCCATGGGTCCCTCCATGTGTACTTTTTGGTTGGTAGCTTAGTCCCTGGGAGTTCTGGGTGGGAGTCTAGTTTGCTGATATTGTTGTTCTTCCTATGGGGTTGCAAACCCCTTCAGCTCCTTCAGTCCTTTCTTTAACTCCTCCATTGGGGTCTCTATGCTCAGTCCAATGGTTGACTGTAAACCTCCAACTCTCTACTTGTCAGGCTCTGGCAAAGCCTGTCAGGAGGCATCCATATCAGGCTCCTGTCAGCAAGAAATTCTTGGCATCAACAATAGTGACTGGATTTGGTGGCTGCATATGGATGGATCCCCAGATGGGGAAGTCTCTGGATGACCTGTCCTTCAGTCTCTGTTCCACTCTTTGTCCCTACATTTCCTTTAGACAGAAGCAATTCTGGGTAAAAATTTTGAGAAGGGTGGGTGGCCCCATTCCCCAACTGTGGGCCTTGTATAACCTGTGGATATGGTCTTTACAGGTTCCCCTCCCCCCCTTTGACGGGCATTTCAGTTACTCTCATCCCTGTTGGGTCCTGGGAGCCTCTTGCTTTCCTGGCATCTGGGACTTGCTAGTGGCTACCGCTAGTTCCCCATCCCCCATTGCTACACACCTCCGTTCAATTTCCTGACCTTCTGTATACAGTGTCCAGTATTTACAGGTGCCTGCACGGCTAACCCTCTCAACAGTGCTCTCTTTTCTCAGTGTTCTAGGCAATGAGCTCTACACACTGAGAGAGATCTCACTTAGGATCCCGCAGTTAGAAAGGCAAAGTCGGCAGTCTGCCCAGACCTCAGCCAAACAGTGTTAAACAAACATTTTTATTACGTATTTAATTTTGCTTCATTATATGGAATGACTATGCTCAGGGCCAAGAAGTGTCACCTGTAGCTCCAATTGTAGCAGGCAGCACTAAGTACATTTTCCAAACATGTGATGCCGAGAATGCAACATGTTTATTAAACTCAGTAACAGTGGGAGAGAAACTGGCCTCCTAATGTAATTTCTTAAAAGTTCAAAGCCAAACTCCTACACTGAGCTCCCTCGTGTAAGAGCATAGGATAGGTCCAAGGCTGGTGAGGACCTGCCAACAAGCAACAAAGAAAAGGCTTATGCTTCTCAATGTGAGGAACAACATCTCTCTGGCCAACTGGCTGTTGGTGCAAACACTAGTTCTGATGTGAAATGAGAATCAGTTCTGCTCTCCTGGCTTATATTAAGGTTCTGTCCAACAAAAGATGTGGAAAGCAGGGCAGGTGTGGGGGTCCTTTATGGAGCCCTAATCTGTTTTCATCCAAAGCAAGACTTCCAACAGCAACAACAAAAATGACTTCTTTTGTAACAATTCTACTGCCATGAGAACAATTATTTCAAAGCAAAGACTCCACATCCTCAGCACCTTAACTTGCTGCCATCTTTTCTCTGGGGTAAGACAAAGTTCAAGAATTCATACTGCTAGAAGTCAGCACAGTAACTTGGGCATGGTGAATTCTAAACCGTACTTGGAAGCAGGAAATGAATGTGATGTGTGTGTACAGTGAAAAACCCCTCAATTGGAAGCTTTAGCCTCAAGACATGCCTACCCTGAGAGAGTTGCACACACACAGAAAACAAAACACAAAGCTCCCAACAGCATGAACCGCACAACAAAGAAACTGGTACACATACACCTAGTTTCTTTCCCCAATCTATCTGAATGGGAAAACTCTCCTTTCCTTGAGTGAATTCTTTAAGATAAACAAAAAAAGGAAGGGAGGGAGGGAAGGAGGAAGAAGGCAGGAAGGGAGAAAGGAAAGAAGGAAGGAAGGAATAATTAGCTTCCCTATTTTAGTCCCTTCTCAGGAAGAATATAAATATTTCTTTATGCAATAAGTACTCAAGAGTAAGTTTTTCCTTTGGTTAACATGGCTTCCCAATTATACCTTCATAGATGGATCAGTTAACAAATATAAAAACTAGAATAGTAGAAATAGAGGACCATTGTAAGGCAAAGACTTGTCTTCATCCTTAGTGGTTTTAGTAAATACTGAAACTATCAAAAACAGGATACTTCAAGCTGGTTGGAGCATGCCATCTTCTGCAAGCTTGGGACTATCATTTATGTCACAGCAGCTTAAACTGTGGGCTGCAACCCTAATGAAGTCATGTGACCAAAGGTGAGAAGTGTGAAAAGTTTGGCAACAGAAAAGGGGTTTTATGAAACAATAACCAAAAGTTTGGCCAAATTCCAAGGTATTCCTGGCACTCACCTGTGTTGAATTGTGCAACATCACCATAGCACTGGTCTGAGCACACTGCGTGTACGCTAAATACCATGTGTGCTATCAACCCTCAGTCTCCAAGAACACTTCCCAAGGACTGGAGTGATGGCTCAGTGGTTATGAGCACTGACTGTTCTTCCAGAGGTTCCGAGTTCAATTCCCAGCAACCACATCATGGCTCACAACCATCTGTAAAGGGATCTGATACATTCTTCTGGTGTGTGTCTGAAGATCTGAAGATAGCTACAGTTTACTTGTTTAAATAAATAATATTTAATAAAAAATAATAAAAAACAACACTACCCAAAGCACCTCAGCTGAGACTACAGACTACTAGATATTATGAACGTCACTGTTTTCCCTACATACACACAGTTCCTAGCTCTTATGAAACCATAACAGCTTAACTATAAACAACATATTCCTCAGCTTTTAAGCAGCAAATTAGTTTGTCTTTGAGTTTATTGGATCATGCTAGAATAGCTGACTTTAAAAACAGCTGTTTGAGTTGCTGACTTCCATTTCATTGTTTAAAATTCATTAAACATATTTTGGCTTGTTATTAGAAATGAATTTCAACGAATTCTGAAGTGGCCCTCAATGTAGCTCTGCCACTTTGTTCTACGTAACTGTGAGAAGAGGAACGTATAGCACTGGCAACTATAGAATCAAATGTCCATCTACCCTGAAAATCAACAAAGAGGTCCTACATGCCACAGCATCAAACACTCACCCAATATTTAAGCTTTTCATTTATCCAAGTATATGTTAATTGTTAATTATAATTTTGTATCTTTCGTAAATGATAAAGCTCTTTGTATGATGAAAAAATGTAGCTAGATAAGCTTCTTTGTGACTTGCATATCTTCTTTATGTGCACATACTTAGGGCTGCATAAAATTTCCTTCTGTGAAAAGAAATCCTGGGATGAGAAGGTTTCAAAAAGCCCTGCTTTACACCGTTCCTATGCTCTCCTTTCTCTTCACCCTCAACTTGGGTTCTTCATTTAGGTAACTGTTCTCACCTTGCAGGTCACATGCACTTAGAGAGTTCCTCCGTCCTGTGTTCCCTTGAGAACTAGAACAATTTATAATGATATATGTGGAATTCTATAGTTGATAACCTAATTCCTCCAATAAACCATCAGTCACATGAGAACAAAAGTCTAGTGTTTTAGTCTTCAATTATGTTCCATGTACAAGCTATACTTATTAAATATTTGTTTAGTAAGCATCATTGATCATTTATAGGCTTCCTAAACTTGCTTGATGTTGCAGATGAAACAAAGACGTTTTAAAAATGACTAATGTCCTCATTTGCATGCACACACTCAAAATAACCAAAATTAACTACAAGTGCTGAGGATATTGAGAACTGACTAGGGATCCAACTTCTCACCCTAGCCAGACCATGTTTCTTCAGTTTCCAGCCAGGTAAGTGAAGTCCTCACCCTTCATCAAGGAAACTGTCAGATGAAGAACAGTACAGAAAACCACAACTAATCAAATTGCAGGGTTGTGGGGCCTAGTCCCATTGGATATTGTGGTGGTTTGAATACAAATGGGCCCCATAGGCCCACAGAGAGTGTCCTTGTTGGAGGAGGCATGCCACTAGGGGGCAGGCTTTGTGGTCTCAGATGCTGAAGCCAGGCCAGTATCACTTTCACTTCTACTGTCTACAGATGAAGATGTGGAAATCTCAGCTCCTTCTCCAGCACCATGTCTGCCGGCACACCACCATGCTTCCTGCTGTGATGATAATGACTGAACCTTTGAAACTGTAAGCCAAACGATTTCTTTATAAGGGTTGCCATGGTCATGATGCCTCTTCACAACCACAGAAATCTTAACTACAACAGACACTTCTACAAAACATCCACACACCTAAGGCTCAGGGAACACTGCAGTGGAGAATGCAGAAAGATCATAAGAGCCAGAGGACCAGAGACTGCGCAAGAGTGTGTCTCCTAGTAACATCAGAAGTTACACCCATAAAATTTCAGCAACATAAGTTTCTAAGTACAAACGGAACAAAGACAACAATAGGCGTGCCAAAGAGAGACCATGAGCCTTGACCCCACCTACACAATAGCCATAGACAACCAAAGGGTGCTGAGAGCACAAGAACACAACATTTGGTTATCAAATACCAAAGGGTCGGCCCTGAAAACACTTTCAAGTAGGATAACAGACAGAGCAGGTTATACTCATGTGTTGAGAAATATATAAATATACATACACATATGTACACCTATACGTTTATAACATCAACTAATGAAAAAGGCTATGAACTTTAAAGCAAGCAAGGGGGGTATATGGGAGTGTGTGGAAGAATGAAATGGGAAGGAGAAATGATGTAATTATAATCTTATTAAAAAAACATTTTTTAATTTAAAAATCAAATAGGGCTGCAACTATTGAGGAGGAACCAGTGCCCATTCTCATCGAACACAATGAACTACAGTATAAACACACCCACTGTAAGAGACCTGTCGATGGGTATGACTTGAGAACTGGACCTCCAACAACCAGTCTCTCCAGCGAGCCACACTGAAACTGAGAGAACAAATACATACCTGCGTACATGTATACATACATACATAAATACATACATACATGCATGCATGCATGCATACATACATACATAATACATACATACATACATACAAGTCTTCCTAGACTATGCTAGCCCAAATCATAGTTTTGCTGAATAGCAATCTGAGCCATCTTGTCTGAGGCAGGGCAGTCACCAGGTTAACTACTCTGTCTTGAATTCAAAAGTGGAAAATATGCTAATTTGATGTCAAATGAATGCAGGGTACCGATCTCACAGGGAACGTTACTCTCAGGCTACTCATGACTGTGTTGTGTGAGTTCTGCCAAAAGTGCTACTCCTTGGCTGTCAAAATGATAAGGCAAATGCTGGAGAGGAACTGTGCTCTTGAATCTTAGAGAATATTTGTGACCAGGAATACAGTGAACAACCAAAATCAATGGCAAAAAAAAACAATACAAAATATGCCTCCTTGTTGCCATGGGCAAATCTGTTGCTTAAACAATAACAACAGAATCTAATCAGTAAACTTCCCAGCTGCCAAAATTATATGAGCAACTTGCCTATTTAAAATGTCACATTTCCCATCTGATATAAATATCGGCCTTCTGCTCACATTCCTGAAGTGCAATACGAATTGGGCCACATGCTGAAATTCACCTTGGCACTAAGTATTTAATTTCTTTCTTCTTCTCAAGTGACCCAGATTGTACATTATGAAAACCGGGAAAGCCTGGTGGTCTTCTGGTGATGAGAGTGAGTCAGTACGGACAGAGTGGACTGTCAGCCATCAGTCCACACATTCACACAGGAGGCGGTCCTAACTCCCTTATCCAAGTCCACAGAGGCTTGCTTCAGCCTCCAGAACTGTTTATCCCCACAGGCAACACCTTTGCTATCTCTTTTCTGGAAACATGATACTAGTGAGATCTTTTATTCAACTTTTTAAAGGAAATAAAGCAGGTAACTGAACAGCATACTTTAAAAACATTTAAAGAAAGCAATGTCACAAACAATAGGAAAGATTAATTTAAAAAAAAAAAAAAAGAGGAAATTTGCTGGCCATATTGGTTTATGACAGTGTAAGCAGATGAAGGGGATCCACCTCCTTCTGACACACTTGCTTAGCTTTCAACACTTGTAAACAGTGTTAGAGACTCACAGATCTATTAGCATTAGTGACACACTCTCTAGGTTCTTGTTGTAAGCAATCCTGATCATTTCCCTGCAAGTAAGCAAAGATGTCGGGGGCAGGACAATGTGGCTCCCTAATTGACAGCTGTTCTCCGCGCTGCACTGGCAGACGTCCGCATTTGACTTGTAAACAGCCACCTGGATTTCTCTGATGCTTATACTAGCTGTTCCTAACACTACAGACAGCTTGAGAAAAATACACACTAACTGCACAATGGGCCCAGGTGATCACTGCAGCTCCTGGAGTACATCCGCTCTCCAGCAACATTGTGTCAGTTTCCTGGGGGAAGAGCTCTAGAAAGATTTCAAGCCTGGAGCTGTGGCTTTTCAATACCCTTGGCCCTGCAGGCACACTGGCCCTGCCAGGGGCGGAGGAACGCCAGCTCCCTGGGCCTACACTTAGAAAGCTAAGGACCTATTCAAGAATAGCTGAACCAACAACTAAAGCAACGGGGCCCACTCATCAGAGCCAGCAGGAGAATTGCAACTCTGGAGGGTGCTATATGCGGGTGCTCCCTCCTGTCTGTGGCTATACCTCACTGCTATCAAAGGCTAAGGATATAAGAAGTGCCAAATACCACTCCTCCGAGAGATTCTCCTCAGCTATCCACAGTTTCCACAGGGGAGAGCAGAACAGGAGGCCATATGACAAGTACAGACCTACTGCTAGTAATGAAGTGAGAAACGCAGAAAGCGCCCAACACAGCATTCTCCTGCTTGACAATGAAACTGATTTTATTTGTTAATGTTTTATCTACAGACAAGAACCAACAGTCTTAATGTATCAACCTCAAACAATAGCAGAATCAGAATGGCTAAAATTCAGTGCAGAGGATGCCACCAAAGAACTAATTAATTCAGTTTTCTTGTAGGCACAGGATATAGGGATCTGCATGTTTAAAGCAAGTTTTACTCTCAAAAATCAACCAAAATGGGTGTTTACCAGCCTTGAGACCTCTTAAGCAGGTCTTACAAAAACTCAAGAGTTACTGGGGTATGAAGTCAGCCGGGGCTCCCTGAAGGATGCAATTTCCTTCCATCTCTGATTACTGAAATGAGTAATTTCTAAGTCTAGCCTTCTGCCTAATGGATACTTGAAAAACATCTCCAGTGAAACATTACGTTAGGGAGCAGAAGAAAAATGTTCATTGCTTTAAATTCCCAAAGCCTTACCAATTAAAAGTGCCCAAAAAGCTAAGGCAGGGGACATAACATCAATTGAGAGGCAGTTGCTACCCCAGATCAACTCTCTGCAACTACTTCAATGCCTCTCTGGTTCCAAGGAAACCTCCCAACAACAGCAATGACTTGGGTTATGAATAAACAGTCTAACAGCAGGAGAAGGTCAACTTGGAGATGTCCTTTGACATCCAATAGAGAGCCAGGGTTTCCTGTTGTCCCTATTGTTACTGTTTGCTTGCTTCTTATGGAGACAGGAGACAGGTTCTCATCAAGCCCAGGCTAGACTTAGACTGGCTATGTAGTCAAGGATGTCCTGAATTTCTAGTCCTCATGTGCTGATATTACCCCCATGGGCTACCACACCCAGTTTCAATGTTGGGCTGAGGATATTGTGTGCTCTGAGCAAACACTCTATCGGTTAAGATATATCTCTCCAGCCCAAACTCCACAGGTCCCATGAAGAAATCAACCTGTGCTTATACAAAAATACTATACAGGAAGAAAAGTAATCCTCTATATGAACATCGATGGATTAGGATATAGCCTCTCTCCGTGGATTATAAGAATAGAACTCAGAAAAAAACACTTTTATGTTCTCTACATATTTTATAAATGTTAAAGGCAAAAGTCTGTATATTATTGTTTATTTTGTAATCAATATTTGTATTCTTATGATTTCATGATCAACTGCTGTTTTACATTTTCCTTTAAAATAATATCAATTCATAAGACTGTTCCTCTGATAGCATTCTCTGGGATCCTCTGATGGCATGAATGGGAAGAGAGGCCTTTGATCCATGGAAGGCTCGTTTTCCCAGTGTAGGGGAATGCCAAGGCTCTGAGGAAGGAGAGGGAACACCTTCATGGAGGCAAGGGGAGGGGGAGGGGATGGGGACTGGGGAAAAGGGATAACATTTGAAATGTAAATGCAGAGAATGTCCAATTAAAAAAAAATAAAAAGGAAAACAAACAAAAAAGGCTGTGCCTCTGAAAACTAAGGCAATGACTTTATAAGAGCTGGGTGTGACACAATCATTTAAAAGTCATTATCTAAGCTCAAGGTAGCAAAAGGGCTTTATCTCACCTAAACCAAAGGCTTCAAAAGGCTTTGACCAATTGAGTAAAGGTTTTTGTTTTTTAAAAAGAAATTTCACAACCTCAGTTTTTCTTACATCAAGAGATGTAATGGTTGCTGGAAATATCAAACCAACACAAATCACTGGTAGTGTCTCGAGAGAGGCCACGCAGTATGGGAAAGAAGGAGAGCACATACCCTCGTTCATCTGGGGCGTACTCTCTTCCTCCATGTCCACATCTTCTAAGTCTAAGAAGTTGTCTACCTGCAAGAAGATGGAAATGATCTTGCATATATTAGACATGAACAACAGTGCAGTCATGGACCCACACACACCGCACTATGTTGAAGGCTAAATATGCTTTCCTGTGAACCCTCAAGGCCCAGTTAAAGCTGCTCTATGCAGGCTTTTCCACTGAAGGATGCAAGACATTTGCAAGTCCAGGGCTTTACAGCACTGTACTCTGCTTTCTACAGTGAAGGACACACAGCCCGAAGGGTTTCTTGTAAGGAACTATTCTGCATAGAATAGCACTTCCCACTGCACACAGACAATGGGGCATTTCAGATTAACAAATGTTCTTCCCAGGACTTTTAACACCACTATCAGAGAATGCAGCTACCGGGTTTGGTGATGGTGGTGGTGCTGGGCTACCATCCTTCCTCATAGTATAATTGCGTATAGCACTCTAGAGATCCAGAGAGAGAAAACTAAAGAGAGCAGGGGGAATCAAAGTTCATTCAGGACAAAAATCATCCTGCCCAGGTAAATCATAGGAGACGTGAGTAGGGAAAAATATCAAGTGTTCTCTCTTCCAGGAAAGTACATCTGAGAATCACTTCAATGGTTAAAAATATATATATATATAGCAAATGACCTTCCCAGACCCAATAGCAGCATTTCAATGAAGAACTATTTATTCCACATAGAAAGCCACTGCACACTGACAACATCTCCTGGGACTACCAAAGAGTATAAATAAGGAAATGCTGGAACATGGCGTGTGGTAAAGGAACACTGTCATCATCCATTTTATGCTCACAGCCTGAACATAAACTTAGCATAGACCTTAAAATTATAAATTGAGATTTCTTTACTGTAATTCAAGACAGGCTGTGTCTTTCTGCCCTGAGCTCAGTAAGTAGCAGGCAGACCTCATAGAAAGTTAAAGCGGTAGCTTTCATCGTCTAAGCAAGTACCTGCAACTATTACTTGGCATACACAGTCAAAAGCAAAATTCACCTTCCATCTGACAGTTTCAGTATTAAAATTTGAGAATCAGTTGCACTACAGCATCTCCGTTTTTAATGATTATGCTAGAATGTCCTTTCTATTTGTTAAACTTTCAGGAAAGAAGATCTAGCACCCAACCAACCACAAACAGTTTAGGATGGTCCAACACCAAACACCAACTTAAAAAGACAAAAAGAAAATAAGACAAAATGTCATGGTCTAAATATGCTTGGCCCAGGAAGTGGCACTATTTGGAAATGTGGCCTTGTTGGAGTAGGTGGGTTACTGTGGCCATGCTTTAAGACCCTAGTCCTAGCTGACAGGAAGCCAGTTTTCCACTAGCAGTCTTCAGATGAAGATGTAGAACTCTCAGCTCTGCCTGTACCATGCCTGCCTGGATGCTGCCATGCTCCCACCATGGTGAAAATGGACTGAACCTCTGAACCTATAAGCCAGCACCAATTAATTGCTGTCCTTATAAGAGTTGACTTGGTCATGGTGTCTGATCACAGCAGTAAAACCCTAACTAAGACACAAAACAAAACACAAACTTTCCAAGGATAAAATCTGGTCACTCATCCTATTTTGTACAAAGGAAAGCAAGAATCTAGTGTTTGTCTCCTGACTTTTATGGTAGCTTGATACTGGTAAGAGCTGTGTCCCACACACTCCACTAACTGAATATTTGGTGCCCAGTCAGTAATCCTGTTTGGAGAGGTTTAGGAGGCAAGGTCTTAAAGGAAGAAGTTTGTCATTGGAAGAGGCTTTGTGAGTAAAAGGCTTTGCCTTTCTCTCATTCACTTTCTTTGCTTCCTGCTTGTGGATGAGGATTTGAGTTCTGGGCTTCCTGCTGCCTGCTGCTGGTTATTATGCCTCTCCACCATGTGGGGCTTTTATCTTTCTGAAACCATAAGCTCAAATACACTCTTTCCTTCAAAGCTGCTGTGGTCATGGTGACTCAGCACAGAAACAGAAAAGTTGTTAACACCGTTCATTTGTTTGCTGTGTATTCTTTCCAAAGTAGATAACTGAATCAGGCCCTACCTTCACCTTTCCAGCCCCCGTCAGATCACCTTGAAAGGAACTGCCAACTGTCTGGCCTTCGTCAATCACTATCTGAAAACAGTAAGAACACATAGATAAGAAATAATGGTTATGTTCCTAGCTACATAGGAAAGCCCGGATTCTCTAGGCTGTAGCAGTGCTGACGGAATTTCAGCAAGTCTGCGATTCTGGTAACCTAGTCTCATCTACCACATAGCAGATTACTTAACCCAGCCGTACCTGTGTATAAGACAGATAGCTGCTCCACCTCCTAGGCCATCTCCTAATAAATCTCTGGTGCGCAAATCAGAGACTGCTGATACAGTGTTTTCAAGGTACAAGAGGGCAGGGCAATTTAACAATTCTAGGACTCTCCATAGTTAACATGTTTCGATCATTACCAGTAGAGTGTGAATCCTTTACGGAAAACAACTCATAGCTCAGTCATCACCAGCAGCAAAGGGGTTATGTACAAAGCTGTTCTATACAACCACATTTGTAGCACAGAGACTTCTGACCCATTGTAAAATCAAAATTTCTTGTGATTCTGTGCATATTATTACATGGAAAAATATTCCAAATCAGAAACTCAAATGACTTTGGAAAACTAATCAAAATTCAAATGGCTTAAAAAGAACACTATGAATTATCCTTCCTTGATAATTAATCACGACAGCCAAAGGGGAATAGATGAATAGTGTCAATAGAGTTGTGACAATTAGAGGATAGCATCTAATAGCTAGGAACCAAATCTTAGAAAACAAAATTATGGCTTCTACTTTAAGTCTAAACATGATAAATTTGGGACAGGTAAAGGTAAATGCATTTTATACAAAGAAATAGAAAAGGGAATTCTTGTTAGAAGCAAAGGATATGATTTCAGGAAGCATTTCCACATAGCAGATTCCTAAGTTTTCACCATAAATTAAGGATGATCGAACACTGGCTTGTAATAACTTAATTCTCAAGAATGCTGCCCCGATTCTAAGAAAAATGCCTCCTTCTTCCAGCTGTTTCTATCAACGGGAGGCAGGAGTACCTGGTCCTTTTCCGAGAATTCAGATGAGGTGTGAGGAAAGACAGTTGTACTTCTAAACTGACAACCATTTGATTCAGTGTTGTGACTCCACTTTCCAGAAGTAGGTACATTTTCTGATGAGTCGGTTCCATGTGCTCCCCCTTTGGCTACAGTATCCTCTGAAATGACAAGTTATGAATTATTAATAACACCCTATGTGGCCAGGTGGATTTCTCTTCTGTTTACCAAAAAACCACTTTTCAAAGAACTATGGAAGTAAAGTTTCTTGAGGTTTTTAGATACTCTTAAGTATATTAAAGTTATTCTAAAATTGCACAGAAAGATATCATAGCTTCAACTGCTTCAGTACTAGCAACTCCTAACTTGCCACCACTGGAAAGATGGCTTTTGCTTTCTGTGCCAGCAAATTCTGAATGAAATCCTTGCTGAGAAGTACAAGCCCTGGATGCCAGAGGTAGAAGAGCTCAAGAAGTGGGTAATGTGCCAGGAGAGTTGCCATGACCACTGCTGGGGTACCAAGTCAGGGTGAAAGCATTCAAGACCTAGTCTCCCAGACCTCTTCCCTATTACAGTCGGGTTCTCATGGGTCTGGAGGGACAGTAAGTAATGGTAGTCCAGTGACGTGGAGATACTTAGAAACAGGACACGCTGCTGGGGGATGAATAGATGCCTCAAGCTTCATCAAAGGTGGAAGGAAGGCTCTTCTCCTGTGCTTTCTACCACTCCTCAGTGTACACATTATTGCAATAAAAGAAGGAGCAGCTTCAGTCCTCCCGGGTCTCAAGTTAAACAGACCCAACTGTGGTGCTCACCAAGAAAATCCTACATCCCCAACCCAACATTCCTGTACTAGTCAACTGACTTCAACACTTGAAGAGCACAGTGGTGCCTGAGAGGAAACATTCTCAGTGACAGGTTATATGTGTGCTCAGGGTACCTGACGACCACCACATGAAAGTCCTCTAAAGAAAAGTGAAGTCCAAGTTTCTAGTGACGTTACTCAATCACTGATCTAGTTGGCATGAAAGGCAGAGGTCATCAGTCCCATACCCAACAAAAACTCCACTCTTTTAACATCCACGTTCTCTTAAACATGAGGTTTTTCATCTTTAAACTACCAAAAGACTTAGGGAAGAATTTGATCTCTCCTTGATTGAACTTAAAGTTGAAATGCTCCCTAAACCCTGAAATTAGTTTTATAAGACTATGTATGTACCACGTCCCTGCAAAGACCCAAAATAAAAGTACTTTTGTATACAGGCCTGTTATGAATTTTTAAACCTAGTAAGTAATAAATCTCTTGGCAGAGTGAGACGAGAACAAAGTTCCTTTTCAATATGATAATGTCAAAATGGCAGATGCTGGCACAGCCCTGACTTGGAAGTGGCCAGCAGCCTGATTAGAGACCAGATGCTGCTTCCCAGAGTGAGCCTGGTGGCAAGGCACATGTGCCACCCAACTGTTCATCAGAGTCCTTTTCTACCCTTTCATCTTATCCCTAATGCTCCTTGCTTTGAAATGCACATCAGGCATAATGCACTGCGGAAATCTAACAGCACAGATTACAGAGACCAGAAAGAGCATTTCTTTGGGCATTATGAGTCAAACTTCAATAAAGATGAGAAAGTTTTTTCTAAGGGTTTTCAGAAGTTTCATTATTCTGAAGTGATAGAATTTCAATTTCCTTTTGATACCAAACAGACAAGCTTCCAATAGGTCAGGCTTCAAGGCCATCTCTACACCATCAATGTCTAATTTCAGAAAAAAGAGAAAGGTCACATTCCTTGAAAAAGCAGAAAGTTTGGATGACAAGGTAAATTGCACTTTACAAGGTAAAGAACATGCTGATTATACACCTTCGAGGTAAAAGTGATTATTTGGGGAGAACTCATTTTGAGAGAAACTCTTACAAAAAATTCAAATTCTTCTATACAAAAGCCAGAGCCATGTTTGTGTACTGAGAACCACTCCACACATCAGCACAGCCAGTATCAGACTCTAAGAGTCCTGCCAGCCACTTCCAAGTATCCATTCTTCTGCAGTGTGGTCAACAGCAATATAAATCAAGTACATGTTCTCAGTCACAATGAGACACTGAATACATTGCTGGAAGGGAAGAAAAATGCAGTGGGGAATGTTCTGTGCCACACTAGGCAGCCATACACAGCCTTCTGCAAAGAGAATAGGCGATAACCAATCATGCTTGTAACAAGGCTGGGTGCTCTGAAAGTCTGGAGTGCTTTGCACATTATACTTTGAGTTCACGGCAATGGGCCTGGGAACAATAATATCTTCTCTTGATCTGTCCAGCAAAACTACTCCACATCACTGCTTCTTGTTCACAAGCTTTTCTCCATATCTGGCCTCCCCTGGAGCCATAGTCGTTAGGATTAAATAAGCAATTTAAAAACCAATCAATCATAAATCAGAATAAATCCAAGGAAGCTAAATTCAGCACACCAGTGTTTTGTCTAAATTCCCTTTGCAGTGCTCTGAATTCCAACTGTTTTATGTTCTCCATCTGAAAGGGCACAGGGAGGGGAGGATTACCTCAGCCTGGCCAGTCAGGAATAATTGTGCTTTCCCTGAGGCTGGATGATAATTGACTCATTATTCACAGTCTAGCCATCAACCTGCCAAGGCACAAATGCACGAGCCTGGCCTGGAAAAAATAAATGTCAAAAGCCCTAGATGAGGGACACAGTGCCACTAAGATGAAAAGTTTGAAATGACCAGTGTAAAGCACTTAGAGAAAAATGGGAAGAGGGTGTAAAGTTGCTAACATTTTCTTAGTTATGTTCAAAAAGGAAACCTGGGATTGCTAGGCCCCTGAAGCTTAGAGAGTCCAAAAGTCTGCGCATCGACTGTCTGCCCACGCAATGAGAAGGGCGACTGAGGCACAGTGCCTCCCATACAGAGAATCCAAGATAGGAGGTAAAGCCATGTGTGCTTTACCCAAGGGGAAGGCATCCATGACAAAACACACAGGAGAAGCTCAAAGTCAGAAAGTGGCAAAATAGTAAATGGACGGAGGATCATGAAAAGCTTTCATAGAAATGAGTCATGCGAGGTAGGCTTTGAAGAACTTGACAATACAGCAGCCTAGCTACAACTTCCAAGAGCTTATTTATTCCATAGGGGCTGGAGTGGGGGTCTGGGGGTGACCTTATGGGTGAAACTGCCAGGGCCAGAAGGCCAGGGCCTGAGGTACAATAGTGACTCCCACAGGAAGACTGGCACACACATTCTGTGTGACATGTGAACAGGGCATATTCTGAGAACTTGAACAGAACTATGTACTTGACCAAGGGAGTTGACTCCAGTACAGCCGTGCTCTACAGAGACACAGACTAGAGCAGACAGGTTAGGGCATAGAAAAGACACCCAACAAGTGAGGCGCACACTGTAATGTCTAATGTGTAACCCAGGCGATGAGTACCGGAAGACACAGCCACAGAGGTGACAGAAAGAACAACAGAGACTCAAGAAAGAAAAATCAGCCTTCGAAATGAGTCCTTGTGTTTCTAAAACAGAGGAAGACACTATCTCCTACCGGTTACATTCCCTCCCTCTAGCCATCACAGAAAATGTTCCTTTTCTACCCACTGCCAACTGCAGTCTTACATTCAAACTGGCATTGCTTTGTAACTTTCTCTCTGTGATGGGGGGGTACAGAAAACGCCTGTCAGGTGAACTAGAATTTGGTACAGAGGCCACACCCACCCACCCAACAAGCTGTGCTGAGCTGATCTTCCCCACTGAGTTAGTCAGGAACACAGAATGGAGTGGCCCTCCATGCCAGCAGATACAACATTATTTGAAAATTTCTTTCTGCGGCTTTAGTTTCCATTAGTGTAAAAGCTGCTGGTGACAATGTCAACACAGGGTAGACTCCATGGCATCTGAGAAGTTCATTTGTTGTGCACAAAATCCACTTGTAGTAATTCTTCAGATTAGCATATGAAGTATTAAGGTCCATTCAGGCACTGTCTTTATCTTCGTGAAACTAAGTCAATGTGTAGTTTATTCCTTGTGGCACAAAATGTTTGTTCACAAGCTAGATTCTTCTGATTCTTGAGCTAAACCCATGGGGTCACATGGTGAAGAACTCAGACTTAGTGTCCATGAAAGACATATGTACCTCTACACAGGTTCATCCGGGGGTAACTTATGCACCATTCACTTTAGCACAGTATCCAATGATTTCTAGTGAATGTGTAGTTATGTAACAATCAACGACATTGAACTTTTAGGTGCTTAGTGTGAATCTGCAGACTCCTCCCCATTCCCACCCCCAAAAACAGGCAGCAATTGATCTAATTTTTGTTGCTACTGGTTCATCTTTACTAGACATTTCATTATAGTAAAGTCATATACACATGATTTATTTTATTAAGTATAACAATAGGAGGCAGCTATTTCATAGTATATACTAGTAATTCTCTCCTTCTATTGTCAAATAATCTTTGTATCCATTTTTCCTTTCACCTGATTATGAACATTCAGATTGTTTCCCATCTTGTACTCCCTTAATCACAATACAGCATTCATGCCATGGGACCAGCATCACTAATCCAGTTCATATAGTGTGAAACAATGAAATCATACCAACAGCTCAGATGAGGGCAGAGAGGCATTGTTCCCTGAGGCCCCAGTGCTCCGGTCACACTTCACACTAATACCACAGCTGTGCAACTGTACACTCCATTACATGGCCCTAATATCCTGTCTTCCAACTCAGATGTAAGCCTAAGCAGAGCAGGGAGTTCACTTTCAGGAGCTCATTCATGGCTCCAGGAAAATAAGATATAACACAAAGATGCGAAACAGACTAATAATCAACTTTTCAACCAGCAAGTTCTATTGGCTGCCCTTCCTGTATTTTAATACTTTACTAAGCTAGGGAAGTATGGAAGATTAGGAAAGTTATAACACACAGCCTTTGTGAGGGCAACGCATTTTAGTTATCTCCTAGCTAGCATATCATCTAGATTTTTTTTTAAAAATTATTAAATATGTCAGCAAAGATTTCTCTAAAAAGCCAACATCTATTCCCTTGAAACTTTCACTTCGCTGATACTTTTAATTTAGCTTATTTTTGAACTACTACTTCAATGTATAATGTGTCTAAAGGCCACAAATAAGAAGGCTACAAAGAGGCAGACAGACAAGAGAAAGACTGGATTGGGTGAAAGGAAGGGGAAGGGCGCTGGTTTCTGCCTTCCACCTCCTTGATGGTGACTGCTCTCAGTAGTAAACAAGACCTTATTTGGCTGTGCCTGTTCAGCTTGCCTGCTTTCGTATTGAAGCAGCCTATCTGCAGGGCCCACATGGCTTACAGGGGTTGGTGGGTGCAAGGAGATTTAAGCCTGTGAGGGCTTTCCCCCGGAGGCGGAGACAGAGACAGAAGCTGAAGAAGAAGCTTGTACAAAGTTCCTGAATAAACTGCTTGAAAAAGACCTTCCCCGGGTCGTGTCTTCCTTGCTGGTCGAGGTTGGGCGCAACACCATATCCTGAGGCAACCCACTCCGAGAATTTATTAAGAACCCATCTGATATCCCAGCTGCCACTGGGAGCCTAGTGGACTTGGAGACCCATCACACCCAGAAATCCCACCCCACCAAATACCACTCTCCATCTGCCCAGTCCTTTCTGCTAAAACAGACTGCTAGCTAGACTGCTCCCCAGATGATACCATATCTTGAGGCATCCCAGGATATTTACTGCACTCAGGACACCACAGCTTGAAGACATCCCAAGAGTTCCTCAGTTGCAACTGAGCAAATGACAACACAGTTGAAGACCTCCCAGGGGCTCTGTGGCATGCAGGACAACTGACTCAAAAGTCAACAGAAAGCTTCCCTGGAGTTCTGATGAACACAGGGAAACAGAAACCACAGTATACCCCCTCCACGGAGAACTGCTTCACACAGAATAAGAACCCACGGAACAAAGAAAGCATATTAAAAGCATCAAGGGAAAAGGGTCAAGTAACATACAAAGGTAGACCTATTAGAATTACACCAGACTTCTCAAAAGCCAGTAGAGTGTGGTCAGAGGTCATGCAGGCTCTAAGAGAACACAAATGCCAGCCTAGGTTACTATACCCAGCAAAACTCTCAATCAAAATAGATAGAGAAACCAAAATATCCCAGGACAAACTCAAATTCAAACAGTATCTATCTACCAATCCAGCCCTACAGAGGATACTAGAGAAAAACTCCAAAACAAGAAAGGTACCTACACCAAAAAAAAAAAAAAAACAAAGTATTAAGCATCTCACAGCAAAGCCAAAAAAAGAGAACCACAAGCACATAAAGCCACCTACAAAAACAAATATAACAGGAACCAACGGTCAACTGTCTTTAATATCTCTCAGTATTAATGGACTCAACTCAACCATAAAAAGATATAAGCTAATTGACTGGATATGCAAACAAGATTCAGCATTTTGCCCTATGCAAGAAATACACCTCAATAACAAAGACAGACAGTATCCAGAGTAAAAGGCTGAAAAAAGTTTTCCAAGCAAATGGTCCCAAGAAACAACATCCTAATATCAAAAAAAACAAAAAACAAAAAAAAAAAAAAAAAACCAAAAAAAAAAAACAAACAAACAAAAAAAAAAACCCAAAACCATAGACCTTCAACCAAAAGTTATCAAGAGTGATAAGGAAGGATACTTCATATTCATCAAAGGGAAAAATCCACCAAGAAAAGTTTCAATTCTAAATATCTACACCCCAAATGCAAGGGCACCCACTTTCATAAGAAAAAAACTTTACTAAAACTTAAAACACACACTGATTCCCACACAATAATGGAGGGAGACTTTAACACCCTACTCTCAGAAATAAACAGATCATTTAAAAAGAAACTAAATAGAGTCATGGTGAAACTAATAAAGGTTATGAACCAAATGGATTTAACAGATATCTATAAAACATTTCACCCTAAAACAAAATAATACACCTTCTCAGCACCTCATGGTAACTTTTCCAAAATTGACCATATAATTGGTCACAAAACAACCCTCAACTGATGCAAGAAGATTGAAATAATCCCATGCATCCTATCAGTCCACCATAGCCTAAGGCTGGTCTTCAAAACAGAAAGCCCACATACACATGGAAACTAAACAGCTATCTACTCAATGACAACTTGGTCAGGGAAGAAATAAAGAAAAAAATTAAATACTTTCTGGAATTTAATGAAAATGGACAGATCATACCCAAACTTATAGGACACAATGAAAGCAGTGCTAAAAAGAAAATTCATAGCACTAAGTGCCCTGGTAAAGAAACTGGAAAGATCTTACACAAGCAACTTAACAGCACACCTGAGAACTCTAGAACAGGAAGAAGCAAATTCACCTAAGAGGAGTAAAAGTCAGGAAATAGTCAAACTCAGAGCAGAAATCAACCAAATAAAAACAAAGAGAACAATACAAAGAATTAACAAAAACAAAAGCTGGTTCTTTGAGAGATTCAAAACATTAGATAAACCCTTAGCCAAACTAACTAAAAGTCCCAGAGGCAGTATCCAATTAACAAAATCAGAAATAAAAAGAGAGACATAACAACAGAAATGGAGGCAATTCAAAAAATAACCAGATCCTACTATAAAAGCCTATACTCAACAAAACTGGAAAATCTAGATGAAATGGATGGTTTTTTAGACAAATACCACATACCAAAGTTAAATTAAGTGTATGTAAACTATTTAAACAGGCCCATTTCTCATAAGGAAATAGAAGAAGTCATAAAAAAAAGAAAGAAAGAAAGAAAGAAAGAAAGAAAAGAAGAGAAAAGAAAAGAAAAGAAAAGAAAAGTAAAGAAAAGAAAAGAAAAATCCCAGAGCCAGATGGATTTAGTGCAGATTTCTATCAGAATGAAGGCCGGATACCAATATTCCCCGAATTATTCCATAAAACAGAAACAGAAGAAATGTTACCTAATTCATTCTATGAAGCCACAATTACTCTGACACCTAAACCACACAAGAACCCAACCAAAAAAGAGAACTTCTGACTAATCTTGCTTATGAATATCAATGCAAATATACTCAATAAATTTTTTGCAAACCAAATCAAAGAACACATCAAAAACATCATTCAGGACAATCAAATAGGCTTCATCCCAGGGATACAAGGTTGATTCAATATATGAAAATCCATTAATGTAATCCACTATATAAACAAACTCAAAGGAAAAAAATTATCATTTCCTTAGATGCAGAAAAAGCATTTGAAAAAATATAACATTCCTTTATGTTAAAAGTATTGGAGAGATCAGAAATTCAAGGTGCATACCTAAACATAATAAAAGCAATTTACAGCAAACCAACAGACATTATCAAATTAAGTGGACAGATACTTGAAGCAATCCCACTAAAATCGGGGACAAAACAAGGATGCTTACTCTCCCTATATATATTCAATATAGTACTTATTGCTAGCTAGAGCAATAAGACAACAGAAAGAGATGAGGGGGATACAAATTGGCAAAAAATAAAGGTATCACTATTTGCAGATGATATGATAGTATATATAAGCAATCCCAAAAATTCTACCAGAGTACTTCTCCAGCTGATGAACAACTTCAGCAAAGTGGCTGGACATAAAATTAACTCAAATAAATCAGTAGCCTTCCTTTATACAAATGATAAACAGGCTGAGAAAGAAATTATGGAAACAATTCCCTTCACAATAGCCACAAATAATATAAAATATCGTGGGGTAACTCTAACCAAAGTAGTGAAAGATCTGTATGACAATAATTTCAAGTCTCTCAAGAAAGAAATCAAAAAAGATCTCAGAAAATGTAGAGATCTCCCATGGTCATGCATTGGTAGAATTAACATAGCAAAAATGGCCATCCTACCAAAGGCAATCTACAGATTCAATGCATCAAAACCCCAATGCAACTCTTCAACGACATGAAAAAAAGAAATCCTCAAATTCATCTGGAAAGGCACAAAACCCAGACTAGTGCAAACAATTCTCAACAATAAAAGAATGGCTGGGGGAATCACCACCCCTGACCTCAAACTCTACTACAGAGCAATAGTGATAAAAACTACCTACAGAGACAGACAGGTTGATCAATGGAATAGAATTGAAGGCCCAGAAATAAAATCACACACTTATGCACACTTGATCTTTAACAAAAAAGCCAAAAATATACAATGGAAAAAAAAAAGCAGCTGGGTTTAGTCAGAGAAGAGACTCAAGAGACTGGAGGTTGCAGGAAATTTGCAGGTCTGGTGGGGTGGGTGACGTGGGGACATCCTCTTGGAGACGGGGCAGAGGAAAAAGGTATGGGATGTGGAACACTCAGAAGGTGGACTGGGAGGGGAATAAAATCTGGAGTGTAAAATTAATAATAATAATAATAATAATAATAATAATAATAATAATAATAAGTAAAAAAAGAAAGCATCTTCAATAAATGGTGCTGGTCTAAATGGCTGTCTGTATGTAGAACAATGAAAATAGACCTATATTTGTCACTCTGCACAAAGCTCAAGTCCAAGTGGATCAAGGGCATCAACATAAAACTAGTTACACTCAATCCAATAGAAGAGAAAGTGGGAAAGAGCCTTGAACTCATTGGCACAGTGGGAAATTTTCTAAACAGAACTCCAATAGCTCATGCTCAAAGATTAAGAATTGATAAATGAGACCTCATGAAACTGGAAAGCTTCTGTAAGGCAAAGGACATAGACAATAGGACAAATCAGCAACCTACAGATTGGGAAAAAATATTCACTAACTCCCACATTCAATAGAGGGCTAATATCCAAAATATATAAGGAACTCAAGAAGCTAACCACCAAAAAAACCAAACAACCCCCAACATGAAAAAATATGTGGTATAGAACTAAGCTGAGATTTTACAACAGAGGAATCTCGAATGGTTGAGAAGCACCTAAAGTAATGTTCAAAGTCCTTAGTGATCAGAGAAAAGCAAAGCTAAACAACCCTGAGATTCCACCTCACACCAATCAGAATGGCTAAGCTCAAAACCTCAAGTGACACCACGTTGGTGAGGATTTGGAGAAAAAGGAACACTCCTCCATTGCTGGTGGAATTGCAAACTGTACAACTACTATGGAAATCAATTTGGAGGTTCCTCAGAAAATTGGGTATAGATCAACCTGAAGACCCAGCAATAGTGAATTATACCCAAAAGATGCCCCACCATGCCACAGGGGCATGTGTTCTACTATGTTCATAGTGGCCTTATTTGTGATAGCCAAAAGCTGGAAACAACCCAGATGTCCCACAACAGAGGAATGGATACAGAAAATGTGGTTTGTTTACACAATGGAGTACAACTCAGATATTAAGACAGAGGACATCCTGAATGTTGCAGGCAATGAATGAAAATAGAAAATATAATCATGAGTGAGGTAATTCAAACCCAAAAGGACATGCAGAGTATGTACTCACTAATAAGTGGATATTAGCCAAAAAGAAAAAGTGCGGAATACCCATGAGACAGTCCACAGAACAAGCTGAAAGGCCCAAATGAGGTTGCCTCAGTCCCACTTGAGAGGAGGAAGAAAGCAACCACAAGGTTTAGAGAGGGAGGGACCTGGGAGGGAAAGGGAACGGGGATGGGGGAGGGGAACATGATCTGATTTTGGGTAGGAGAAAAGGACTAAAACCCTGAGGACCAGCAGAATGAATGGAAACAGGCAACCTCTGGGAAGTGGGAGGTTGGGAGGACCCTCCAGAATGTACCAGAGACCTGGGAAGTGAGAGACTCAACGGGAGGGAGTCTAGATAAAATGCCCTACAGTGGGGAGAGAGAACTTGTAGAGCCCACCTCCAGCATAAAGACAGGGTCACTGGAAGTTCAGACAAGATGCTCTATAGTCTGAGGTTTCCATTGTCTTGCTAATGGAAAAATGCCCACAAAAGATACAGTTCTCCTAGCAATCTCAGATGGTGTAGCAAGGACATTTTCCTGTGGTGTAGTAGTTTGGGCCATGAACAGGGGCACTAACAGCCCCCAGGCTTGAGACAGAATGTATGTGTAACCAAACCAAAGACCACTCTAAAACTCTGCAGGCTGTTCTATCTTAGACTCTTTATCAGAGATCATCAAGATCACAGTAAGGCTATTCCTATAATTCACTATATTCTTCCTGTCTTTAATATAAAATGGAACATTAAACAGATATATACATATATAAATATATAAAGCAAAACAAATTCTTTTCTTGTTTTAGTATGAAAAAAACCTCATAAAAGTTATAAATTTACTCTTATAAAATTCAATTTGTAGCAAAATCAGCACAATTTTTTAAAATTTACCTTTACCCACTTCTTTACACATAAATATATATACATGAATGTACACACAATCATAAATTATACATGCACATATATACACTTTCATTTCATTTAAGGTATATTTTAAAACTATTCTGAAAGTCAAGGGTTCCTAGGTTGCCCAATGAGACAGTCAATCAGAATTTAAAGAAAGGATCTTGAAATATGTATTTTAATAAGTACTTCCTGTGAGATTTTTATGGAAATAGAAGGTATAATTCCCACGTCAGGGTTTCCTGAGGTAGCATTTTATGGTTATGTGAACACTAGTATTTCGTCCATCCACCAGAGGCCAGCACAGGACCACTGGCTGACTTTATGGCTGTACCATACACAATATCTATTGCACAGAGGTGATCTTAACTACCTCAAGAAGTAGAGTTGAGACTGACAAAGTACATCCAAGGTTTTAACATTTGACTTTGATGTTGTTCTTTTAACCCCATGTGGACAAGCCACACTAAACGAGCAGAATTGTTCCCACTTTGTGAATTTAAAGAGTAAATGCCAGGGTTGTGGTCCTAGAAAATGAAATGCTTGGACTAGTTCCTAGGTCTTTTAATGCAGAGATGGAATAGTGCTCTTCCCTTTACACTGGCCCTGCCTACAACCAAAAGAAATGGAAGGCCAGCACTATCTGTTCTGCATAAAAAAATACATGCACCCTGAGATCATATCTGTCTACCAACCTGCACCAAAGTACGTTGTGTTCTCAAAGTTTGTACTCAAGAGGGCACTTCAGGTGCTAGCTTTCTCTTCTTCTTTTGTAGACCATCTTCTGCATACACTATAATAAGCTAACATCCAAAGATGGCATCTTTGCTTTTAAATTTTGTTGCAAATTCTCATTTTTATATGGTACTTTAGAATACACTTCATTTTTTAAAAAAGGTTACAGTAAAAGAAAAAAGTCTTCACTGTTCTAATCATTTGTACTGGCTGGTTTTGTGTCAACCTGACACAAGCTGGAGTTATCACAGAGAAAGGAGCCTCAGTTGGGGAAATGCCTCCATGAGATCCAGCTGTAAGACATTTTCTCAACTAGTGATCAAGGGGGGAGGGCCCAGCCCATTGTGGGTGGTGCTATCCTGAGGGCTCTATAAGAAAGCAAGCTGAGAAAACCAGAGGAAACAAGCCAGTAAGCAACATCTCTCCATGGTCTCTGCATCAGCTCCTGCTTCCTGACCTGCCTGAGTTCCAATCCTGACTTCCTTTGGTGGAAGTGTAAGCTGAATAAACCCTTTCCTCCCCAACTTGCTTCTTAGTCATGATGTTTTGTGCAGGAATAGAAACCCTGACTAAGACATCATTCTCAAAGCTTTTTTTCTACCTCTTTTTTTTTTTCAGAGTCTCACTATGTAGCCCTGGCTGTCCTTGAACTCACTCTGTAGACCAGGCTGGCCTCAAACTCACAGAGATCCACCTGCCTTTGCCTTCCAAGTGCTGTGATTAAAGGGACGCATGCTACACCCAGCTTGCTTTTTTCCCCTTTAACCCATAAAGCATTCATTCCATGAAAATCTAAGGCTCCAGAATCGAAACCAATATTCTGAATATAACTCTGTCGGCACTGTGCACAGAGTAGCTAATATGGCCTCACCAATGAGCACTGACTGCACAGTCTGTAAGTGACAGGAATGAATAGCTATCCTCATCCATCAGAAGCATCTGAGATTCATACCATCTTTCATATGCAGACAGCAATAGATAGCAACATGGAATTGATAGGCTCTTCTAGTGTACAAACTTATTTCTGCATCCCTGGATTCTAGCGTACAGCACAGCTACCAAAAGAATGCTTTCATAGGCCATCCTACCAAGTAGAATAGCCCATGATTCAGAACTGTGGCCAGCATTACCAGGAACTGAACTGGCACTATAATTAGAGACTAAACCCAGGGACCAGGCTTAGATGACCGCTTGCAGTCTTTCTTGTCTATCCGTAGCTCCTAAGACCACAAAACCTAATTCGAAAGTCAGACTAAATCTAGAAAAGCACATGAAAAAAAAAAAAAAAAAAAAAAACACAGGATGAGGATTCCTCCCTATGCCAAGGGAGCAATGGGCTGCAAACAAGCAAGCTGGCTGCCATCACTTAAATCCGCCTCACTGGAACAAATCAAACTGGAAAAAAATAAAGACACACACACACAAAAAAAAAAAAAAATCACACACTAGCGAGCTGTGGTTTTCGTATAAGAAAGACGCAAGGATAGTTTAAGCAGAGCTTCCTGTCTGTGTCCCTTTGGGCCTAGCCAACCATTTCAAAGAAAATATTATTGTTTCATGGCTGAACAAGCACTGCCAAAATCACTCTGATCTGAATACATGCTTATTCAACGGAGGCAACACAGTCCTATGAAGCCCCGGCTCCATGTGGAGCAATTTACCTTTCCCTTCAGGTAACGGCACACTTGCCAACCATGAGTAAAAATAACACCGCGCCTCCAAGGAAATAAATACCAAACAATCGTGCACCTATGTAATATTATGTAAATCACCTAAAGGTTGAATTAATTCACCTCACTATTAATAATTTTCAAGATTTTATAAAAGTTTAAAATCCCATATGCTTATTCAATTCTTTAATTTATATATGCACATGAAATATGCTACATATAATTATAAAATTGAAAGTACATAGAATTGAAAAAAGATTCTTTTAATTATAACCAAACCAACATTAAAAATTCCTCTTACTATTTCTCTAAGGAGTACACCAGGATCACCATCACTGTAACAACGATGTGCATTAAGAATGCTGCTAAAAATAAATGTAATGATCATAATTCAAATTGCTGTACGCACTTAAATATTTTCTTTCTGTACCCAATTACATCTAAAGTGAAGACGACACACAAGCATTAAAAATACTAATGATTATCTATGGACCAAATATCCCCATTTGAAGTGAATTTGAGTTGTAAAGACCTCTGCTGAAGATTTATGCTAATATACCTATAACAAAATGGCTCCATCAGCTTGAAATCTGCCATAATTTGAGAAGGGAAATTTCCTTCTGCAACTGAACCAGCAGTTTCTGTGTTTCATAATTTGTCAATTTGTTCCCTAAATGTAGTGATTTAGTGACGATGAACGAAGCTGAGAAACAAATGGAAACTGCTTAATTACAGTTTGCAGATGTTCCCCCCAAAGAGAAAAACGAGCTAGCGCTGCAAACGCCGGAGGATTCTTCCACGGGCTTCGTGTAAGTGGGTTCCCTGTCCTCCAGTCATCGTTTCCTTCTTTGGTGTCGCATGTAGGATATGATGCTACTATGAAGAGGTCACATACAGAAGGCTACTCACATGATCACTAGGAAACGTACAGTTTATTTTGGCCTTTTCTTCAAGAAAACTAAAAGGCACAGAAGCAAAGCCTTACTGGGTATAGAGACGGTTCCGCACTTAAGAACGCTTGATGTTCTTGCAGAAGACCTGGGATCAGTTCCTAGCACTCAAGTGGCTGCTCACAATTGGCCGCAACTCCAGCTCGAAGGGACCTAATGCCCTCTTCTGACCCCCAAAGCCGTCAGACATGCACACAGCCCACAGACACACATGCAAATTAAGTATACACTAATTCTTTTTTAAACTTTTCAGAGAAAAGCCTTAAAATAACACTGCTTCTCTATCCCCTTCTTTAAAATGGCATATTAATGAGATTTTCTCCTTAACTGGCTAGTCTGATTGGAAAGTCTCATTCGATGACTTGTCAACTTTCCCATAAGCTTAAGTCCGTCTTTCGCTGTTTGCTAGATTATTTCTTGACTGTGCTCTTTGCTGTTGAACTACCATTTGCAAAAGAGCTTCTTAGGTAGATTTTTTTTTTTAACTTTCTCTTCTTCTTCATGTGGCTAACAGATAAAAGAATAAAAAGAGAAAAAGGAAACAGAAAGACACTCCAAAGGGGCCATGCACTAAAACCCCAGTCAGTATTCAGGAGGGAATTAAGGACGGACCACATCTGCACGGCTGCTGTGGGGCCGCAGCCACCTGGAAGCCGAACCGCTCAGTCCGTTTCCAACTTCCTCCTGCAGGCAAGGGACAGTTGCAAGAGTATCAAAACAACGTGAAGCCCTCGGGTTTCTGTCTAGTGCTCGACAGAAAATAACTGCGAAGGGCTGCGCGGTGAGGATTATGTTTCTTGTTGTGCTTTCTTTTATAAAAGAAAGCTCTTTTTCTGCTCTACTGAAATTCCTCTCCTGCTTGGAAATGGGAAGAGGGCAGGCTGCCTGCTATATTTTTTCTCTGTGGTATTTTTCTACAGCTGATTTTAAAATTCATTCTTCAAACTGGGAAAAGCCTCTCTTTGTACCCAACCCCACTCGTGAAAGTTTAAAGATTCATTTCTAACGTTCACATTCAAAATAGCTTTGGGGACCAAAATATGTCAGCTTTAGAAATATGTTGTTTTATGTGCTGTCTCCAGTTTCATTTTTAATTACATTTTTTTAGAAGTTGTCAAGTCTGAGTAGTAATATTCCTTTGGCTGAACTGACAGTCAAAATTTATCAGTGCAGATGTGTAAACCAAATCCCAGCACAAGACTCTAAGCTTCTGAAAGAACAGACGCTCAATATGGAAACAAATAATAAAAGACTCCTCAGATGAGAAGCATGTGGCTTTGAACTAGTAACTTGGCCTCTGTGGGCCTAGAATGTCCTAGGCAAAGTGCTCCTGACTTGCCTTTAACTCTTTTGCCGCCTACCCTGTCAGTCACCTGCTCCTCGGTGCTGCCTGTCACACCTTGCAACACCTCAGGTGTCCTTTCCCTTCCAAGAGTCAAGCTAACATTTCTGCTCAGCCTCGAGGCCAGTCTCCCTGACTCTAGGGGTTTCCTCCCGCTTTGCCCTCCTTTCTGAATCACCAGCAGCATCTCTTAACACCTTTTGAGGAACCTCTAAGGTCTGCTTGCCTCCCTGTAAGCCACAGTGGGGCTCCCAGTCACTGTGTTGTCAATGCACACCTGGGACACTATGATGCGAATGTGGCTGTTCCTCAGGATGGGGTCTTAGGCACCACCCATGTGCCATCAGTTGCCTCTTGGTTTTTCTGTACTCCATCCATCCAGTAGACACTCACTCAGCACACCCTCACTTCACACAGGACGCCACTGCTGGCGCTGGAGTGGCGAGGAGCAATAGTATGCAATGGTAAGCAAACCCACCAGAAGCCAGCTCTCACAGGCACACACTCAAGGAAAGGTAAAATGCTTGTGCTCCCATGGCTCATGTCCACATCAAAGCCTCCCAGACCTACATCAAAACCATCCAACACTGTCGCAAGTGGAGGATACACTCCTCAGAGTGTGGGCTTTGAAGTCATTCTGAACAGGCAGACAGTACAGTTCTACCTCTGACTTGTCACATGGCCCATGGCAAACAGGCCTGGACAGCTACAACAAAATAACCACAGGCTTGATGCTTTAAACAGCAGAAATGCCTATAGACTTGGAGGCCAGATGTCGTAGGTCAAGGTTGGTTCCTTTTGCAGACTACCTCCTCAACTGTACCAAGAGACTACCACTTCACCGTGTCCTTCCAGTGGGCACATCTCTTCTCTCCCCCATTCCCAAAAGCATAGTACACTGAAGACATATTCTAGACTCGTGAAACTTAATTATTTCTTTAAAGGCCCTCATCTCACATCTACTCCACAGTATGGTTAGGGCTTTTCAACACAACAATGTTATGGGTAACACAGTCCAGTCCATAATGGCCAGTTACTTACCACCTTAGGCCTTGCAATTGTTACCGTAAACCAGTAATAATAAAAATTAAAGTAGTCTTTTAAAACGTCACTAGGCCAATGTAAGATTAATGAGGATGATCCTAGAACATGTAGTGTACAATACCTAGGAACCATTAAATGTCAGAGGATGCCAGTAATGTGAGCCTGGTTTTCTCACAGACTCACACTTTTGGCACCAAGCAGATTTCCAGCGTACAATGACTTTCTGGTCCCAGTGCCATAAAAAGAAATGGTCGTATCATTGTGGGTATAAAATTTCTGAGACAAATGATAGGTGAACATATCAATAAATGAATCCAAAATAGAGAGCTTTGGGCTGTTTTTTTCCAACTCCGTAATTTAAACAGAAACATATGTGAACTTGATAGCTTAGTATGCACAGCCCTATGACTGCAATAGGAGCCTCTGTAATGTTACAGACCAGTGGTCCTCAGCCAATGGCCTCAGTGTTGCTTCAGAATCACCTACAGATTCCTATAAAGAGAAAAATCCCTCAACACTTCACTATAGGGACTGAAGTAGAAATTTCTAGTTTCTCTGGGAAATCAGTTGTGTCACGTCATGTTTTTTCTGGAAGCTGTCTTATGAAAAGATGTTTTGCTGAAATAGCCATGTGAGAGGACATTATACTGAAGCAGACACTTGAGAGGGTAGTGATGTTTGGAAAAAGTAAAAGTAGAACACAGACAGTGACCCCCACAGACATTGCTATGCCTTAAAACACTTTGCTGGTCTTCGCTGGTCTTCTCTGGACTTGACTCTGTAGAGAGAACTGAACCAAAGAACTCATGGTATTCTGGCTGATCCATGCTGCTTCTGCTAACTCATAATGGTTCAGTGGAGTTTTGCAGTTTCTGCTGGATGGAGCCTTGTCTACTGATTCGTGTGTGGTATTTATTTGTATCCTGACAAAGAAGAGTGGAACTGCCCCCAAAGAACTACTTCTAAACAGGTCCACAACCCCGTTTTCCTATAAACCTTCCCCTGCCTGTGATCAGAAAACCAGAAGGGAAGTTGAAATACTCAAAAACCCTAAATAAAGTAGGCTTAGATGTAATAAACTCACTTCGTAGGTCCAGAATAAACCTTCATAAAGCATTGCCATAACACTTTCATAAAGGGTAGTTCTGAGAGTTTGCCTAGTCTAAAAACTATTGTTCAGCAGAAATGCAACGAGGCATAAGATTTTAAATTTTCAAACAGTCATTTTTGAAAAAAAGATAAAAAATTAAAAATAAAGATGACATTCATATTTTATTTAATCCTATTTAATATATCATAATATTACTGCCATATCAAACACAGGTAATATATATATATATATTATACTGAGTCTTCAAAATCCAATCTCTACATTTGTAGCATACTACAAATCGGAAACCAAAGTTTCATTAGGAATGCTTTATTTTGCTTTGATTTCCAGAAATTTGCTTTAAAAAATGATTCACATAACCAATTTGTCCCAAATACATTTAAACTTTTATTCTAATAAATTACTAAGTATGAATTATAATATTTATATTTAAATTAATTAAAAATAAATAAGTACTGAGACCCAGACTCTCAGTCACACCAGCCATAGTTCAAATAGCATGGTCACCTGTGGCCTGTAGCCATTATGCTGGACAGGGCAGAGCTGTGTAAGAAAACCACATGATCAACACACATCTGTGAAGTGTGTGATCAGGCAGGGAATTACATAGCTTCTCAGTTAACTACATGTGGATGAAGAAAACAGATTGAGTCTTCTGTTTTGAAACTCTTAGGCCAGAACACCACCATTGGTCATGAACAATCAAACAATGTTCCATGAACTGTGAAATGTCTTTCCAACAGCAAGTATGAAAAGAGAAAGGGAGGTTGAGCTGGCAGGAATGATTTTTCCTAAAAATACAATTCAAGAAAAATAAAATGGGAAAAAAACAGCAAATTAAATAAGAAAACTCAGAGAAATGACAAGTAAAGGTTTCCATCAAGATCTATAAAAAAAATCTTTGATTTTCACTTAACAAAAATAAAACAGGCTAAAGGGGGTGGAATAAAAAGAGTTTCTTGGGAATCTGGCCTCTAGGTATTTTAAGAAATAAATAAGAAAATTAAAAACAGACTAACTTCAGAGTTGCTATTCACTAAACCACAGTAGATTCACTTCGATATTGGTGGCACACACCTCAAATTCCAGCAACCAGGAGAAAGCAGGAAGATCAGAAGTTCAAAGTCATGGTTGGCTGTCATAGTTGGCTACCCTGCGTTTAAAGCCAGACCTGGCTATATAAGTTCCTGATTCAAAAAACAAAACAAAAAAAAAAAAACAAAAAAAAACTCCATTTTAGTTTACAAACTACTTTAAGGTAAATGGTAAGAAATATAAAAAAACCTTCCTGGAAGTTAATAATTTTGCCTAAAGCACAAAATCAGAAAAACAGTTGTAGGCTATGCATGCATGCATGTGCAGATATGTGTAAAAACCAGAAACAGAACTAGTAATTACTGTAACGCTTTACGCTAGTCCAATTTCTGTTTCTATACTAAAATGCCTGGGACTGGGTAGTTTTATAAAAATCAGTAGCTCATCACTTTGAAAATTCAGAACTGTACCAGCATCTGTTGAGGGTTGTGTCATGACCAGGTAGGAGCTTCATGGAAGATGCTGCCATATTGTAAAAGCAGGACAGAGGCAAAACCCCAAATCAAGATAAAAAGCCAAGGAACAGTGAGAGACCAGTGCTGCTCTTATAATCACCCATGTTCATTTGAAAGTACTCTCTCCACAAAACAATCTTTCCTGAGGGCAGCATCCCCATCAGTCTACCTCCCACTATGCCCCATCCCTCAAAAGTTCCACAAACCTCAAGACCACCAAGCCAGGGACCAAGCCTTCACCATATGAACCCATGAAGAGCCACATCCCAGCCATACTGTTCCAGCACTCCCTTGGAGTTGTCACGCCTAACAAGAAGGAGCTGGAAAGACTCAGTGACAGTTTCTAAGCCACTGCCATCTTAACTACACAGTCGGTGTGACAGCAGCAATGTAGCAGCTCTATGGAGTAAGATCATGTGCTATTCTTAGTATAGAAGGAAATTCAAAGAAATTACTTTGTACTTTCAGCAGTTCAGAAGAGATTCTAAACCACACTAAAACAAGGCTACAGCTTTATCTTGGAAGTCTGTTGCTTGGAAGCATTGACTGTATAAAAGCGTGTGTGTGTGTGTATGTGTGTGTGTGTGTGTGTGTGTGTGAGAGAGAGAGAGAGAGAGAGAGAGAGAGAGAGAGAGAGAGAGAGAGAGAGTGAGAGTGAGAGAGAGAGAGACCCCAATTGACCAATGTCAACAGATGGATTTCAACATCTCCCAACTTGTCCTTTTATGTGTCAAACCTTTCCGTGTTGTACATGATGTGTTAGGGCAGAAGGCCTTAGCTCCATCAGTAGCAAACTGGGCTCATCCTCTCTGATATAAGATGGATGCTTCCGATGTGCTCACCGATCACAGGAATGCATGAGCTCTCCACACAAGGAGCACTTCTGCACAGATGGTGAGCACAGAGCAGTGTTGTCTCCTGCTTGCTTTTGCATCTCTCACTGGACTGTGAACACTTGAGAACACTAAGGAGATCCTAGTTATTTTGAGTTCTTAGTACCTAAACCAGTACCCAGACTAAAAGGAAATATTGAAAGAATAACTGAATGAATCAATAAATGAATATTTATTAAAAAAAACAAAAGAATGCATGTTTTCAGAATTTTTTTAAATGATAGAAATTGAGAAATATAAAAAGAAAGCCTCTTCCACCATACTCTAAAACACGTTCTTAAATTATGTACACGAAGAGATACAGAGGAGTGACGCTTAGTACGTATCTTTATCCACAGTGTCAACAACACAGTACCGTCTCTACCAACAAAGAGAAAAGTAAAACACCACACAATGATGTTCAAACACATATGTATATCCCAACTTCTATCCTTTTGAATTAAATTATAACTGTTTCAAACTAATAATTAATATCTCTAAGCACTTTGATAAAGCATTATATTTATAATCAAATATGCACCACAGTTTAAAAATCCAAAGTTGAGGGGCTGGAGAGATGGCTCAGAGGTAAAGAGCACTGGCTGCTCTTCCAGAGGTCCTGAGCTCAATTCCCAGCAACCACATGGTGGCTCACAACCATCTGTAATGGGATCTGATGCCCTCTTCTAATGCGTCTGAAGACAGCTACAGTGTATTTATATACAGAAAATAAACAAACAAATAAATAAATAAATATATTTTTAAAATTCAAAGCTTAAAAAAAAACCCAAAATAGAATCAGCTTCAGTGTAATGGAGTCAGAATTAGTTGTAATATTAACAGTTCCAGCTGTTTCCAGGGGTCTGAAGCAGTAATGTGGATTTCTCTCAAAAAGCTTATAGTTTAATTTTTTTCAGGAAAATAAATTTAATGGATTACTGACCCTCTTGATATTTCTCTAAAGAAAAGAAATCCCATAAGGCCTCTGGTCTCTCACTATTACAGACATAAACGGGATAGTCAGTCGGTAGCTGTGGCGATGGCCTTGAGAACTTGAACGAGCTGAGGAAGTCTGTCTCTGTCTGCCTGGTGATGAGCACGTTTGCAGAAAGAGTCATGCAAAAGAACCAAACACATCGAGACGAATAAAGGACCCAGAAACAAGATGGAGAATGGAAACTGTGAGAAAAGGACCTAATTTCTTAGCATGTTGGCCTGCACCAACTATCCAGACTCTCACTCAGCTCTGAGCCATGTCCCTAAACATTGTCCATCCTTTCAGAAGGTATTTAAATGTTTCAAGGAGCGGGAGGACTATTACTGACTTAAGACAAATTTTTGTACATACAAGTCTCTGTGCTTTAAGAATTTTTTCAGGCCATTGCTTTATACTGTGAATGGGCTCCTAAGGATGTTATCAAAGGAAGCAGCAGCCAGTACACTTGGAGCTGCACTCTCTGTGGCTTGCATCCTCATTTATTTCAGCCCCATTTGGGGCCCCATGCTGAACTCTAAAGAAAGGCTCACACCCGAGGCACTTGACTTCTCGGCAGACAGTGACCAAATCAGAACTGGAGATGGACTAGGTAAAGGGCCTGCTAATGCTAAGGTTTTACAATTTCATGGTACAAAAAATAAAATCTGCTGCACAATATCCAAAGCAATATAGAGTCAAAATGCACTAATTCTTCCAGTTCAGTCTTTATTTGGATATCTCGCGCCAGCCACTCACACAGCCACGTCCGGGTCCAGAAAGCGAGACTAAATCACCAGGTTCCATGAAAGCAAGTAACTTCCTAAACCCGTCTAGTACCAAAACATGACATAACTCATACTGTTTCCAAACTAATCAACATTTCCAAATTCACCAGCCCACTTAAGTATAAATACGATAACAGTCACAGACCACATGACTTGTTTAAGTGTAAACAAAATGTACAATGATACTATTCCTTGCTATATACAACTCAATATTCAATTAAGATTCCAATACTGTCAGAATTGTCAGTATTTTTTAACATACTTGCATATGTTATTTGGGAATTTCATGTAATGCTCCCCAATCACATTTGCTTTTTAATTCTCCCATGTCTGTCCCTCACATTCCTGTGGCCTTTCCACAAAAAAAAAAAAAAAGAGTTCAATTTATGTTGTCCCTCTAGTCTCTGGAGCTCCAGCATCCTCATCACAATTTTTAAGAGCTCTCTTCAAAGGCTTCCTGCCTAGGCTGTTACTTTGTGTGTGTTGGGGTGAGGTCTATCTCTACTGTGAGTCTGCAGTCATCGACACCACATCGATGACTGCATGTCCTTCACAGTCATCGGGGGTAGCATATTTCACGGACTTCCACGTGACAGCACAGACCACAGTCACCCCCTGACCTCTGCTGTCAGCTCATCAAGGACATCAGCGTGGTCTCTGTGCACCAACAAGGCCCAGCTGCAGCAGGACCACAGAGTCAGACATGGCGTCCTGGCGGCAGCATAGATCACAGACACCATCATGGACTCAGGCAGAGCACAGGCCTTGCACATGAACACGGCCTTCAGCAGTAGCTCAGGCCTTGGACATCTACATGCTCAGCCTCTCTCCACTGAAAGGGCTTCAAATTTTGGACTCTTTCAGATTTGAAATATATATATATGAAAGGAAAAGGACCCTAGTTAAAACTTGAAATTCATTAATGATTTATATACTTTAGTATGAAGGTAATTTCATACAGTATTTTCAAGACATGAATATTTTAGTATAACAACACATGAAGTCAGATGTGGACTTTTCTACCTGTGGAATCATAAATTTTGAAGAATATCAGGTTGCAGATTTTCAATTAGGATTGTTCAGCCTGTACTTTGACTAATCAAACAAACATGTCAAAGTCCATTTTTCTTCTCCTTATTACAATTACCTTACCTTTCATTTATTTAGAACATAAATCATGATTTCAAATCAGATCAGGTTTACTATAAATGCCAGATATAAAACGTCTTAATCTCAACTTTGGATACACATTAAAATCACCAGAGGCGCTTTCACAGGATGCTGGCTCCTTGGTCAGCTGAGCTTCAGACGGGGCTCTGAAATGAGTGTCCTAACAACTCTCAGAGGAATCGAACGAGCAACTGGGCGGAGGCTCGATGATGTCACATGGATCCAAAATGTGTACTGACAGGCCAGACAGGCCAATACTGAAAGAATAGACACAACTCCAGTGTTCATGAGTGAGCAGGTGTATACACACATACACACACACACACACACACACATTGTATGGAACTGAAGTACAAGGCAATGGTTTTGAGCTCTAGCTAACACTGAGGGAAATCACAGACATCAAATCTTTTCATGTGACCTGAATAAATATTTTCATAAAATCACTGAGCATTTATGTCGGTCCAATTAAAAACCAACTCTAATTGAATGAGCAAGCACATAATGAAACACACACTTTGACTTGGACTTTAGGCTTTAGGTTACATCACCCTGGGATAAAGAGGATGTTTCCTGTCTACAACAATCTCAGCACATTACCATCATCAGTATCCCCATGAGCACAGCAATGGTAACCACACAAAATGGTATGCACAGGGTATCCTGAGTCTTTAACACCCTTTGAGTGGGGTGCCGTGATTAGTCTCACTTTCTGGTAATTACTCCTACCAGAGTCAAATAGCTGATAAATGACCAAACCAAAATCTAGTAATGTGGAGTGTCTTAGTTTTAAATGTGCTTTTAACATTCTCTGGTCTGCATTTCCATTTCTTAAAAAATAAAATGAAGTGAATAACTAAATAATTCCTCTGCTCATCTGTAATTATCAAATGTCTCTGACTCTGCAATACAACTCTTGAAGAGATAAAGGCATAGGTGTTTATACCTGTTAGTCACAAATTCTCTATAAGAATTATGTGCTGTAAAGAGTTCAATGAATGTTCTGGAGTCTTCTGAAAAGATACCAAAGGCATAGATTTAAAAAGTGATTTATCTGTTGCTGTTCAATTTTACTTCAATAGTTTACCTTTTGAAAGATGAGTAAAAGTGCTCAGAAATTCTTCATAGGTTTGCTCATGACAGTTGACAAACTTATCCAAGACTTCTTTCATTAACTGGTCTTCATCCATTATCTCTGCTCTCAGGATCTCAGCAGGCATTCCAGTTCACAAGGCAACTCTGCAAGACAAAGAAAAGCAGAAAGTAGAGAGTAAGGCAGCCTCGGCCACTCTGGAGGGGTGGTGGAGAAAGTCCCAGCCCAAAAGACAGGTGGAGATGGCTGGAGCAATGGACTCCAGCAAAAGAGGGAGAAGCAGCAGTTTGTGCTGCTGAACCGAGAACAGTACCTAATTTAGTTTAGATTTCACCTTTCTCATTATATGATTAACACACAAGAATAATGTCATGTAATTTGACTCAAAACTAAAATCCTTCCAATGTGAGGAGAATCTCAAAGGACACCTATCAATACCACCACCCCAAGCAGCGGCAAAAGCAATGGAGCTGGTATAGAGAAAGGGCCAATGGGGAGTGCTTCAATGTTAGCTTCCACACCCCTAGGCAAGTTCAGAGCCAAATGTACCCGTCCAAACCCTGGATTCAAGCCCTTAGAACAGCAGCCATTACTTCCTCCATCTACTGTAACCACGCCAGTAATTGATTACCAAGAACTGGCCCTGCCTGTATTTTGGCACACCCACGTCTGTGAATTCTGACATTCCAGTGAAGCCATTGGTAGCTCTACTAAAAACACCTAAAAGTGAGCCTGACTCTGTCTCCCTAACCTACCTCCAATGTTCTCTGAGACAGTGAGAAGGACTGAATAATTTTAATCCCTATAGTACCTGACATCCTTTCGGGTACTTGAGCAAAGTCAAACTAAACCATCAAGGTCTTCTCATTCTATTTCTTGGGACATACTTATTTTCCAAAATTCAGTTCAGAGTTTTAGTTTTTCTAAGCCACCCTGCACACATCTAACCATCACGGGAAGAGTTAGCTGTGGTTTCTCATGCCACTGTGTGTTGTATTAGCACACTTGCGAGTAAGAGTTATACATAATTCTTAGTCTGCCTCTAGGCTCACAGTCATGAAATGCTGAGCACATCTTCTCATTCTTGCATCCCAAATACTTGAGACTTCAGGGTGTGGTGCAGACCTTTTAGCCTAATGCTGTGCTAAAGGTGCTCATCTGAACAGGAATGATGGTCAAAATGTCACTAGACTTGATAAGATCAACTGAACTTGGCCAATGACCTCACCTGGCCTTGGATAGGAAGTCCCAAGAACCCTATCAAGCCCTCAATCAATAGCCTTGGAAAGATTTGATCACTATATGTGTTTATTATATGACATCCAGAACTAGAGCTGAGACTCAGACATGGTCTGGATATGAACTAATTCTCACGTTCTAAATACTGTACCCATCCTATTCAACTGAACATCACGTTCACAACACTACTGTCCTCTTCTCACATACTTCAATGATTGCCTCATTCTTTGCAGTTAAACTTAATCTCAACTCCTGATACGAAATCTGATTGAATTCTGCCAGGCTTGCCCAGTGTGGAAGGGGCTTGAAGTGGGACACAGCGTCAGATGTTGCTTTAAAGACTGACGGTCTTCAGGTGTAATCTTAAAGACTAATGGTCTCTGGCCTTCCAGCTCTCTAACCACACTTAATGCTTTCTGATAACTTCTAAAAGATGTTAAAGACTTTCTTGCTTATTCTATGGTTAAAAAACACTAGCTTCTTTTAACTCTGTACTTTATTAAACACTGCAACTCTGTGCTTTATTAACTCTTTATGCTTAAATAAGTGCTAGGGAAACTTAACTCTTACTGTTCTGTGCTTCATTAAAAACTTAACTCTTTATTACTGGTGCCTTAATAAGTGCTGATATCTGACAATTAACACATACTGTTTAGGAGCAGGGAATTAAGCAAAAGGATTTATTGCTAATATTTCTTTTTCTGCCCAGGCAGCCAGAAGCCCTTTGCTGGCCTGGCTGGTTAACTCTTTATGAACCAGAGAGGAAAGAAAAGAACTAAAAAATGCTTTGTACAGGTAAATATGCACAAGCTTATATGCCTTCAAACATTCATACACCCACACTCCGGTAGGACCTGACTGTCTGTTGCAATCAACTCCACAATATTTATGCATGTTTACATACATACACATGTACCTACACACTAGCACAGGCAAGCAGACATATTCATTTGAATAGATGGGTTGGTAGAAGAGAAAGCTCCCCAAACCAAACCATTCAACCAACAACTTTATTTCGTTTCTCTGGTCTTTTGATACCTTCTTAGACAAAAGGTTCTTAGAAAATGACCTGAGATAAAATGTTACATAAAATGAGAGCTATAGAAGGATGTTGACATTAAGTTCAAAGCAGTGTTTCATTACGATATACGCATAAGTTCGAAGCAACGGCTTTTGCATGGCTTTGCCTTATCATACTGCACAGCTGTGACTTTATTTATGGATCTACATATTTTTCCCTGATAACCGGACTGTACAAAGTCTTTTTCTCCTTTTAGAGTAATTATGAAAGGTCATTGTTTTTCTTATTATGCACCCTTTACATACTATTCTGAGGAGAGGGCACATTGCACTCTTGATTCTAACTTTATTACATCATTCTAGTAACTAAAACCATCTCTGAAAATTTTCTTCCTAAAATTATAGGAATCAAATCAGAAATTCTATAGAACTATTATCTATTTGTCTATATACTATGACTACAAAGTAGTATATCTTTGTAGTTATGCGGATATCTTCTCAAAAGGGTGGGTTAATAACTAGTAATTTTTATATATGTATATAAATAACAAGAAATACATACTAGTAGCAGGAATCTTTCCTAAAATTAATTTCTCCTGGGCCTTGCCTATCACAGAAAATCCATCGTGGATTTTAATTCAAGGCAGACTCATCTCAGAAAGATTGTCTGGTAATTATTACCGTCTGTGATGATGGCTCCTGACAGAATTCCATTTACTCTGTATGAAATATTATTTGATAAACCTTTGGGAAACTTGACTATCTCCATTAAGAGGAAGAATAAACAGCACCAAAGTAGTACATGTAGGATAATAAAAAGGGGATATGGGGCTTCTATAATATATGAAAAGAAAATACAGCACCAAACTTCTTTATGTTTTTCTGAAACAAGAATACAAATTGGAAACAAGAATAAAAATGGAGCTAGGGAGAAAGCTTGATAGTTCGCATGATAATCTTACAGAGGACCAGAGTTTCATTTCCAGTACCACAGCAGGGTGTACAAAACTGCCTATATATCCAGCTCCAGGAGAATCTGAGGCTTCTGGCCTCTACAAACACACACACACACACACACACACACACACACACACACACTTAAAAATAACAAAAATAAAAATAAATCTTTTAAGAGTTCTAATCTTTCATTTTAAAAGAGGATAATGGGGGAACAGTGGAGATCCAAGGACAGAGGCCTGGTGAGACTGCGCTGCAAGTAACCGGGGCACAGAGAGATCTGGGCCAAGCCTGCAGAAAGCGCAACACCCCCCCATTGGTTCCAGGGAGCAGGAACTCTGCCATAGGGACTTGGTTTCCACCCGGAGAAACCTTGCATACAGAACAAGCTCAGGCCATCTGCCACAGGGAACAGAGGCGATCCAGGGACACAGGCCAGGTACACGGGAGAGACACTGACAACCAATCACTGACAACAAGACCACATATAATCACAGACAACAAGATGGCAAGAGGAAAGCAAAAGAAGGTACCCAATGGAAACCAAGACAACCTGGCAACACCAGAACCCAGCTCTCCCATCACAGCAAACAGTGGAATGCCAATCACTCCAGAAAAAGAAGACTCATACCCGAAATCATACCTCAAGATGATGATAGAGATCCTTAAACAAGAACGATAGGAAAAGCATAAAGAAATTGAAGTTTTAAAGAGGAAACTAGAAAAACACTCAAGAACTAGAGGAAAACAGAACCAAAGAGATGAAGGAATGGAAGAAGGAATTTATAATGGAAATGGAAAAAATTAAGAAAATACAAAAAGAGAAAACCCTAGAGGTAGAAAACCTGAAAAAGAAATCAGGAGTCACAGATGCAAGCATCTCCAACACACTACAAGAGATGAAAGAGAGAATCTCGGGACCAAAACAACATTGAAAACATAGACAAAACGGTCAGAGAAAATGCAAAAACCAAAAAGCTCCTAACCCAAAATGTCCAGGAGATCAAGGAAACAATGAGAAGACCAAACATAGGGATAATAAAAATAGAAGAAGGCGAAGAATATCAACTAAGAGGCACAGTAAATATGTTCAACAAAATCCTAGAAGAAAACTTCCCTACCCTTAAGAATGAGATGACCGGTTTTGCACCCGGTGGCAACTTCAGGGCGAAGAACAGAGCCCGGCCGATCTGCCACCCGGAGCAGCAGTTCCTAAAGTCTTAAAGACTGGTGAGTAGAAGATCTGGGCAGCCAGGGAGCAGTGAGATCTCTGCAGAGTGCGCACGGAAAGCGCTCCCCTGCCCTGCCGATTCCAGGGACCAGGAACACAACATTGGAAATTCTGTTCCCACCCAGGGACTCTGAGGTGCAGAACAGGGCTCGGCCCATCTGCCACCTGGACCACTGGAGATCCAGGAACACAGACCAGATACAAGAGAAAGGTAAGAACATATCACTGACAACAAAATGGCAAGAGGAAAGCGAAAGAGTATATCCCAAGGAAACCAAGACAACCTGGCAACACCAGAACCCAGCTCTCCCATAACAGCAAACATTGGAATGCCAAACACTCCAGAAAAAAAAGACGCAGACCTGAAATCATACCTCAAGATGCTGATAGAGATACTTAAACAAGAACGGGATGAAAAGCAAAAAGATTCAGAAGCTTTTAAAGAGGAAACAAGAAAAACACTCAAAGAACTCAAAGAACTAGAGGAAAACAGAACCGAAGAGATGAAGGAATGGAAGAGGGAATTTAAAACGAAAATTGACACAATAAAGAAAACACTAAAAGAGATAACCCTAGAGGTAGAACACCTAAAAAAGAAATCAGGAGTCACAAAAGCAAGCATTTCCAATAGATTACAAGAGATGGAAGAAAGAATCTCGGGGGCAGAAGACAACATTGTAAACATAGACAAAACAGCCAGAGAAGATGCAAAAAACAAAAAGCTCCAAACATAAAATGTCCAGGAAATCCAGGACACAATGAGAAGACCGAACCTAAGGATAATAGGAATAGAAGAGGAAGAAGAGTATCAACTAAGAGGCACAGTAAATATCTTCAACAAAATCGTAGAAGAAAAGTTCCCTACCCTCAAGAATGAAATGACCACGAGCTTAAAGAAGCCTTCAGAACTCCAAATAGGATGGACCAGAAAAGAAATACCTCCCAACACATAATAGTCAAAACACCAAGTGCCCAAAGCAAAGAAAGAATACTAAAAGCAGTAAGGGAAAAAGGTCAGGTAACATATAAAGGCAGACCAATCAGAATCACACCCACTTCTCAAGAGATACTATGAAAGCTAGAAGAGCCTGGACAGACATCATGCACACCCTAAGAGAGCACAAGTGCCAGCCCAAGCTGCTATACCGAGCAAAACTATCAATCACCATAGATGGAGAGATGAAGATATTTCAAGACAAATCAAAATTTACACAATATCTGACCACAAACCCAGCACTACAACGAATTATAGGTGGAAAACCCAATACAATGAGGGGAACTACATCCTAGTAAAAACAAGAAAAATCCTAAGCAAGAAAACCAAAAGAAGAAAAAAACACAGACACAACTCAACCCACAAAAGCAATAATAGCAGGAAACAGAAACAACTATTCCTTGATATCTATTAACATAAATGGACACAACTCCCTGATAAAGAGACATAGGCTATCAGACTGGATACATAAACAAAATCCAGCCTTTTGCTGCATACAGGAAACTCATCTCAGAGACAAAGAGACACTATCTCAGAGTAAAAGGGTGAGAAAAAAACTTCCAAGCAAACAGCGCCAAGAAGAAAGCTGGAGTGGCTATTCTAATATCGAATAAAGTAAATTTCCAACCAAAAGTTATCAAAAGAGATAAGGAAAGACACTTTTTACTCATTACTGGGGAAATCTGTCAGGAGGAACTCTCAATCCTTAACATATATGCTCCAAATAAAAAAGCACCCACATTCATAAAAGAAACCCTACTAAAGCTCAAAAAACACATTTCACCCCACACAATAATAGTGGGATACTTTAATACCCCACTCTCACTAATGGACAGATCATGGAAACAGAAACTGAACAAGGACACTGCAAAACTAGCAGAGTCTTTGAACCAAGTAGAATTAATAGATATCTACAGAACATATCATCCTAAAGTAAAAGAATACACCTTCTTCTCATCACCCCATGGCACCTTCTCAAAAATTGAGGACATAATTGTACACAGAACGAACCTCAATCAATATAAGAAGATTGAAATACTCCCATGCATCCTCTCAGATCACCATGGTCTATGGCTGGTCTTTAACAACAACAAAGACAACAAAAAAGGCCATATGCACATGGAAACTAAACAATGCTCTGTTAAACGATAGCAGGGTCAAAGAAGAAATAAAGAAAGAAATTAAGGATTTCCTAGAATTCAACGAAAACAAAAACACAACATACCCAAACCTATGGGATGCAATGAAAGCAGTACTGAGAGGAAAACTCATAGCTCTGAGTGCTTCCAAAAAGAAACTGGAGAGAGCATACATCAGCAACTTGACAGCACAGTTGAAAGTTCTAGAAAAAAAAGGAAGCAGATACACCCAAGAGGAGTAGATGGCAAGAAATAATCAAACTCAGAGCTGAAATAGAAAAATAGAAACAAAAAGAACCATTCAAAGAATCAACAAAACCAAGAGCTGGTTCTTTGAGAAAATTAACAGGATTGATAAACCCTTAGCCAGACTAACTAGAGGGCAAAGAGAGAGTATCCAAATTAACAAAATCAGAAAGGAAAGTGGAGACATAACAACTAAAACTGAGGAAATTCAAGAAATCATCACATCCTACTACAAAAGCCTATACTGAACAAAGCTTGAAAATTTGGAGGAAATGGATGAATTCCTAGACAGATACCAGATCCTAAAGTTAAACCAGGACCAGGTAAACCATCTAAATAATCCCATAGCACCTAAAGAAATAGAAGCAGTCATCAAAAGCCTCCCAACCAAAAAAGCCCAGGTCCAGGTGGGTTCTGTGCAGAATTTTATCAGACATTTATAGAGGACCTAATGCCAATAGTCTCCAAACTATGCCACAAAATAGAATCTGATGGAAAACTACCTAACACATTTTTTGAGGCCACAATAACCCTTGTTCCTAATCCACACAAAGACCCTACAAGGAAAGAGAACTTCAGACCAATTTCACTTATAAACATTGATGCAAAAATACTCAACAAAATCCTTGCAAACCGAATCCAAGAATACATCAAAATAATCCTTCACCATGATCAAGTAGGCTTTATCCCAGGGTTTCAGGGATAGTTTAATATACGGATATCCATCAACGTAATCCACCATAATAACAAACTTAAGAAAAAAAAAAAAAACCACATGGTCATCTCACTTAATGCTGAGAAAGCATTTGACAAAATTCAACACCACTTCATGTTAAAAGTCTTGGAAAGAACAGGAATCCAAGGTCCATACCTAAACATAATAAAAGCAATATACAGCAAACCAACAGCCAACATCAAAATTAACAGTGGGAAACTTGAAGCAATTCCACTAAAATCAGGGACTCGACAATGCTGCCCACTCTCTCCCTACCTATTCAACATAGTACTGGAAGTCCTGGCAGGAGCAATTGGACAGAAAAAGGAAATCAAAGGGATACAAATAAAGTAAAAACATCACTGTTTGCAGATGACATGATAGTGTACTGAAGTGACCCCAAAAGTTCCAACAGAGAACTTCTACAACTGATAAACAAGTTCAGCAAAGTGGCTGGATATAAAATAAATTCAAATAAATCAGTAGCCTTCCTCTACTCAAACGGCAAACATGTAGAGAAAGAAATTAGGGAAAAGATACCCTTCACAATAGTCACAAACAATATGAAATACCTTGATGTGACTCTAACTAAGCAAGTGAAGGACCTGTATGACAAGAACTTTAAATATCTAAAGAAGGAAATTGAGGAAGATCTCAGAAAATTGAAAGATCTCCCATGCTCATGGATTGGAAGGATCAACATTGTAAAAATGGCCATCTTACCAAAAGCAATCTACAGAATCAATGCAATCCCCATCAACATTCCAACCCAATTATTCATAGAGTTGGAAAGAGCAATGTAAAGTTTCATCTGGAATAACAAAAGACCTAGAATAGCAAAATCTGTCCTCATCAACAAGAAAACATCTGCGGGAATTTTTTCTCTGACCTCAAGCTATATTACAAGGCAATTGTGCTAAAAACTGCATGGTACTGGTACAGAGATAGGCACTTGAATTAATGGAATAGAATAGAAGATCCAGAAATGAGCCCTCACATATATGGTCACCTGATTTTTGACAAATGAGCTGTAACCATTCATTGGAAAAAGGACAGCCTCTTCAACAAATGGTGTTGGTCCAACTGGCACTCAACATGCAGAAGAATGAAAATAGACCCTTTCTTATCTCCTTGTACAAAGCTCAAGTGCAAGTCAATCAAAGATCTTCACACTAAACAAGGTACACTGAAACTATTAGAAGAGAAAGTGGGGAAAACCTTAGAACACATAGGCAAAGGAGGAATTTTCCTGAACAAAACACCAATGGCTCCTGCTCTAAGGTCAAATATCAACAAATGGAACTTAATGAGATTGCAAAATTTCTGTAAGGGTAAGGACACTGTCAAGAAAACAAAACGGCAGCCAACAGTTTGGAAAAAGATCTTTACCAACCCCACATCTGATAGAGGCCTAATATCCAAGGTATACAAAGATCTTAAGAAGCTAGACACCAGAGACTCAAACAACCCTATGAAAAAATGGGGTGCAAAGCTAAATAAAAAGTTCTCAATTGAGGAATATCAAATGGCTGAGAAGCATCTAAGGAAGTGCTCAACATCCTTAGCCATCAGGGAAATGCAAATCAAAACAACCCTGAGGTTCCACCTCACACTAGTCAGAATGGCTTAGATCAAAAATTCAGATGACAGCAGATGCTGGCAAGGATGCAGAGAAAGAGGAACACTCCTCCACTGTTGGTGGGGTTGTAAACTGGTTCAACTACTCTGGAAATCAGTCTGGCAGTTCCTCAGAAAATTCGACATAATATTACCTGAAGACCCAGTTATTCTACTTCTGGGCATATACCCCAGAGAAGCTTCAACATACAACAAAGACACATGCACCACAATGTTCATAGCAGCCCTATTTAGAATAGCCAGAAGCTGGAAAGAACCCAGATGTCCTTCAGTAGATGAATGGATACAAAAATTGTGGTATATTTACACAAGCAGCCCTATTTAGAATAGCCAGAAGCTGAAAAGAACCCAGATGTCCTTCCGTAGATGAATGGATACAAAAATTGTGGTATATTTACACAATGGAGTACTACTCAGCTATCAGAAACAATGACTTTATGAAAGTCTTAAGAAAATGGATGCATCTAGAGATTATCATCCTGAGTGAGGTAACCCAGTCACAAAAGAACAGACATAATATGCAGTTACTGATAGTTGGATACTAACACCAGAAAGCTCTGAACACCCCAGAAACAACTCACAGACTACATGAACTTCAAGAAAAACAAAGGCCAAAAAAGAATGAAAATGAAAAACCATTATACTTAATCTTTACACACCAAGAAAACTTTGACTATTTCCAGGTTACATCTTGTTTTACATGTAGTTTATGCTCATTGTAACTAGTAAGATTTTAATGTATACTATCAAACCTTTAAAAAAATCAAGTACTGAAAAAAATGTATTCATATATTTTTATGCAAAAATGCTTTTAAAATCTGTATACTTATCTTTGTTTTTTAAAATAAAGTTGTTCAATTTTACAAAAGACTGCAACATGCTGAGTGCTGGCGCATCTTTATAGATGTCTACACAAGGGGACAATTATAAAACTGAGGGTGTCTGAGAAAACTGAACAAATAAGAAAATTACCCATTTTATCAGGCATTTGAAAGATGAAAACAAGATAGAATGTGCTTCTATGTAAAAATCCATTTCTTTTCCTTAAATACAGAAAGTAAGGCTGATGAAGGGGAATGATTCCTGAGCTTCACAAATACAAAAGTATCCTAAATATGAGTATAGCTGTTACAGACCCTGACTCCCTCAGCTGACCGTTAAACTGCCAGTTTATGTAAGCAGTAAATATAGTTGAATGAATATTTTAAACCATTGAAATAAAAAAAGAGGATAAAAATCTGTTACCTATTAACTTTTTTCACCCACTTTCTTTTTTAAATATATTTCTACTATAGAAGCAAGTCATCTTTTTAAAACACAAACCACACAGGAAAATGTAATGAAAAAAGCATTAACAATGTTTTTAACTATTGTAGTGGCTATTCCTGGTTGTCAGCTTGATTGTATCTGAAATGAACCACAATCCAGAATTGGGAGGCCCACCTTTGATTCTGATCTTGAGTCGTAGAGGCTATGAATCTTAGGACACTGAGGCAAGGAGATCTCTGAGCTCAAGGTCATCTAGGACAGAGCAAGTCCCAGATCCTGGTTTGGTGGCACACACCTTTGATCTGGGACACACCTGTTGGAGACCTATGGACATTGGAAGAAGGGAGGCTTGCTCTCTTAGCCTGCTTGTCTTGTGGGACTGAGCATCTGCTACATCCTTGGACTTCCATTCACAGCTGCTGCCCACCACTGTTGGACTACAGACTGCCCAACAACAAATTCCCTTACTATACAGGGACAACCCATAAGTTTTGTAACTCTTTCCCTATAATGTTCGTGATGATAAACATTTTTATAAAAATAGGAAAGTATATGCTATTCCTTATAAACAGATTTAATTTGAGCTAAAGAATAGGCTTTTTTAACACAACAAGATCCACGATATTCTAAGGATCTAGAAGTAGAAACTTAGTCTGTTGTTTCCAATAGCTACGCAGTCACAGCCCAGCTCTTCTCCTTGTATGCTGCATTCTGGAAAGCTTCTTGACATCTTTGAACCTCCGTTTCCTCTCGTCTACAAAAGGGCACTATGATAGCTCAGCCTTGTTTCCTAAACCACAGTTCTAAATATCAAATGTTAAGTGGGGGTTGAGTGTTTCCTTATGCTGTTCAAACTCGTTTACTGATAAACCTGACCTGAGCTGACTGACTGAGGAGCACTGCAGCTCTTTCTTCTACCCAGCGTGAGTGTCCGCATGTCCCTTAATGGGTTTGCATATGAGGTGCAGCCCACCTGGAGGTCAGGACAGCGCATGCCATGTGTACTACCTACTCTCTAAAATCGAAAATATCCCGAAACACAGGTGACCCCATGGGTTTCATGGAGCAATGAAGCTAGGTGAAGCTCACAAGATGGCCCCAGAGATGAAATGAATGTCCGCCTTGGGAAACAGCCTTCCTGGTGATTATGAGGAAGAATATGACGGAGAACCAATCCCCTTGACTGAGACCACTCTGACTTTGAATGCACCGATGCTACCTACAAGATACTACCTTGTGCACCCCCATCCCACATGAAACATGATGCTAGGGGACCCAATGAAAACAGTAATATAGAGAATGAACACCGGAAAAAAACCACACGAGAAACCTTGTCAGTGACTCCTTTTCCTATTTCACTATCAGTAGGACATATGTGAAAACACAAGAATCTTCCAGAACTGGAGAACAGCATAAAAGCAACAGTCTCTTCCTCAAAGCGCTCAGTCGTCTACTCAGTGGGTCAGAATGGACAGGTTATCCTGCTGCTGCAAATGTCCTCTCATAGGTTAAAAAAATAATAATAACAATAGTCATAGACATTCCCTTAGGGCTCCTTTCCAAAGCTCTAATTGGTATACTTTGAATATTTACTCTCAATATAGCTCAGTCTTACCAAAGACAAATAATAAACAGGCTATACACAGCTCAGAGGCAAAAATCCTTTGAGGCCTCTCATTTGGTTTCTGTGTGTGTCAATCTAGGTATTCATTGGCTTTTTAAAGACTTTCACAAACAGTCGAAGCTGAAGAATCTATGGAGTACCCACATCCCATGTAGACCTTTATTTACCCAGAAAAGCATTAGGAACCTAATGGTAAAGGTCTCCAGAGACTGACAAAGCAGATCACCCTTCACCAGACAGTCTGGTGGTTTATGCAAATGCCGGTGGTTTTCTAGACGGAAGCATGCTTTTCATTTACCACCCACTTGCTAGTGTGCTTTTATCATAAAGTGTCTTTCTAAAGGAAAAAATAGAAAAAGAGGCTTGCCTAGAACAGTCGAGATTTTTTTTGGAGGGGGTGGGAGGCTTGGTTTGAGCACAACATGAAACGCATAGGACATAATGGTAAGTAAAGGCAGATAAACAGCTACAGGTAAATCATAAGCAACACTTGTACCATGTGAGCCTTGACAAGGAAACAAAATACTAAGTGCTCTCTTCTAGTACTAATACTAAAGCACTAAGTCAAATACTAGTGTCACTTGGAAACCAAGTGGTTAGAAACTGGAAAAACCTACCACCTCCCAGAAGTCCTGCTGTGTACCATCAAGTATGAAAGCCAACAATCATACAGGCAGTCTCATTGTGCACTGCAATGTACACTACAATGAAAAATCACCACCGACTGAGCACACCTCGGTGTCGATCTTCAACCCCTTGAGTAATGAACTCAGGCAAACAAAACCAAGTGTCTCAGATGAGAGCTGTAAACGTTATATGCGCACCCCTATGAACTCTTTTTTTTCTCACTGCACTGCCTGATCCCTTAACTACACAAAGAGTCGTACGACTGCAAACTGTTTTGTTTTTAAACCTGCCATGTGTCCCACTGCAACTTGAAAAGAATAATCAATGTCTGAGGAGCTGGACCAGGTTTCTCAGAGCCCACCTGTGTGTTACAGGTCCGGGAAGTAAGGACCACTGAAGGAGAGAACACACCAGCAATGTAATTTACTTTGCTGAAGAAAACAAACTTGGTACTTTATAGGGTGGCTGGCCTTTCATGTTTGCATAGGCAGTCTAGCCTCCAAGAGACTGGACTGGACTGGAATCACATTACGATGACTGGTTCCTAACGTAGAAGAGACCAGGGGAAGAGGAAGCCTCCCTGGCTGACCTGCAGCAACTCTGGACTTTCTCTCTAAGTTTCCAGTGTCCTTTACCCCATACCAAGAACAGAGGAAGAAATTCAGATTCTCGGGGCTAGAGAGGTTGCTCAACAGCCAAGAGCACTTACTGCTCTTCCAGAGGATCTGAGTTCATTTCCCATATATGAGGCGGCTCACAACTACCTGTAACTCCAATCCCAGGGGAACCAATACTCTCCTCTGGTCTCTGGGAACTGAAATCACATACACATACCTACAAAAGGAGTCATACATATACATTTTTATTAATTTTTTTTGGTTTTGTTTTAGTGTGTTGTTATTAAGAATTCTGGGGTTTGTGTAGTACAGAAGAATGAACATGAACAAACATGGGCAAGTTCACATGGGGGTTTGTCAGCTGGTGCCACTGATGGGCTGTCATGAACGGTTCTCATGTTGTAAACGATCGAGAGATGCTTATGATCGTGAAGACAAAGAAACAAGCAGGAACAAAATAGAAAAGAATGGAACTAGTGATTTAAAAAGAGAAGCCATGAATTTGAGGGAGAGTGGACAGGGGGCATAGGAGCAGGTTTACAGGGAGGAAAGAAAAGGGAGAAGTGGTGTAATTATAATCTAAAGTTATAATCTCAACTTCTTATTAAAATGAAACGAGATGATGCATTCAGACCAGAAAACTGAACAGGAGTGAAAGCGATTGGCTGTCTTCTAACCACAGAGCTGAAAGCTACTTCCACATGGAATTCTTCTTGACTGATGTATGATTGACTCCCAGGAGGAATAAAACAAAACAAAACCAGAACCAATGTTGGATGTGTGAGATCATGCCTCCAACTACAACCCAGCCCATTCAAATCCAATACACATAGGGGATGAGTACATACATCAATCTATGGACCTATACATCTATAGACCTGTAAATACACCCAGGAAAATAAAAAGACAACAAAGAAGAGAAGAAATATAAAACAAAACACGGTTTATAGAATAGAAAAGAACCTGCGGCCCTCTACCATTCTTTCATCAGAAGGAGATAAAAGTAGACAATTCCAGCATCAAAGGATACACCACACTTCAAGTTGCAAACTTCTAGAGACATGCCTTTGGACACATGAAAGCCAGAGAAGGCTTCATTAACACCCACATCTGGGAATGTAAGCATCTGGACCCATAGCCCCTAGGTGCAACCCTCTGCAATGAGTATTAAAGGAAGCATTTGGGGGAGGTAGGAGAGGCTTTGGGATTACTGTTGACCACAGTTTCTAAAGAGAGGTGCACTGTCTTCCAGAGCCCGGTCTTAGAAGTAGGTATGTCTTAACCATACCCACTTTCCTTGACTAACTTAACATTTCACGGAAAAGAGGAAGAAAAGAGCTCTACCACTAGAAGACTGCACACCATTTTAAAAGTGTAGGCTGAGAAAGAACTTCACATGACAGCAGATATCACAACAGCAGCTTCAACAAACACACACCTGGGTCCTTCCCTATTCTATACAAGAGCCCATTTAGCTAACAAGAATGGCTATAAAGAAGCAGTTCATGATGATTTTTAAATTACAGTAACATGAAATTGAGTGAAAGAATGCTAAAAAATGAAGGAAGAAATAAGAATAACAAACCAAGACAAAATAGTATATGTTGTAAAGAAAACAGGAAAAATAGAAAATCTTCAGGCCATATGACTAGGCCGAGTACTTCTTAAACCTGAACCAAAAAGTATGATTCTCAAGAGAAAAGTCTGACTAACTTTACTAGAAATAAAGTTCTCTTCAGCAAAGACTTACCAAGATACAAACAAAAGCTGGAAAAAAAATATTAACAAACCACAGAGTCAACAAAAGAGCAGCATCTACAATGCACAAATCCCTCGTGAAATTCAGCATTACACCAACTTCAACAGACAAGGAACGTACATAGACATTCCAACAAAGGAAATACACAACGGCAAATGAAAACCTCGAAGATGGTTGGTATTATAGCTAACAGAAAACACAAAAGTATTTTCATGCACACACTTGTACACTAGTGTTCAGTGCAGCCTTATTCTTAACAACCAAACGCTGGAAGCTACTCAAATATGCTTTAACTGGTGAAAGGTTAAGCAAGCTATGGTGCATGCACACCAAGGAATACAACTAATCAACTTGTTGACTCATCTGCTTAGATTTCAAAGGAAACTTGCTGGGCAAAAGAAGCCAAGATTACAGGGGATATATGAGTGCTTCCATTTGTGACATGTGTAAAACATATAATTTTAGAAATGGAGAACACACTAATGATTAGGGTAGGGGTGTAGGAGAGAGCAAGGGCAAATATTGTCCTAAGTTTTGGGGCGTAGATCTGAATACCACTATGTGATGGTAGTCACGAAAAATGACAGGAGATGGCTGAGAACAAGTAAGGCAAACGGATGTGCACACAACCAATGAAATCCAAATACATTTTGTGGTTCACACCAATATCAGTCTTCCAAATATTATATTAGATATGCAAGATGTTAACTTTGCAGAAGGCTACACCAAGGACACACTTCTCTGCCCACTTCTCTGCAGCCATCTATGGTCATTCAAAAATATCCTGTGATCACTTTAAAATAAAAAATTTAGAAATGCAGAAAGAAGAGCAGAGAAGGGCAAGGCAACTAAAGCCAATGGGAAAGGAGCTCTAGGACGTTTCCTGAGGACATGGGGCTCTGGCATGCTGACGGCTTTGTCCCTGCAGGGACACTTTGTGGCAGGAAAAACTATCACAATGTTACCATTCATTAAGCCTTTCTGCTCATCAGCAGATCTCATGGAATCACTTTTATCTCCCCAAAATATGTTTTTCTTTGGGAGGAAAATGAAGTCAGCCCAGAAACCTCAGTGTTAAGAACCTGAGGCAGTCCAACTAAATATAAAGTATTTTCAATTACATTTATTAATAACACAAAACAAAGAAAAGGCCACATGATTAAGCATTTACATTTCCTCTCCCCACCTACAAAGCTGATTAACTACACCTGCAGAAACTGTTCCTGAAATCAGGAGGGCTGCCTTCTTACTACCAACCTTCTTCAATTTGTCTTTAAGGCACAGCTATGTGGAATCACAGATAGACACCCTGCCCTTACTTTTGGCTAACCTCCTGCAGGCACACTCGTGACCTCTAGACACTCCATTTACCAAGAAAAGTTCGCACACTTAGCAATCATGGTCAGAGCTGACTTCTAAGCCTCAGAAATGCCATCAGCTGTATTAGTGACTTAACAAAAGATAACGGGGTGCTTCTGTGAACCTTTTTCTCACCGTCCCTGATAAAGCTTCCAATCCAGAGGTATCTGACAACTTTAGAGCTCCAAAACTCTACACTGTTTCAGTCTTAAGACGTGTATCAATCAGCTGGAATACAATCCCACTCTGCATGGTTCGCCAGGCCCTGTTAACACTCACTGCAATCTGACAGAGGCACCGTTTAAAACTGTCCCCTCTCTCTGCAGACAGCCTGCCACCCACACAATCCACAGCACGTTTACAATACCAGAATATCAGCTTTAAGCAAAACCCACACAGCTGGTCAGGAGCAGGTGAAGACCAAGGAACAAAGTCAACATGACCTGCAGGAATACATTCCTAAGTGTTTCAAAATGCCAGAACTTGCAAATAAAATTGACCTTTTCACTTGGCATTCTCTTCAAAGAAATGAGATTTTTGAGACATGCATCCCAGCTATTTTTAATTCTAGCCGCCTATGACTGTGGAATAAGAAAGGGCTTTGAGACAGAACGCATTGCTTCCCTTTGCAGTGTTGCCTCCACGTACACAACTGAGCACACTTGTGCAGACATACAAACTTTCTTTGCCAACATGGTCTCTATCTAGAAAGGATCACAAACACTCTAAACTTTTTCTCTAAAGTTTTTCTGACATCTTCTTACTACTTTATTTTAAAGCAACAATCTCATATTGAGTCAGAGAGTAGGGAACGTTTAGAGGAAAATACCAAGTCCCCTGCACAGGAGGCTTTACTTAGTTGCCTTAAATAAAAAGTGACAAATCATCTGACATGCTCTGCTCTTGACAGCCTGTCACCCCAACTGTAGATCACATCCTTTTCTACTTCCGTTTCCTTCCTCTTTTCTCTTTTGTCAGTTTCAGCCGTGGCTCCAATTCTCAATTCGCCTGACAAGTCACCCCCCTTCCTCCTCCTAAGCATTAGCTCCTCACTACCTGAGTCGTAGGAGCCTCGCCTATCCGTGTTATGGGAAGATGCCGCTGGCCTTGTTCCTAAGCTATCATGAAGCTGTTCCTCCGCTTGGAGAACAAAGGTGGACGGGCTTAAAGGGAGCAAAGTTGGGAGTTCACAAACTGGTGCTCCTCCTCTGCCTTCCCCAACTCACCACACATTCCCCCCAGCCCGCACAAGTGCTACTGTTAGAAAGTTAGTTAACTGTCTGTCCTTAAGTAGTTTCACAACTGGGCTTGAAGCTGTCTTCCGGCTTTATTTTTCCACTTATGCTTTCTTTATTGTTCAATTACAATGTCAGTCTATCCTATTACGAAGTTTTTTATCTCTCCCATGAAATAAAGCTATTTTAATTCTGTAATTAAATTGACTTGTATTCTTTAGTTCTCCTCTCCTTTTTGATTTAAAGGGGGATAAATCAATATATACCAGTAAGACTTGGAATCTGATTCTGCCTCAAGGTTTTACAATGGGCTAAGTAAAAAGCCTTTAACTATGATTCCCTGATGGGCATCTAAGAACTTGGATGGAAAGTTGGATGTGAGAAGTACATAAAGTGTTTTACCTGGCAATCAAAAGGGGCTGCCTTGGACTGGTAAAACAGCCTCGCAGGGAAAGGCATTTGCTGACAAGCCTGACAACCTGAGTTCAATCCCTGGGGCACACACACACACACACACACACACACACACACACACACACACGTAAATGTAAAGCCAGCGCTGCTTCGCTCTACTATAACATATGCTGCTTATGTGCAAGGCCTAGGTTTGCCAGGTTTGTTCGGTCTTTTTCCCTAACCCCCTACACGGATGAACATGGATTAAAGTCCCTAGATCCCCTAATGCAAATGGTCTGTTCCAAAACCTCTGATGGATGTCTGAAACTGCAGGTATATCAGGCCCTACACTGACTCTTTTCCTACCTAAACTTACAATACAGTTTAACTTATACGTTAGGCACTCTTATAAGAGCGAAAAAACAAAAACAAAACCCACACACAATAAAATAGAACTAGCTTGTCACTACTTTAAAAATCTATATAAATATGATCATTCTGACTCTCTTTTATAACACTTCCTCATACTTTGCTTAAAGGAAGTACAGTTTATCTTTGTCATATTCAAATTTCCAGTTTCACCACCCGTCTGCTTTGGGCCACTATTGAACAAAGCAAGGGCTACGTGAACAAGACCACTATAGCGACATCTCATTTGGTCAGTTAGCAAAGAAAGCTACGGACTGAAAGCAGGAGAATACCTTATGCTGTGTGAACACACTCCGAGAGGGATGACTCATGTCCCGCACAGGATGCGTAGAAAGCTACACGATTTCATTGTGCTATTCAGGGCACCCTACAGTTTAAAGTTTAAAGCATCGGCTTATGTCTGGAATTTTCCATTTAATACCTGTAGACCCCAGATGACCACCATTCTGCTTTAACATGACAGACACAAACACAAGGAGAGTGAAGCCATGGCTCTGGGAGGGTTACTATACTAGACCCCAGTCACCTCTAGAGATGATATCCCATTCCAAGATAAGGAAAATTGCAAGGTTAATGATATTATTACAATCTCAAAGCTAAAACACTCCACATAAGCTATTTATTTCATTTCATAATATTAAATAGAATCTGTCTTGTAAGAACTGTAGAACCATCTAGAACATCAGCTTCATGAGTGTTGCCAACCATGCTGTGATTTCAGGCATCACAACTGTCACACAATGGTATTAACAGGAGAACAGCCAAATATCCTTTTCCAGACAAACAAAAATCATCATGCAAATAACTAGACAAGTTGAAGGATGCATCAACATTTTCAGATGAGAAGAATCAATACAGGAACTTAGCTGCACATGCATTTAAGAAAGTCAATACTGAAACCAGATCTAACATTTTCAAATAAAATTTTATATAAAATTTACACAAATATGCCTATGACATTACTCACCCTCTTAATCAAGATTTATTATGCACACCCTCTTTTCTACATATGGTCTTTCCAGACACACGGTTCTTATTTTAGAAATAAGAAAATTGAAGCTCAAAAGATGGCCACTCTGCTATGAGCGACAGAAGCAAAAACCCTACCAGATCTGTCTAGCCCTAGTCACCATCTGCGGACAGATAAGCTCTGTGAAAGCTGACTGAATGACAAAGTAGAAAAGGTGCCTCTGTACATGTCTCTACTCAATGAAGTCCCCCGAAACTATTGGAATTGTAAAGGTGGTTCTGCTAACAAGTGCATATAAGGTTACAATGCTGCCTCTGACAAGGACCGTTCATAAGCTGTCATGGTCCCTCCTTCTCCAACAATCATGTAAGGCAGACATTTCTATAATGCACTTGAGGACTAAGTAAGCCCTACTTCCACACACATCACACTGAATGTTACACACAGCCACAAAGTAGACAGAGGTCATCCAATAAGTAGGACCCTGGCTTCTTAGTCTGCACTAAAGGAACCCATAAAAGAGACATTCTGATCTCTGCTTCAGAACAGATCATTTCCCATTTGATTCACAATGGTATCCATTTAAATCAAGCTAAAGATAGTCATTTTTTGTGTTTTCCTGTTTTCAATTTTAATAAATTGAGTTTCAATTATACTTTCTTTGTCTTTACAAATGACTGGCCTCTCAGGACTTAACATTTTCAATCTGTCAGTAATGAAAAGGTTAAACTTGAGGGTAACACCCTGGTGGATGTCTGTCTCCCTCAACCATCAAAGAGGTGTGGGGAGGGGAAGGAGGTCACAGTCAGTTACCCCAGTTACCCCCAGCGCTCACTGGAACATCTGTAGGCACACAAACACTCTACCCTTCAGCCTTCTGCTTGCCACAGTCCAACTAAACAGTCGGTGACTCTTTCCCAAGTGCCGAGTTTAATTCCTGGCTTGGCAGCAAGGATTCAGAGAGGGATAAGCAGCCCCTCTGGCCTTCAGGTAGGTCCAATACCTTCATTTCTAAAAAAGCTAAGAGACAGGAGCCTATGTTGATAAACTTTAAGAGACTGCTGATGCCACACTAAAGCAATATGTTGGCTACAAGTGGGTAAGGCATCTGGGTGGGGAAGATACGCCATAGATTTTGGAGGTATGGTTCTGGTATCCAACTACTGCAATGACTAATTCCTTTGAGGTGCTGATATTAATCTTGCTATACAAATGACCCTCAGGGTGGGATGAAAGACCTAATCCTGTTTTCGTTGACAGCAGAAATCAAATAATGTGTGCCTCAAACCTGATTAGCTCCCGTACTATGTAGCTGCAGTACATGGGGACACTTACTATTCTGGAGTCAGGAAACATAAGCAATGCGGATCGGTGAGTCTGAGTGCTTCAGAGTATAGTATTTGTCTTTGGGGAGAAAGTCAGTTCAGACACAGGAAACTACGAACCCAGACCTCACACCATTAGTTCCCTTCCGATACTCAACCATGCCCTTGCTTCAAAGTGAGTTAAGTGAAAGCTGTCCTGCTGTGGAACGCTAGCGCGGGGCTGAGGACACGGCACTGAGGGTGCTGGCCCTGTATTCCTTCCTTTTAAGAAGCATCTTTAAGGTGTTGACTTTGAAATTTCCCTATTTCCCTCAGTTGAAAAGCAGTGTCTTTTTTTTTTTTTTTTTTTTTTTGGTCTATTTAAAGAAAAACCTTCAATGGGTTATTTTAGATTTAACATAATTTTTAAACAATTTTTAAAACCCTACATGTAACTAATATGGTTCTATTAAAACCATGGAAAAGATATACTCTTCAACTCCAGTGAAAATGTATTCCTTCCCATAAACCAAACTTTCAACAACTCAATGTGTCAACAATGCTAAAATAGCTCCAATGCTTCTATTATTTCACTACACAAATCATCTGATTAAAATGGGTCACCTAAGACTTAAATGGGCAAACACATGTCTTTGTTCCAAGGGGAGACATTGTAGCTCCCTTTATAGGACTCCAAGTTTATTACAAAAACGGATAGTCTTCCCCATGCACTGTCCGAGAATATACCTCTGTTTAATCCATAATAATCCAAACTCCCGAAGACCACTTTAACATGACACAGCAGGCTACAATGTAAGCTGGGTTTTTTTTGGGGGGGGGGTGGAGGGATTAACTCCTAGGATCTGGAATCCATTGCCCCTGTGTTGCTGGTTCTATAACTCTGTATTAGTTTTCGTGGGTATCTGAAATAAGGAAGCTTCAAACTCAGTGCCACCTCTGCCCAAAATGGGGCAAATGCTTGAAAATAATCATTCTTCATGGAAAGTGTAACCACCTAGGTGACTCATGATTTTCACTTACTGGATTAGGGGTCAACTCTTCTTTTAGCATCTATGGGCAGAATATTCTTATATTTGATATATGATATCAAGTTGATAGATGATCTTCTCTTATGCATATATAAACAGCCCAGGAATATATTAAACATTTTCCCAAGTTATTTCAAAAACAGACAAGATGCTGGATCCACAGACAACCACAGTCAGAGGAAGTGGAAGGCTTGCCTTCATAGCTGCAAAAATAACCCTTCTAAGGCACCACTTCCTCGTGGGACTTAGCCCAGGAAAGAATTTTAATGGATCACATCTTGAGGACTCTCTGGCTGCAAGAGATTGCTTAGCAATTAATGACACATAAATTCTAGAAGTTCTTCAGGTCAGAAAACATATATGATAGAGTGATCACAGATATTACATGGTTCAAGGAACATTTGCAGGGGGAACAGAAATATAGTGGCCAGTAACATCTGCTGACTAATTTCTGTGCACCAGTCATTGTGCCTTAGAATTTGCATGTGCTAGCTTACTTCACAAGCAATCCAATGAATAGCTATTAATAGTATCCCAATTTACAGGTAAAAGAGAGAAAATAAGTTGCCAAAGATGATCACAGACACAAAGTGGTAGTGTCCCAGATTTAGACTCATAAAACGAAGCAGCTTTGGATCTTTCATACACAGTGAGGGATATGCAGTGACAAGAACAAAAAGCCCTTTTTTTGTTGTCTCCACTGAGTCACCACCCATAACTTTGGTTTATACATTTATCCAACTATTATTAGTTCAAAAGTTTATCGCTCACACCACCCCCTCTACTACTCAGAGAGTATCTTGAAAGAATGGAAGAAGCTGAAAGAATGTTAAGAGCCTGAAGATAGAGAGGCTTTGAAATGCTATCTTTAAGATATGACACAACTACCAACTACTGCAATCATGAACTAACAGTTGCTATAGATACCTAGACTGGGCTTACACATTACTGGCCCTGTAATGGGCAGTCATCACTTGGAGGGGAGTTCATGAGGCCCTACCCCACTCTGCTGCACTGCTGACTACAGAAAGAGAGAGAGAGAGAGAGAGAGACAGAGAGAGAGACAGAGAGACAGAGAGACAGAGAGACAGAGACAGACAGACAGAGAGACAGAGACAGACAGAGAGATAGAGACAGACAGACAGACAGACAGACAGACAGAGAGATGAGACAGAGACAGAGAGACAGACAGAGAGAGAGACTGCCTTCAGCTGTGCACCGTCCATGAGCACTCCAAGCTCCTATGGACAGTTCCAAATCCAAGGCCACACAAGTGTTTCTGGTTAAACTCAGTGAGTCAAAACCCAAACAAGATATTAATGTGGAAATGGGAAAAAAAAATTTTAGGAAAGAGGGAAGGTTGGCAGGGACAGGAGGAAGATAAAAGAGGGGGGGTTGAATCATAAGAATGAACTATATACATGTATGAAACTGTCAAATTTAATTAAGACTGTCAAAACTAATTAAGAAAAAAAGGGGGTTACCTGTCTACCTCCACTAACCAAATCCCAACACCCTTTAGTCCCTTCTAATCATCTCCAGCATCTCTCACATATGCTAACATTATCAGCAGAAAATTGTACCCTAACAGGTTACTACTACCTGTTAGTTCGAGGATAGTGATACCTACTATCGACTGTGCACAGCCTGTTCTCAGTTCTTGACAAGTTGTAAATTACTAATCATAACTGACATCAATCCATGTGGGTAAGATTACCTCATTTTACAGGGAAGAAAATCAAGTTACGGAGAGTTCGTTCAACAGTCTTGCTCACACTCATTTCCACTTGGTAACTGCTACATGACAGCCAGTATTTGAATCTAGCCTGATGCCACTGAGTCCTAATCTTGACCATTGTTTTATGGTGCTTTTTAAAACAACTTACTTTAAAAAGCACATTTTATTTTGTTTCAGCATTTAGTACCAAAATAGGAGTACTTCACATCCAGAACCAGGAAGTACACTCCATACCTCTCTAAGGTAGGTAACAATAACTTACCATGCTTACTTTATCTGATGATTACTTCCTAAGTGCAGTACAATATGAAAGGGGGGGGGGTCTCTTTGTTTTCAATATAAAATTACTCAAAAGTAATCTCACAGTTCATGAGCTGAAAAGTGAACTGAAATGGGTAATTCTATTTTCCTAGGGGAGTTTGGGGGGAGGCTAGTTCAGGAACTTTCTCTGCTTCCTGGAAAGAATCCTCGAAACAAAAAGGAAGGAAAGCTGCTGAGCTGGAAGGGCGTGGGCTCTAAAGTGTCCCTAACAACCGCCTAATTACTATTAACTTCCGTTAGTAACTACAGAAGCAGAAAAAAAGCTATTTCAAGCTGTTTCTGCCCTGCATGCTAAGTATTCTGAGACTCGTCTTGTTGCAGGTGAGAGTCCCCAGACTGCGATTCTGAGTCTCACTTCTATACATCCAGTGCAGAGTCAGTAGAGACACCTCAACTATAAATTCCCTTCAAACTAAGGCTTCCAGGCAACCACACTGGGGCCAGAAGCAAGTGTGCCTCCTCCTCCCGGGTAACCCTATTAAGTGTCTCAGGAAACACTGCAGCGATCTCTGGGCACGGGTTTGCCAGCGCTCCTCCTGACACTCTTGCCTTCCAGCGCCCCGATGTCGACAGAGGGAGGAACTCTCACCTACTGTTCCCTAGCTGTCCGTCACCATGGCTCCCATCTAGTCACTTCGCACTTTTGGAGTCCTTATCCAGTCAAACAGCCTACAAGGTTTCTGTCCTGAAGCAACAAAGACAATTTATCCAACTGCTCAGCCCATAGAGTATGGATTCCTGGGAAATGTAGTTCTTAGGACTCTCAAAGCAAGAGCGCTCTAGGAAGGAAGGACTACAATTCCCAGAAATCAAAGCAAAGCCTGTCCGCCACTAAAATAGGTCCTTGCGCCTAGGATAAAAGTAGTGTCTGTGGCTCTTCTTATCCTAATGGGGGGAGGAGGTGTCTTGCGGTTCTATGACAAGCACGTTAAATGACTTCTTTAAAAACAAGCCTTTTGTATGAGGAAAATCTAAACATAATTATCAATATGAAAAGATATCCTAAGTTATTACGTCTTATAATTCTTTCAGATAAAAGATCTACTCACAATCAAAAAATGTCCCTGCAGATGGTAACAGTGGGTCATAACATAGCCTTAATTCAACCAGGCTTCTCATTGATGAATTTCAATGGTCAAGTTTTCTTCTTTGGCCAAAAAGGCTGGCCTAAGAGATCCTGCCCAACTGGAGTCTTTCATTTTGATATAAAACAAAATCATCTCAAACTGAAGCCTGCAATTTTCTCTAAAGATTCCTGCTACCTCCCACCTCTTCGTTACCCAGCTACTTGCTCGTACAAAGGCAGCATAGACTCTGACAAGCATCAATATATCATCCACGGAGGGAAAACACCAAACAATGAGCTTTCCGATAAGATTTATATCATGTCTGTCGCTTGCAAGAATAACAAAAAAGTTACTTTCCGTTGCACAGAGAAAGACTTAGTAGGAGATGTCCCTGAAGCCAGATACGGCCATTCCATTGACGTGGTCTATAGCCGAGGAAAATGTATGGGTGTTCTCTTTGGAGGACGGTCATACATGCCTTCTACCCAGAGAACCACAGAAAAATGGAATAGTGTAGCCGATTGCCTACCCCATGTTTTCTTGGTAGATTTTGAATTTGGATGTGCTACATCATATGTTCTCCCAGAACTTCAGGATGGACTTTCTTTTCATGTTTCTATTGCCAGAAATGATACCATTTATATTTTGGGAGGACATTCACTTGCCAGTAACACACGCCCTGCCAACTTGTATAGAATAAGAGTAGATCTTCCCCTGGGTACCCCAGCAGTGACTTGCACTGTCTTGCCAGGAGGAATCTCTGTCTCCAGTGCAATCCTCACTCAAACAAATAATGATGAATTTGTTATTGTTGGTGGCTATCAGCTGGAAAATCAAAAAAGGATGGTCTGCAGCATTGTGTCTCTAGGGGACAACACAATTAAAATCAATGAGATGGAGACCCCAGACTGGACCCCAGATATTAAGCATAGCAAAATATGGTTTGGAAGCAACATGGGAAATGGAACTGTGTTCCTTGGCATACCAGGAGACAATAAGCAGGCTATGTCAGAAGCATTCTACTTCTATATGTTGAGATGCTCTGAAGATGATGTGAGTGAGGAGCAGAAACTTGTCTCAAACAGTCAGACATCAACAGAAGATCCCGGGGACTCCACTCCCTTTGAAGACTCAGAAGAATTTTGTTTCAGTGCTGAAGCAACCAGTTTTGATGGCGACGATGAGTTTGACACCTACAATGAAGATGATGAGGACGATGAGTCCGTAACTGGCTACTGGATAACATGTTGCCCTACTTGTGATGTGGACATCAATACTTGGGTTCCATTCTATTCAACTGAGCTCAATAAACCAGCCATGATCTATTGTTCTCATGGGGATGGGCACTGGGTGCATGCCCAGTGCATGGATCTCGAAGAACGCACACTCATCCACTTGTCAGAAGGAAGCAACAAGTATTACTGCAAAGAGCATGTGCAGATAGCAAGAGCTTTGCACACTCCCAAAAGAAACCTCCCCTTACAAAAACCTCCAATGAAATCCCTCCACAAAAAAGGCTCTGGGAGAGTTTTGACTCCTGCCAAGAAATCCTTTCTTAGAAGGTTGTTTGATTAGTTTACCAAAAGCCCCTCAGATGCAGGTGCATTGGTTTCTACATGTACGTTTTAAATCATAAATGGTATTTTGATTTTTGCTTACTGAAGTCGCTATGCTATATTTTGGTTGTATGAACTAAGTGCTAATGTTTTGACATAATGTTAAGTATAATTATTCTAACATGCATAGTTTTCACATTTTATATTAGATATTTCTTAAATGAGAAATGTTATACAGTTTTCATTAAAGATAGCAGTGATAAAATATAGAACTCTTGCATTATCTTGTAACAATATACATGTTGAATAGTAAGTAAATACCAATAAACTAATGCACAAAAAAATAAGTTGCTTTGTATAATAAGTAGCCTATAGTTTATTTAAACTGTTGAAACCAACAACTATATCCCACACTACTGCTTGTTTATAAATTTTAAGGTGGCCTCTTAATTATATCCATGAATAGAATTATATATATACATACATATATATATATATATATGTATATATATATATATATATATATACATGTATATAGTTCAGCACCACGAAGAAAACACTAATCTATATCAAGCCAGGCATGGTGAGGGTGATAAATACATGTAATCCTAGCAATTAGGAAGTGGAGGAAGGAAATTTGTGAGTTTGATGCTTGTTGAGGTATGATCTTTTGTTATGTATTATAATGCTAAGTTCAGGTACCAAGATCTGCTTGCCCCAGAGACAAGAGAGTTCACAATATACCCAAGTGATGCTCTGTGACCTTGCCCCCAAGTTATTTGTGATTGAGCGAATAAAGATGGCAACAGCCAATAGCTAGGCAGAAGATCCATAGGTGGAGTTGATGGTGCCCTGGCTTGGGTGAGGAGAAGACCATGAGGAAAGGAGGGGAAAAGGTGAAGGAGGGGGACAAAGAAGCCATGAGCCAGGAGTCAAGAAACGTGGCTGAGTGCTTTCCAATTGGAGTTAAGAGCAGCCCAGATGAAATGTGGTAAGTAATAACTCGGGATTCTAAATTGGAATAGATTTTAATAGCATATAGGTTGGATATCTGCCCAGCCCTAGAGCTAATGAAGTCTTATTGTAAATATGAAGGTCATGTGAATTTTTTATCTAGAAACTATATGGTCAAAAGTGGGTTAGAAACTCTGGATTGGGATTAAACATTTCTACAACAGATACTGTCACAGGCTACATTTTATCTCAAATACAAAAGCTGATAAAAGCCGAGCACTGGTGGCATTGTCACATGCCATGTCCAAAGTCCTGAATCCAATACTGTGGACATTTTCTTGAATTACCTACATGTACTTCAACAGTGAAAACATATTCCAAAAACATGCCTTTGTCTGATTCACTCACTTTGGGGCCTCACATTTAATTCCTTCAAAATCAATGGTTCACCCCTTTGAAAATGCTCAACTGTTGTCCCTCTTCTTCCTTAAAGACAACTGTCATTTCTACAAATAGTCATATCCCATTCAAGGCCCAATAGTGTGAAACTCTAAAGTATTGCATTATCATGTTAAATGAGAAGTGAAATAGGAACGTGAGCTCAGACAGTGGTTTGGGTTATTGACCTCATTGGGGGGCTCTATTGACCTCATTGGGGGCTCTATTGATCTGATTGGGGGGTTCTACTGAGCTCATTGGGGGGTCTCTAATGCTAAGTCCTAAACTGTTTTCAAAAGAGTTCAGAAATGATATCAAGAAACGTGCAATCAATAGGAATAGCATGGAATCCCTCGTTGTGGCTTTGGCATGATTCTTTAATTCCACCACCTCCTTCCCTGAGCACAGTCTGTACTTGAGTCCCCATCATTGTGCAACATCCTTTATCAGAAAATAAAAATAAACAAACAAAGAATAATGGCAGATAAGGACAAACAATATTTGTAGTTGGCCTCTGACCTCCATCCACATCCATATGCCCAGATGTGCACATGCTTCCACAACTACATAACCATGCACACACACACACACACACACACACACTTTTGAAATTCTAAGATCCACATTAAAAATTGTAGAACCTGCAAAATAAAATTCATCTCTGAAGAATTTGTCATCTCACCATAGGAAGGGGCCAAGGACAGGGAAGGAAAGATACAAAAAACACATCTGTATGTACTTGAGCCATTTATGCAGAGAAGACGGCCCATGCACTCTTTTCTAACCTGGAATATTCCCACAAAACTACAAAATGGGACCAAAATATTTCAGATATTCTATTTTATGTCACCTCTGCTGAAGAATTGCTGTAGCAAAGATAACAAGACCTGCAGACTAAGCCATTTGAAGTGATTACAAAATGTAGAGTGATCACTTTAAAGGGGGGAAATCTGTGTTGCAAAGGATAACCAAATTCATTTAAGACAACAAGAAATATGAACTTGTTAAGGGCAAAGATGGAAAAATGATATAGAGATGAACCAATTCACTAGACTTTTGACCCGACCTCAGTGTAGAAATACACAGAACTTGGCATTCGATAGATTAGGGTTTGTGTGTCTGTCTGTCTGTCTGTGCACACACATGGTCTTCTGTGTGTGTCCACTTGTATGAGTGTGTACAGCTGTGTATGAGTGTGTGTGAATGTGTGCTTGTGCATGTGGAGGTCACAAGACAACTATGGGTGTCATTTTCAGGTGCCGTCCATCGTTTTATGACAGAGTCCCTCACTGGCCTGGAACTGACTAAGTAGGTTAGACTAGCTGGCTTCCCAGCACTGACATTAAGATCAGGTTCTGCCACCCTGACTATAACAAATCAGCTTCTCCCCAGCCCAGAAGTTGTTTCTTTAAGTCAGAAATACATTGTCTTCTTCAGGAGAGAATAAAAAGCAATAAAAGGAGAAAGGAAATTTCTCTAAGTCCAAAGGGGAGTAAATAAAGAAATAAACAACTTCCTAAGAAGATGGGACCCTTAAGTACTAATAACCAACCATCTCTCATCTCTTCCCACCTAGACTCGGGTACCATTGCCTGAGAGAGTGAGCTTGGTTTGTAGACAATGTACCACTGAAGTAAGAGTGTGGCTAAACTTACCTCCAGCCCTTTATGCGCACACACATAACCTTTCTCATACCTGGACAGAGTCCCCTGACCTTAATAGTTTCGGAGAGCATCCCCCTTGTGCCTCACTCCATTGCGGTTTAGACTGCATCATGTTCTCAAACTCCTCCATGGTTTCCTTTTGCACACAAGGGGTGTACACAGGGTCCTACAGGACAAAGCTTCTACCTGTTTCCCCAGCCCCAGCTACCAGTCTTTTACTGTCAACTTTTTTTTCCTAAATTCCCAAACACTGAATGCTTACCTAGCTCAGGGCCTCCCCAAAGGTTGTTTGCTCTTGGTAACTGGCCTAACATCAGCCCATTCGTGCAATCGGCCTCCACTTCAATGTTCTTTTTTTTCCCAGGTGCTTTTTCTGACTCCCCAGTTTAAACTCCGATATCACATTATACTGTTTTTATACTTATCTACTGTACTTGTGCCTAATGCTTTTTCTCCTTCACACTAAAGCATATGCCCTCCTTAGTCTTACTGTTGGTAATGTGACCCCTAGCTCCTTGTGAACCAAAACATGTTCCTTGCCACTGTGTCTAAGGATCAAGCATGCATTGCCTGCTTAGAAAAAGCAGCCCATAAATACTTACAGTAGAGACTGATAACCCACATCAGTCTCTATTTTAATAAATGTTGAGAAAATTTAACAACAGTCTTATGTAGCTGTAAAGCTTCAGAGCCACAGCATTGATGGCACCAGCAAGATACCCGAGCTGTGCAAGAATGGAACTCAGAGGGAACTGACAGCTGGTAGAAATTCATGCCTGGTGCTGTTTTTTTTTTTTTTTTTAAAGCCCATGTTTGGTGATGTCATTGAGCTTAGAGGAGATCAACTGTTGCCATAGTATTGAACAACTAGAAAACCAAATCTAAGGGGAAAATCTCTGGAAAAGAAATGGAAAGATTATCAGAGCTTGTGGACCAGAACAAATGCTACACGGTAGTTTCCTCTGCACAGCACAGGGATGTTGCTCCCATGAACTCTCAATAACATGTCTGCCCAAAGAAGTCCTGTAAAGACCACATCAATAAACTTATTACCATGGATGGAAGAAAATTTCAAGGCCCCCCTTTCCTCCAGGGTGAGCAGGCAGGCAGTGGCTGCTGAGGAAAGAAGAACCACTTCTATTTCGTTTTGTATTAAGGTGTTAATGGTGGTAACATAGTAGTATTGGTCGTGATGGTGGTAGTATTATCTTCAGAGAAAAGACACCAATTCTATATTATCAACCCTAAACACATGCAAATAAGGGAAACACTAATTTGTGTATAGGTGCATTTGTATGTGTATATGTATATGTATGGGGGTGTGTATGGGTAAAACAAAAATATCATCAAGAAGCAATGTATGAGAAAAGAATAAAGAAAAAGAAGGAAAAGGGAAACTCTGTGTGTGTGTGCGCATACACGCGTGTGTGTGCTTTCTCTGTACTCTCCTAACCATGTGAATAGTCTTCTAATGTTATTATCAATCTTTTAAAATTTATGAAGCCCACATTACAAATACTTTTGCATATGTATTAAAAAGCTATCAGTGTTTTACTGCAAATTAAATGTGCTTGTAACTGATACCTAAAAAAAATAAAAACAAATGAAATAAAATCCATGAAGCCTACTTCAAAGTAAACTGAATAAGCTGGAAGCCATCAGAAAACAAAAATAAATAACTATACAAGAAATTATATATTTAAGAGAGGCAGTTGGAAGATACAGGAGAAGTTAAAGAAAGGGTGGCTTTAAAAGTATTTGGATACAGTGTACTCATGTATGAATCTTCAAATAAAATAAAATAGAGGTTGGACTAGTTATAAATGATAGCATGAAGAAAATACACTCTATTGGGCCTTACTTTTAAGTAAGTATATACTACGTTTTCAAAAGCAGATTTAATATGAAAATATTTAAATGGTCAGATCTGGAAGTATCACTGGGGACTAACTTGCTACTAACCATGTTCTGGAATGATCCTGGTTTCTTGGAGAATGAGAAGCAGATGATAAATTAGGATAAGGGCCACTAGGTCTTGTGGACAAGCTAGTTCACTGTGAATACAGTATATTAAGAACTGGTGTAGCCTTAGAGAGGGACAGACTGAATTCCAGTCCAAAGGCAAAAGGGGTTGTGAAGTGTCAAGTTGAGTAAAAAGGGTCACACAAACACGAGCTAGACAGAGGAGATTGCAAAGATATGATTCTGGCTAAGATAGACTTCCCTGACCACATGTGAAAATGGAGATCCCAGAAGTACCTCGTTCAAAAGGATAGAACGTGGCAACAAATGAAAAGTTGTTTACATCACTTCACACCACAGGAAAAGAAGTTTGGTTCTGATTTGGTTGTGTGTCTGTACATATTTAGTCGACTTGGTTTGGTCTTTTGTGCCCTGTAAGTCAGCCTTGGATTCACAGCTCTTCTGCCTTAGCCTCCTAAAGTGTTGAGACTACAAGGGTTTTCCACCATGCCGGTTTTATACTTATTGCTAGCACTGGGCAATGAGCCTGGCGTCTGCCTAGTTTTGCCATAATGTAGATGGCCATGGGCAACTGAAAAAAAAAATTATACTTTTAATCACAGGTTTCGGGTTTATAAGAATTGCTAGAAAATTCTTAAAAGAATTTTTTAAAAGGTTTTACTGTTTACATTATCTGGAACCAAAAATCCTTGACCCTCCATTATGATAAATTATATTCGTTATCACTAATCTAGTACACCACTGTCTTACATCTCTTTCCTATTGCTGTGATAAACTGTCCCAATGACTCAAGTGCAAAGTGATTGGTTTCGCCTCACAGTTCAAAGGCATCTGTCATAGCAAGGCAGTTAAGGCCCCACAAACTTGAAGCAACTGGTCAGGCAGCAAAGAGCAGGGAATGCTTAGACTCAGCTCACGTTCTCCCATCTTACCAGTCCAGGATCCAACCCTCAGGAATGATAGCTTAATAGAGAGGTTCTTCCCACTGTCTAACCCAGTGAAAGTACGCTCCCACAGGTACAGCCAAAGGCCTGACTCTCCAGTGACTCTATTTCTCCAGTTGACGTCTGAAACTAAAGATGGCAATCACCAAGTTCATTTTTATGTCCTTCAAAAAAGGGGTGATAATTTGAAGTATGGGCAGCCAACATTATTGATATGTGATAATACGCTACCAATATAAATCATAACACCTGTTATTTTCAAATCTTAAACTTTTATTCCAAATACTTAAACACAAAATTGTGAAGATAATCATAATGCTAAAGAGTAAAAATATGAAAATATGTTTTCGAACTCATGTTCTTCCACTTGAAAACATGTAACATGGAAATACAGGTCCTCAAATCAAATAGTACATTGCATCCTGGTGTCTAAACCTCCCCTTGGACAGGAAAAGTAGACTTGTAGAAACCATTAAACAAAATGTATCATTATATGTAAATAATAATAATAATATTAAAGTGAAATACAATCCCACAAAATATCTCCCAAAACAAATTAATTCTTGGGTTTACTTACATAGATAATTAAAGAAAGAAAAAAATTCAAAATGGCTACAAAGTATCAACGTTGACTTAAAATATCTTATCACAGGAAAGCTAGAATAACTGTCATACAGTCTCTAAAGGCACACACCCGTATCAAACAACTGCTTGTCAAACTAGTCCAGTGGACACACATACTTCATCCCAGTTACTCAAAGGCTGGCGTTGGAGGGTCTCAAATTCAAGATAAGCCTAAGCAAATAATGAGCCCTTATCTCAACAAAAAACAAAAAACAAAAGAAACTTAAGAAAGCTGACAATATTTCTCAGAGGTATACATCTGCCTAGCATGTGCAAACCCTGCCTCCTAACTGTAGATTCTAAATCTGTATAAAATCATATAAAACCCATGCTCTTAACCCCACACCACCACCACCCCCAAAAGCTTTATTTTCATGCATACTTTATGAAAACAAATTGAGGCAAACTTAAATTCCTGTCTACCTGAGAAAGAAAGACATCTTTCCCTGCCGCTCTGGCATCTGTGTGTGTGTTTATTCATCCCAAGACACTTCTTCACCTCTCACCCCCCATTCATCAATTTCCATCAGCAACAGTCACTGGTCCCTGCTGTGCACTGCAGAAGGCTGGCAGGGAGACCTGTAGAAACAGGTTTCATGTTTCAAAGCAGAAAAAAAGAAAAAGAGCAATGCACTTCTCCAGCCCTGCTGTGGTGGTGGTGGGGGGAATCCTCCATTCATTGTGATGAATTTCCCCTAAGTATGTGCCTGCATTTGCAATAGGCATTCTTAAAAATAAAAGTGGCACCCTAGACCAGGGTTGAGGATGCTGCAGTCTCCACACTGAGGGAAACAAATTAGCCACAGGCAACAGTCTCCACATTGAAATCCTGTGGCCAGGTGTTCTTGGGGTTTATCAGAATGTGATTTGATTAGGAGAGTCAGGAGAAGATTGTGCTATAAATCACGCCCTGAGTCAAATGCTTCTGAAATTGTCCTGCTATCCTAGCGAGGGAAATTTAATATTGGGCAGTATTTACAGTGCTGCCAATTGACTAACAGAGTGGGGAAGAAACGTCCACCAAGCAGCGCCAGCATGCTGCTCCCTGGAGTTGGAGGCTGGTGGGAACTTAGCCGTTTATTAGTGCACAGACATCTGTAAGGATTAAATGGGATGAACGGACTGGCGGCTTAGAAGCCGATTAGTTTGCAAATGACAAAACAGAGAGGGTTTTTAAGATAATACTTGAGGATGTGTATGTTTTTGACAACTAAATTATGAATGCCATCGATGTGCTCCATACAGAAGGCAAAGCCAACGGCTGCATCTTTCAATAGAAAGCACTAAATGCAGTCCCCGCATAGGCACCAAACGTGTGCCATTTAGGATAATGTCACTCTTGCACACTTGACAACTAAATTACAACGCTCTTTGATATACTGTGTATGAAGACTGACAATTATGACCAATAAAATCAGAGGAAGAAAAAAGCTAATTAACACTAACGCATCATTATGACTCGCTAGCAAATAAAATCCCATGCCTCCTCTTAAACTGCTGGTGCCTGGCAAATGCTGGATTCCAAAGGACATGAAGAGTTCCCAGATAACTGCAGCCACTAGAGGGTTTATGGAGTCCTTAGAGGTTTGGCCCAATTTTCTTCTCTCCAAAGGCCCAAGACAAACAGATGACTTTCCATCCCAGAAGACATAACTCTCGGGGTTGCAAGCTGTAGTGGTTAGCTGTAAATCCTAAATAAATTCTAATGCTACCATATAAACAGCATAAACATTGTATAAGGAGCCCGGAATTAAGAAACAGGCTTGGGTTCAAATTCAAAGTCCGGTATTGATTATCCCTGCAACTTTGGGGACAATCCAAAAACATCCAAAAGTGATAAAATATGAATAAACAATATATACATATCCATTCCTCTACTCTATTATGAGTACACGCCATTTAAACTTAGCAAATAGAAAACATCCAACACTGCCCTGCTGCTGAAATCTGCACACTCTGAAGCTCAACTGATCATACTCAGGAGAATAACAATTGAGAAGTAGGGGCCCTTCGGAAGCCTGAACTTATTCAAACTGACCCATGTTTCATATAGAGAAAATCTGGCTGACATTTTCACCAAGGTATTAAATCTGCTTCCAGGCAGTAAGAAAATAGGAATTTTAAAAATCTGTAAACTTGAGATGACATAGGAAAGCATTGACACTATAAATTACTCTTAATTAAAAAGTAAAAATGAACAGCCAGAGTTGGCTCTAGACATCCACGTGAACATGAGTTTATCATACTTAATAGGTAGCTGTAGCTACAGGTGCATTCTCTAACTTCGTTATTGAAAATTTTATGACACCAGATGACCTCCTAGAAACTGAAGGTGGCAATACTGGGGGCATTTAAACCTGGAAAAGACTGATTTTCTGAAACCTATCTTGATATAATTTATTTCTGCATAAATGTAGCACACTAGAAAACGCACTGAGAGAGCCCTTGGTAAAAAGCCAGCCATGTCCTACAAATGTTCAGTGTTGTGAGAGAAAACACAAAGGCTCCTATGAATCTTGCAGAATAAATCAGCATATGTGAAATTTATAAAATAGTACTACAAAATATGAGATGGCAAAAAAAAAAAAACCTGCATTGTATCTCAATACAAAATATAATAAATTGAGATGAAAAAAAGAAGACATGCTCAAGACAAATTCCTTTCCTAGCATGCTTAGCTGTCCTTTGACAGCCCTGGTTTTAATTTTCATGACACACAGCGGCTTGCACACACATTTCTCTGTGCATCCCTGGTCTCCTGCAGCTACCTCTGTTCCAAGTTACTGAGATAACTGATCTCTCCTGTCGGCTCTTCTGGCCTCAAACGGCCCAGACAATCTGATTTTGCCAACTATCAATCCCTGAGCAGGTGACCAGGTGACAGCACCTCTGGCCTCTCACTCCGACCTGTCACCCCTCCGGGTGAAAAGATCCACCCACACAACAATGTGCTGGGTACTAAGAGAAGACCTCACTGCACCCCAAAGAAAAACACATTTGCAAATACCAATTTATATGTGAAGGCCCTATTTAAAACTCCATTGAATCTTGGCTTTCCAGAGAGTCCTCAATGCCCAAAGAGTCCCCTAAGGTCTCCTTTGAGTTCATGGTAAACCCAGAACTTTTTAACGCGTTATGAGCGTTCATAAACTTCTGGAGGTATTTCGAAGTATACAGCCAATGGTGTTTCAGGACGTCTTCCATCTCGTAGCACTTGGACTGCCTGGCATTCATTTTCCTGAAGCGTCTAAACAGTTTGTTACCAGATTCGTTTCCCTCACTTGCCCAGGCCCCAATAGAGCCATCCCTCTCAATAATTTCGGGGACATGAGCCAAAGTTTTGTGGAAGTAATTGGTGATTTTGCCTTCGTATCTGTATTTGAACTTGGTGGAGAGGAGCTCAGCAAAGCGCTGAGAGTTGAAACTGTACTGGCAGAGGGACTCCGGGCACTCTTCAGCAGGACAAGATGAGCGCCACACAGGTTTCATCTTCAGATAAAGGGCCATCAACTCCCTGAGAGCTTCGTGCCTCTCCTCAGAAGGGATTAACTCACAAACTGCGTCTACAGTCTCTTGGGTCATAAGCTTCCGGGCAAAGTTGCCGTTCATCCTCATGATCGGTTTTAAGTTCATTCTTTTCCGGAGATGTTTGTCCAAGGTGGCCTGCCATCTCTTCCTTTCCTCTTTAGAGGCATTGGGGTTTTTATACGCTTCCCCTATCTCCAGCTGGAAAATCTTATAGAATTCAGCTGCGTTGCCAATGTCACAGTGAAGTGCATCTATGGACGGGACTGTCTCGATGAAAGGTTTGGCAGAGACCCCTTTCACCCGGTCCCGGAGTTCTTCCACTGACTCGTGGTAGGGATTGGACCGCCAGACCTCATAGCGCTGCAGGTTCTCGGCGTGGCTTCTGGTTATGGAGTGGAGGACAAGATTTTGAGAGGCTTCCAGACGGGTAGCATCACAAAGTGTACAGATGTACACTGAGCCAGAAGCTTCCAAGCCTTCTACCTCCCGGACAAGTTTTTCATCATACCCGGTGCCCCTGAAAATGAACTTAAAAGTCCTGGGGATGCCTCCCATCTCCAGCACTAACTCACTGCTCTTCATCGCTTCCCTCTCAGCAATGAGGGGGCTGAGAATAGCAGTCAGGGTCTCGTGGTCAGACTCGTCTGCCAGCATAAGGCACAATGGCTTGCAACACAGTTCAGAATTGGGCTTGGGCTCCTCAAACACCTTTAGGTTCTGCGAGCCATGCTCTATGGTAATTCTCATGACTGTGAAAGAGAAACGAACCGCCTTTTCCGGAACCGCGGGCCCACTCCCGTGTTTCTCGCTCACATCCCCCATCCCGTCGCAAGACTCCTTTACCACCACTGTGAAGGGACCGTTCAGATAGTCATCAAGATCTTGGGCTCTCATGCCTTCCAAGATGTCTTCTTCCATGTCCATCAGAGCAGACACCAAAGCGGTGTCGTAGCGGAATCTCTTTGCGATTGTATCTACCGGGTATTCATCGACAGAGGAGGCAAGTCCAGACAGCCCATCAATAATCCCAACGTCAGTTCTGGGGGACACGTTCTTCAGAGGGGGCTGCCACTCAAAGGGGTGGTGGCCAGGCAGAAGGACTTTCTCGGCGTTCCGAAGAGCATGCAGAGGTTGGAAAATCTGCCTCCCGGTGATAGCTTTCACAGTCCTGTACATCTTATGGTACTGGCTACAGCTGAGGAAGGTATTGACACGAATGGCCAAGCAGACAGCTGGCTGAAGGCCGGAGCCCCGGCCTTTCATGATAGCCTCTAGCTCATCGGCTTGCCTGTGCTCGTTCCTCGCCCTCAGCGCCAGCAGGAACAACGTCAAGCACACAGACTTCACGTCGCCACCTTCTTCTTTGTCAGCAAATTCTTTGACTTGAATCTTGAGCTCTCTCAGTCGATGTTTCTGAGCCCTTCTTGTCAGTGACAGGAGATGCTGACGAGGCCGGCCCCCTTTATTAATATGCACCAAAGTCTCTTTGCATTCCTTGTGGCTGGAGACATGGTGGTTATATTTTTCCAGACTCACTTCCTCGGTGCACCCTTGCGCAGGGCACTTCACCATGAGAGAATTCAAGATGCTCAGAAAGGACTTCACGGGACTCTCCAGGTCGGTGGGGAAACATGGATATCGGCAAGAGGGACAGTAGCTGCCCATGACTTTGAGGCATCTGAGAATGCAGACTCTACAAAATAGGTGCTTACAGCTGGTCTCCACCGGATCAGCCAGAATGTGTTCGCATATCTGGCAGGAGATGGATTTCACAAAGTGTGCTGGGAAGTCTACTGCAAGAAGCTTGGTACTGAGATGAATCTTACTGCAGTTGGAGATGTTTTTCATGACTTCCTTGCTGCTGACCCTGGCCTGACTTCTCTTGTGACGGTCCCGTCTAGCATGGTTGAGCACGGTTTTTAGTTTCTTGCTGAGCTGCACATTGGGCTGATGTCTCTTCCTCTTCAGTCCCCGATGGGCGGTAAAGCAGATGTCACAGGACGGTGTGTGGGGGTGCCACTCCACGGTCACATTCCTTGGGAAGTAGATCTGACTGTGGGCACTGCTGAACTTTCTGTGCATAATGCTCCAACAGTTGTGGCAGAATTCGGTGGGGTGGATGGAGTCGACATCTGCCTTCACATCGATCCGGAAAACCCTGGCAATGAGGTCTGGCCAGGAAGTGACTCTTTTTTCCTTCTTTCGGAAAAGGTTCTGGGTTTGAGCGTCCACGGGCCCATGGACAGGGTATCTCCGGTTGCGCCCGTCACTCTTGAAACGATCCCCACAGATGCGGCAGAAGTGTCTAAGCCTGGCTTGGTGAATTGCTTTGTCACTTGACTTCCCATCAGCGTGAAATTTCTTTGAAAATTTCGGATGGAGTTTCAATGCCCGTTGGGTCAGAACGCCATCCTGACCAGCAGGCCTGTCTGGAACTACCGGAGACTGCTCGAGATAAGGTTTCCCATCTGAGGAACCCTTCTCCTTTTGTGCTTCTTCGGGTGCCTTTTCAAAGGACCTCACCCTAAACAGCTTGAATTTCCATTCAGAAAATTTGATGTGCGGGTGCTGAATTTCATCGGGTGCAGAACTGAGTCTCAGGGTAGATGGCAAGGAGTCAGCCATTTTGGCTAAGCTACCTGGAAACAATGGAGGGGGAAATCAAGTTAAGAAAAGTATCAAACAAACAAAAACAAAAAAGAAAAGTACCAATATCATATTGCAATATTTTTGGGGGGGAACTGAAATTGATGCACTCAAATTTTCATTCATTTAATTCTTTCTAAGATATTTATTAAATCTCCTATTTTAATATGCTATGTTGGGTGCTGATCATACTGGTCAAATCCTTTTCCTGACAACCCTTGGGAACACTTATACTACATATATGCATGGTTTTAAATACATGTATACATGTATATGTGAAATTTCCCTTTCCACAAAAACCTCAACATCTTGAAGACTAGTCTTTGAATGATTGATTTTATCTACCAATATTTCTGGTACCTATTAGGTGCTCAATAGTTATTTGTGGAAAATGCAATGATAACCACATTGCATTAGCCTCATTACACTAACTGGACAATCTGTTTCTCCGTTTTTAAAGCATTCTTTCAGGAGACTGGTCGTTTATTTCTTCCAAATGGGTCCTAGAGAGATGATAAAGCTACAAACCCAAAGAAACTAATTACTCACCACTTGAAAGGATGAAGTGAATTTTGAGCTTTACGAATGCAAACTAATAATAAGTATCATAAATAGTAATTATGCTTACAATTTCAATTAGCAAATGCTGCTGGAAATTAGAAGGCTGAGGCTACATTAGAAACAGAACCACAGAGCTCTTTAAGCCTATGCAGAAGAACAAACCACAGCAGAAGCATACTAAGAAGATGAAGAACTTCTAAGATAAAAACTTCAAGCAGTCTCAGACAAAACTCATACAGGTCATCCTGAAAGTCACTGCAGAGCAAAGGTCGTTAGCACTACAGTTAGCAATGAGAAGAAATACGAGGAACAATTTTCTTCTGGTTAAAAATATTACAGGTGAGGGAAATAATGTAGTTGCACTATAACCTCAAAAAGTAAAAAAAAATACTTTTTTTAATTACAGAAGAAAATGATGGTGCATGTCTGTAAATCCAGCCCTAAAGAGGTGGAAACAGAAAAACCAATCCAAGTTTGAGACCAGCCTGGTTGACCCTAGAGAGTTCTAGGTCGCCCTGGGCTACATAATGACACCCTGTCTCAAGTAGTAATAAGAGTAAAAACAGGGGACTGGAGAGATGGCTCAGTGGTTAGAGCACTGACTGCTCATTCAAAGGTCCTGAGTTCAATTCTCAGCAACCACAAGGTGGCTCATGACCGTCTATAATGGGATCTGATCCCATCTTCTGGTGAGTCTGAGGACAGCTATAGTGTGTTCATAAACAGAAAACAAATAGATCTAAAAGAGATAATAGTAGTAAAAACAACAATAAATAAAATGTTATGCCGATTGTAATATGAATATCAAACACAATGTAGAGGAGTAGACAGTGTCATCTGAGTACTGAATTAGCCTAGACCTCCAACAGCTCCCACTTCACAATGTTCCATGTCATCCATGCTTCCCAGCCTACAACTTATGTCCAGAAACCCATTTCCCCTCAACAGATGAACCAACTCAGTGAGCTTTATAGCCACGCAGTCAGGGAGTCGATGCCTCAGATGAGCTCATCTTGACCAGGAGTGGGATTTGGGGCATCAGGGAAGGAGTGATGGAGGTAAGGGTTAGTCCTGGCCTTGAATTCTTCCCTTTAAACTAACATCTTATTTCGTGTATATCTGTAATACACATCAGAGATGGGGTGTTTTTTTTTTTTTTTTTTTTGGTTTTTTTTGTTTGTTTGTTTGTTTGTTTGTTTTTGTCACTGAAATTAAGGGTAAATTTCTAAGACGTGGTTGATATGGAAACACAGTTGGGCTGTTTTTCCTCATGCAGAACTGTGGGAACTAAACAGTCCTAGAAACATTTCAAAGGTCTCCAGAACCCCAAAGGTATTTCAAGAGCAACCAAACAAAAGCCTCAAAGTTGTTTTCTGATCAATTGCTTCTTAGTTCTGTCTTGTAACAAATGCAAAGCCAATCTCTGTGCTCTTTGCCTTTGGCTTGAGTCACGTTCCATTTTCACCACGTTCAGTAAGTCACCTTCCCCTCCTCCCTCCAGCCTGAAACATCGTGGCCAAACCCACCAATCATGTCTCTTGAAATGTCCCCAAGAAATAATGTGGTTACTAGCTATGGCTGGTCAAATCAAATGTATTGAGGGGTTTGTTTTACAACTCAGATTATATATAAAAATATAAAAATTCCTAACTTTGAAACGAAATGGAGCTGGGAGGCATGTGATGTGTTTTAAGGGACTTTGTACAAGGATGTGAATGAAGAGTTTCTGTGGAGGCTACATGCTTTATGAGTTCGGGAAAAGGTAGAACTCTAAAAAGTCTGATCTGGCCAGTCCTTGTAATCACTCTAGTTTTCAAAGATTAAAACTATTGGTAGAACTTAGTCTTAATGAAGGCATGAAGAAGCTGAGATGCCTTCACACACCCCTGAGAGTAGCAGAAATGTATATGAACATAGTGGCGCTTTAGGAAAGCCTTTAAAAGTTAATATTTTTGTCTTTGGTGCAATAACTTTCCTTTGGGGAAGAAATTCTATAGTTATTCTATGGAAATACCTCCACAGTATGTGATGATTTTTACATAACGCCTGGGGATATTTATTTGAAAGGTTGTTCTCTACTTTGAAAAGCAGAATATAATACAGATTGTCACCAAAGGGGCATTATGACATAAATTATGATCCAGACAGAGAAGAGAAACTACATTATGTATATATTACACATATGTCTGATTTCTATAGATGAAAGTAAACAAAAGAAGTCCATGTGCAAAAAGGTAAGACAGCAATAAAAATAGCAAGTACAACATAAGAATTGTGTGTATGCATACATGCCTCTATTTTATACACATGGAAACACAGGCATTCTAGAAATGTGTGCACTAAGACCTTAGTGGTGACTAATCACTAGAAAGTAGAACTAAGAAAAATGTCTGTTAATTTTATTATTCTTTTCATTTGAAGTTTCCATGCAACACGTGTGTTTTTGTTAATTTTATGATCAATTCAGCTCAAAGAAAACTTTTTTAAGACCAAATATGTAAGTACTCATGATCTTTTTTACAATCTTTCTTTTTAATTGATCTCCAAAAAAAGTTTAAGACCTGCCTAAGTCTTAAATCTGAGCAGCATATTTATTCTTGCTTGTTTGTTTGTTTCCTGTTAAATGTGTCTCAAGAGGACTAAAATCCAACCTGAAGACAACGTGAAGCTAGGACCATGGATGGGTGATTTGAAATCCTTCAAATGCTCTTTGTCCTCTCTCGTAGCAGTCGGTCTGAGGGCAGACACCTCAAGTGTCTGACGCTGAGGGTCTGGTGCTGGCTTATCTCTATCTCAGTCAGCAGTGTCACCTCAGGATTGTTAGCATCTGTCACCACCGCTGTAATGTCCCTCCTTTCATAGGCCATGGGCTCTGTGAAAGCAGCCTGGGGTGGTATGGAAGAGGCAATGCTGTGGCTTGAAGTGAGGGACCATTAGTAAACGTGGATGTCTAGAAAGAGCAGCAGCAGCTCATTTCTACCCCTGCCCCAACTACAACACATGCACTCTGCTGCTTGACCCACCCTCCCCTGCTAACAGTTATGACATCACTGGCTGGCCAGTGAGCCCCAGAGACCCATGTCTCTTTCTCCCTGGTGCTGAGATTACAAGAGTGGGATATCACACCAGCTGTTTTCCAGAGGTTTGAGGAGACCCACTTGGGTCTTCACACTTGCGAGTGCTCTGTTGACTAGGCGCTCTTCCCCACTCCACTCACACAACTTCTGCGAACCCAAGTGTGATCCCTCTTGGTGGCACTTGTCCTACTTCTTTGTTCCCTCCACGGGAACCACTCCTGATTATCTGCCCCACAACATGCACAGAAACATTTGTAGCATCTATAAAATAACCAGAAAATGTCACCCTTCTTCCAGGGGATTCCTCAGAGAGCCACTTTAGAAAGAAGCGCAGTTACAACCCTTGGTTACACATCCCAAGAACATGACCTTGGACAGTAGAGGCTCTTCCAAGGCAGTTCTCAAAATTAGTATGAGTCAGAATCCTTACGGAGACTGTTCTCCAAAACATGCAGATCATTAGCTCCCAGAGAACCTGCCTATTTGCTTAGGATGGAGTCCAGACATCGCATTTTGAAATACTGTAGTGGTCCTGATGAAGTGGTATACAGGTCATATCCTTCCAAAACATCAGACATCTCAGTTCGGGAAATGTCAAAACCTGGAAAACTGTCCATTCCCTCCCAGCCTGGACTTCTTTGTTCGTGGTTATTTTTTCCTGCCTGAGCTAACAGTGTGTTAGTTCATCTCTCCTCCTGCAGCTCTTCTTAAGCCCTCCTCTGCCAAAAGCATTCATTTATATCAACTTAGATGTGCTCCATCTGTTCTATAAGCCTGCCATGCCTCTCAGCTTGGCCTTTTATTCCTTTTCTAATTTTTCTTCATTCCAAACAAAGGCAAAAGCAGTTCCAGCTTTCCTCATCCCTCCCTTCGATGCCTGCAAGGAGACCATCTCTCAGAATTCTGATTAAAAACACAAGAACATAATGACTATTTTGGCTCAAGGCAGAAAAAGCACAAGAGTTACCTTGCTCCACAGGCCTCCGGGCCAGAGTGTTAGAATGTCTGCAGTTTACTTGTTAGTTTTCGATGCCACAGAGATAGCAACATATGCTGTCTCTTCTCTCCTTGCTCTCCTGTCCCATAGTACCCAGTGCTGCATTATTTATCACTTCTCACTGCCCTTCCCACCCTCCCCCCACCACAGAGGGCTAACCACAAGTGATGATAACCAATCACAGGCCAGCACCCCCTCCCCAGCTCCAGCTGGCACCTGGCTCACACTGTGGGACCCGAGTGTAGAAACATTCAGGGTGTCCTCTGAAAAACTGGCTGCTATGGCGTTGCCAAAGAATACTAGGGTGGAAATGATATCTCCACTCTAATCTCTGGTTTCCACCTCAATTCCTCCATGGGGGAGCTAGCAATAGGAGCTAGCAGTAAGAAAGAATTATCAGAGAAAAAAAAATTTGGAATGGTACCTGTTCTCAGTAAATGACTTTGAAACATTAACAAAAGTATACACCTTTATTTATTGTATCTTGTAAACATCCCCCAAACACTGTCACCTGATCAAGTCTTTGTCCGGTGATACATCTTTGAAAGAAAGTCTTTGATACACCTTGAAAGAAAACTAAGTTTAAACATGACTATAGTCTTGAAAACAAGAGATCTGGATGTAAATGACTCAGGTTTTAGATCCTTAGAAACTGTAAGTTTAAGTCTGGTCACCTACAACTTAGGGTTGGCATTATTAGAGCAATGGGCTAGTTCTACATACTTAATTATTATAAAAATCATATGCACTTGGTAGTACTATCTCTAGAGAAAGGTTTCAAGTTACAGAAAAATTAGCTCATGGTTACCTAGTCTCTAGATGTTGAAGACAGGTTGGAATTGTGAAGCCTTCTCTCAGTGTATCTGTCTGTCTTTTTGCTATTCTCTCTCTCTTTCTCTCTTTCTCTCTCTCTCTCTCTCTCTCTCTCTCTCTCTCTCTCTCTCTCTCTCTCTCTCTCTCTCTGTGTGTGTGTGTGTGTGTGTTCTCTCTGTGTGTGTGTGTTTGTCTGTCTGTCTCTCTCTGTGTGTCTGTCTGTCTGTCTGTGTGTATGTGTGTAACAGAGAGAAGATGTATACATGCTTGTTTATGACCACATGTGCAGGTGCAGGTGCACCTGTATGCAGTGCATGTAGAGGCCAGATGTCAAAGCATGCATTGGGTGTCTTGCTCTACTGCTCACAGCCTTATTTTTTGAAACACAGTTTCTTGTTGACCATGAGGCTCAATTCCAATAGCTGGGCTGTCCAGCAAGTCCCAGGGATTCTCCTGTCTCCCTCCATCCCCCTGAGGTCCTCAGTTCGTGTATTTAGAACAATAGAGAACCACAGAATAAATTCCATGGAAGCAGGTTTCCTTCCTACTCATCCCACAGGATCACAGGAAGGAAAAAGTCAGTTGTTCATGCTTCATCTTGAAGGAAAGAAAAAATATATTGTCTCACATTGCTGGAGCAAAGCAGCAAGCCCGGATTCCCAGACCTGACTTCAGTTCTGCACACACACGGGAAACTAAATGATAGCAAAGCTGGCTGAACACTCTTGCTTGCCCTGCGTCTCTCTAGGCGTTGTATCCTAAGTTCAAGGCAAGTAGAATTGATCAGTTACCATTTGGCTCCAAACCAGAGTTGGAATTTTTCTGGACTCAAATATTTTTCAGCCTTTTTTCCCCTTTTCAGCTTTTTTTTGGGGGGGGGGACTCAACAAGAAAAGATGTATCAAGGACAAGAACATAAGGAAGAAACCCAGTAATTAGCAGAGTTCTCTCTCTCTGTCTCTTTCTCTCTCATAAATTTCTGTGTTGCTTACTTTTATCGGCCCTATATCACTCTTGTAAACAAGCAAATTCAGAAGTATCAAAAAAGTTAATCCTAATGAATTAATCAAGGTGTTGGGTGCATACAAAAACAGACATAAAGTTGTTTAGTCCAAAAAAGTATGGGTGCGTTTATACCAAATTCTTCCAAGTCAAAAGCCCTAATATTTCTATATTCTCCCCAATTTTACCCAACAGTCTCTTCCTTGCTACCCACATTGCAATCATTTTGTTATTATTTGTCTCCCAGTGTGAGCTGAGACCACTTTTGTGTCACATGATAAAACAAGCTAAGCAAAGGGCCCTGGTCCTCTTGCCTAGAGACTAAACCTCTATTCACCATCCTTTCAAACAGTTTCAGTGAAATAAGTCCCACCTGAAGCAATCCTTAACTTTCAGCTTAGAATTTCGAGGTCAGAGCTACCTAAGATTCTGTATTGTTTCAAGCAAATTAAAAATGGAGCATGCTGACGGGTGTCTGACAAATTTTGCAGGAGGCAAAAAAAAAAAAAAAAAACGAAAAGGGCCAGTTCAGATCTGGACAATATAATGCCAGATTCCAGTCTTCCCCATAGCCATTTAGCCGAGTGACTAACTATGGAGAAACTAGAAATGCTCAAAGTCCTCTACTCTCTGGGCTTCCCCAGGGACGCTTTTCTGCTGTCCTTCCAACCACCTGTCCATCCAAGTCCCAAAACCCCCTTAACAACTTGCCTGCTCTTATTTCCCGTGACTTCCCAAAAGCCCTTTTAAAAGACCTTTTCAAATTCAATTTCTTCCCAGACAGCAATGAGCTCTAGTTGCAGATACCAATCAGAATCTCCTCCTGCAGCTAGGGTCTGAGTAGGTAAATGCCACATTTTCCAGTCTTATCATGACCCAGCAGGTGCTGTTTGCTGGGCATTGTGATTACATACATAAGCATGTATCTATACATCTCCAACTCAAGAAAGTCTTGTCTTCTAACATCATCGAAAGCCGAAACTAAAGGGAGACTTGGAGGTTATCAGGTCCTGGGGGTGCATGTTGAAGGTACGAAACGCTTCCTGAAGGACAAAGTGCCTCAGCGCAATGTCACAGGAGAGGAAGAGCTATAAGAGGAAGCACTTCAAACGTGGTCTCCAGGGTCCCAGGACACGATTCTTTCCGCAACAGTGAGAAACGGTCTCTACCCCTCCCACTCCGACATCATTTTGACGAGCTTGGGCCAAGAGTTGCGTTGGTGATGGGTCGGAACTTAAACAGGTCCTCTCTAGATTATAGCCCTGGATGATTGTGCTAATTTGCACGTTGCACGAGCCGTGGAGAAACAGTGTTTCTGCTCGTTCATTCCTGCCCCCACCCCTCCTTCCAGAGCCTTAAAATTGCTTTCTAATTAACTCAGTGTGGATTATCCCTGTTAGTAAATTTTCTAATGCGTTATTAATTACTCTAAACGTCAACTACAGCTCATTTTCGGTAAATTCAGGAATGCCGCCGGTTTCCTGAAAGCGGCCAGCCTGTTTTCTAAACAACTAGCGCCACCATGTGGCAAAAACGGGCCGATCCTTGGAGACTCAGAACAAGCCCTCAGAAACAAAACAAAACAATCACTGAATTTCTGGGCTGATCATGAAAAAATTGTATGTTCTGTTCTCTTCCCTCCCTTTGTCTTCACCTTTATTCTCTCTATCTACTCCTTAAACCATTGTTTGCTAAGAATCCTCCCACCCCATCTCCATAGGAAATAACAATAAAATCTTACAAGGTCAAAGTAGTCTGCCCAAAAGCTCACACCTAGTTAATGTCAGTGTTCCACCGAAGTCAAGGGTCTAACATGGGAATCTAGCATCACTGTCTGAGTACTGCTGACTGCCCTCCACCCACCCCACTATAACCCACCACACACCCCCATGGATGCCTTCTGCTAATTCCTCAAACAAGTTGTGACGACTGTATGTTCCTTCATTGGAGATGCTGGACACTGAAAAGTGAACAGAGAACAAGTCACTACTAGACAACGTTTTAAATCTGGTGACAAGCATTGCTGTCCAAACACAGCCTCCATCCCATTCAGCTGCCAGGCATTGAATAGTGAGTTCAAAGGTCACTGTAGCTGTGATTAATGTTAGAGGGACATCCTTAGCTTAAAACTCAGAAAGCAAACATATTCAAACATTTCATTGATGATAAGAGACCACAAGTGGGAAAGTCCTTTGTTTCATGCACAAAGTTGTAGGTCACAGTCAAAGCCATCTTGGGAATGAGATATAAATAAAATGGTTTCCAAAGCATTCCATGAGGCACACATGGCTATTTCCAAAATCTGGAAATGTGCCGAATGAATTTACGTGCAACCTTAATATTTTACCTCATTATAGCAGAGAGTTTCGGGGGGCCGTCTGAATTCCACTGACTTTCATTTATGCCAATTCGGTTCTTTATTCTGCAACCAGTGGATGGCCATCGATTTCTTTGGGCTTCTCTGAGTCTCCCCCAGACTCCTCACTCCAAAGTCAGGCAACCGCTGCAGCAAACCGTGATGTCATTGACACATGTGGCGGACAGCTTCAGTGAATGGTTTGGGATGTTATTTGAGTCCCTAAGGTTTCCTTGTGGGACTTAGGAGGACGTTTGCAGGTGAGGACTTTGGGGAATGAGTGGAATGAGGTACGGTCATCAGAGAGGAACTAACGACTTGAGGAAGAGGACGTTCCTACACGTTCTCTCTCCTGCAACTGGGATGTCTTGCACCACTTCGGAACTCTTTCAGCAAGAACATTTGTGCCTCTGGAACTGTAAGATGAAATGAACTTCTCTCTATTACTGAAAGCCTGCCTCGGATATTTTAAAATAGCAACCAAACCAAACCGACGAACGCAGAAGTGTTGCGTGTATCAAAGTCGAAGGCATGTTCACAACAGTATGATAGCAATGTAAGCAGCTTCCAGGTCCTCCTAAACTTCTCCATGGCCTCATAATTATTCAACAACGGTCTCTGTTACATGGAGACTGCATGCAAGCTAGAGAGTGGGAGCTCAAGATTAGGTGGTTTCTTCCCTTACCCAGGGAAGAGCACACAGACTGGTTATCCAGTGCCCAGTGGTCAGCCCTCAACTGCCACCATACACACTAAACAGGATGTACTGCTGTATTTAGAAAAACATATGTATATAATTGATGTATGTAACATAGACTTAATGAAAATGAGAGGCCATGAATTTGGAAGAAAGATGGGAAATATGGGAGGATTCATGGGAGGAAAGGAGGGAGAAGCTGATGTGATTCCATTACAACCTCAAAAATTAAAGCAATTTCAAAATTGTGAGAAGCTGGTTCTGTAGTTTAAAAGTACTGGCTGCTCTTCCAGAGGACCTGGGTTCAATTCCCAGCACACACATGGTAGCTCACTCCTGTCGGTAATTCCAGTTCCAGGGTTTCTGACGCCCTTACACAGACACACAGACAGGTAAAACAGTAATTCACATAAAATAAAAAACAAACTATATATTTTTAAAAGTTCAAAAAAGAATCCTGGCTTTGAAATAACAATTCCCCCTTTGCCTTTTTTAATCTGTGTGATTTAGCCTTTTATATCTTTTAATCCATGTAAATTTAGGAACATTTTCTTAGTCTCTCTAATACCACATTTTTTATTTTAAAATTTGAATAACAGGGATAGAGAAATGGCCCCTCAGTTAAAGGCACGTACTGTTCTTACAGTGGCTGAGTTCAGTTCTCAGCACAGACATGGAGGTTTCACAATCACCTGGAACTCCAGTCTTCTCACTTCTGTGGGCACTTGCATGTATGTGGTATACATAAATGCACACACAGAGAGACACACACAGACACACACACACACACACACACACACACACACACACACACACAACTGTAGCAACAATGTGTGCCTGGCAGTGCCCTTGGAAGACTTAAGCAAGTTAGCAGAGGTGAAGTGCTTAGCACAGATCTCCCAATTGTCCACAAAGCCCTGTCTTTTCGAAGCCTCCTTCTGTTTCCTTCACGGTGATTCCACACTTCTAGGTCAGGACCAGATTTTATTCACCGATCTTCTCTGAATCCTCATACCCAATCAGTCAGCAATTTTTTTTTTTTTTTTTTTTTGCTTCTTTTTCTATTTCTTTTTTTCCAGACATGGTTTCCCTGAGTATCCCTGGCTGCTCTGGAACTCTGTAGACCAGGCTGGGCTCAAACTCAGAGAACTGCCTGCAGCTGCCTTTGCTGGAATTAAATGCACGAATCACCATGACCCAGCTCAGTCAGCAAATTTTAATCTTCTTAAAACCTTGCAGAATATTTCAATTTTCTGACCAAAAGCCCCTGCATGAAAGAAGACTCTCCATCTTGGTTAAGTCTAAGGCCAAAAGCCTGACAAGAAGAGAGAGTGGAAGGTCAACGCCTTCCTCTTCTATGCCTGCTGCGCCTGCCCTCTCCAGCTTCCTACAGCTCCTCAATACCCTGCACACGCACATGCTGTCCTTTCCAGTTCCCTCGCTGAAGTACAACTTCAGACAGCACTGTGCTAGTCAGGGAGCTCCAGCGAGTGTGTGTGTGTGTGTGTGTGTGTGTGTGTGTGTATCTGTGTGTGTCTCTGTGTGTGTCTCTGTGTGTCTGTGTATCTGTGTGTGTGTTTCTGAGTGTGTCTGTGTGTGTCTCTGAGTGTGTCTGTGTGTCTGTGTGTCTGTCTGTGTATGTCTGTGTATGTGTCTGTTTGTGTCTGTGTGTCTGTGTGTGTGTCTGTGTATGTATTTGTGTGTATGTCTTTGTATGTGTCTGTGTGTTTGTATGTGTGTCTGTGTGTGTCTGTGTGTGTGTCCGTGTGTGTGTGTGTCTGAGTGTGTCTATGTGTCTGTGTGTGTCTGTGTGTGTGTGTATGTGTGTCTGTGTGTGTGTCTGAGTGTGTCTATGTGTCTGTGTGTGTCTGTGTGTGTGCACACACACACTGAGGCATATATGTACTGGGTGAGTATTAAGTTCCTGCCTATTAAAACCATCCTAAGACAAAAAAAAAAAAGATCTTTCCTCCTGTCCTTGTGAGTTTTTCTAAGAAGCTCTCTGTTCCAGGAAAATTACAGTAACAAGAGAGGAAAGGCTTCCTTCAACCCCTACTTTTAGAAGTTTAACTTGTTCCATGACACTTTTGTTGTTTTTTCCTGTTAAAGAAGATCAAATTTGAGTTTCTCGTTTTTTCCCTTTTTTTTAAATTGTCATGAATTCATTTTACATAATCCCTAAAATAAATTTGCTCAAGTATGCCATGTACGTGTGTGTATATATGTGCACCCAGTCTTTCTCTTTTTTTTGTATACACATAAATATTTGGCTTTGTGTCTCTTTGTACATACAACCTAAAATTCACAAATGAGAGTAAGTGTGCAACAGTGAGTCTGGCTTATCTCACTTAGTATAATAGTGCCCTCCGGTTACACCTATTTTGAAACAAATAACATAATTGTGTCTCCATTGTGCTAATGTACTATACTTTATTACCCGTTCATTTCTGTGTTGGCCTGATAACTTGGCTAGTGTGGATAGTGCTACAAACAAGGTGACTATGAAAGTTATCTCTGTGGCCTGCTGATGTCATTTTTGGAGACTTTCCATGCTGATTTTCATAGTGGTGGGACCAGTTTACCTTCTGAACAGCAGATTGCAAATGTTTTCCTTTTCCCTGAATCCTTGCCAGCACTTGATAGTGTTTTGTTTCTTTTTGATTTTTGAGACAGGATTTGTCTACATGGTCCTGGCTGACCTGGAACTCATTATGTAGAACAGGCTGACCTCTAATTCACAGAAATCTGCCTGCCTCTTGCCTCCTGAGTGCTCTTGGGATTAAACATATGTGTCTCCATGCCCAGAAATTTTGTTTTCTTAGTGATAGCTATTCAGAATGGGGTAGGATAGAGTCTCAACAGAAGGATTTTATTGTCATTTGACTTCAGTATTTGTTTAAACTTGTTCTTCTTTTCTTGAGACAGGCTCTCCCATAGCTTAGGCTAACCTTGAACTTGTTAAATAGCCAAGGATGACCTTGCACTTTGGTTCCTCCGGTCCCCCACCTATTGAGTGTTAGGATCCTGGGTGTGTGCTGCCACAGGCAGTTTCTGCAGGGCTGGGTATCAAGGCTGGGCCTTCTTGTATGTTTCTCAAGCACTCAATCAGCTGAGCTACATCCCAGCCTTCAAACTGCCTTTTCCTCATGGCTAAAGATATTGAACATTTTTCATGTTCGCTGGCAATTTCTATTTCCTCTTTTGTTGGTGGTGGTTAGTTGGTTTTGTTTGGGTTTCGGTTTGTTATGTTTGACTGTTATCTTTGTGTAGTCCTGGTTATCCCAAGCTCACTATGTAGACAGCAATAGACTTGACCTCGCAAAGATCCGCCGACCTCTGCCTCCCGAGTGCTTGTACTTGCTTAAGTACTTGAGAACTGTGTTCATTTCATTTGTACATTTATTGACTGGGGTGTTTGGTTTCTGGTATTTAGTTTCTTTCATCCACTATACATTCTAGTCCATGATCTTCTAGCAAATGTATAACTAATTGAACGTTTCTCCCATTCTGTGGGCTCTACACAAGCAACTGTTCCCTTTGCTGTACAGAAGTCCTTCCATTTCATCACCTGTCAGTGGGTTCTTGACTCTATTTGCTGAGCTAGTGGCATCCTTTTTAGGAAGTCCTCCACGGGGACTAATTCTGAAGTGTTTTCCTTGGGCTTTCCTGCAGTGTTCTCAGAGTTTCAAGTCTGGCATTCAGATCTTTGACCACTTTCACTTTGATTCTGTATTTGACAAGACATGGGAGCTCCGTCTCACCCGCTGACATGTGGCTCTCCAGTTTCTCAGCATCCTTTGTTGAAGAGAGTCTCATTTCACAAGTGTGGGGGAGGGGAGGGCCTTGTATCTTTTTCAAGACTCATGGCTATAGCTGTATAAGTTTAATAATGGGTCTTATAGTTTGGGTGTGGTTTTGTTACTGTGGTCTCCAGTAGAATCTGGAGTCAAATGTACTAGTCCAGTACTGTTCAAGAGCATCCAGCTCAGGATTGCTTTGGTTATTAGGGTCTTCCATACCTTCATATGATTCTCATTTCTAGTTCTGGGAAGAATCCCACTAGAATTCTGATGGTGTTTACATTGGATCAGTAGATTTCTTTGGTTATGGTAGTCATTTCTACTATATTCTGACAATCCATAAGTCCAGAAGGAATTTCCACCTTCTAGTGTCTTTTATTCCAGTCATCTTAGACTCTTCTGATTGAGTTTACTTTTACTATGTTTTAATTATTGTAAATGGACTGTTTCCTTGATTTCTGTCTCAGGGTGTTTATCCTTGTCTATTGGAAGGCTCTGAGATGTTGATTTTGTACCCTGCTGCTTTAGCTAAAGGTGTGTATGAGTTCTAAGAGTTTTATAGTGGAACATTCATAGCCTTTACATACAGGCCCAAATTATCTTCTTACAAATATGGATGATTTGACTTCTTCCTTTGCTGTTTTTATCACCTTCCTTGGCACTACTCACCTCTCTTCTGGGAAGCTAGTGAGTTTCATTCCAGTCTGTTTCTACCATCTGGAATGCTGCATTGCTCTGACTCAGACATTCTTCCCTGTAGTCCAAGGTAATCAAAATACCAGGGCTTGGAGACTAGTCTCCGGACTTTTGCCCTTTGTCCCCAGAGTGCACCATGCAGAGAGAAACCTTGGCCTCACAAGCTATCTAACTGCTGACCCCTTACAACTCTTTTTCAGGTAGCTTGGGTCAAATGATGAGCAAATTTTCTCAGAAGTCCTGTGGTAAGCAGACAGATACCTGTCTGGATGTATCTCTTTAGTGAGGCATTCAGTGTTGGTTGTGTTTTTAGAGTCGCGGATTCATTTTTACTTTTCCTGTGGACTCCTGACAGCATGCTGCCTGCCAGCATGACCAGCTGTTTATCCTTTTCCTGCCTCCACCCTGGATGCCATCTATCTATCTATCTATCTGTCTGTCTGTCTGTCTGTCTGTCTGTCTGTCTGTCGGTCTATCTATCTATTCATATCTATCATCTGCCTGTCTCTATCTATTTCTAACATCTATTTCAAAATTATAACATTTTCAGATCTATACAGCATTGGACTGTGCTTGTATTAACCCCCCCCCCCACTGCCCTGCTCCAGCAGTCCTCCCCACCTGACTGCTCTTCCCTACAAATAATCTCCATTCTCCTTTCATACACTTGCAGGCAGTCAATTCTGGATTCTGCGGAAGAGAGAAAGCATGTGGTGGTTTGCTCCTCCTCATCACCCTCTCTTGTTCCTCCTTCCTCTTCATGCAAGAGTCTCCAACATTGTTTGCAACTTATATTTTTAACGAGCTTGCAAAATGATAGATAAAGACTCCAGGGCCAGGTGTGGGAAACCTCCTTATCAAAGACATGTTAACAACCCCCCTAAAAAGTGCAGGCTCTTGATATTCTTATTGTTTACCCACAGTAAGTAGATAATAAAATTCTGTTGCTGAAGATAGTATATTCTTTAATTACAAGATATAGAGAAATCAAACTAGAACTGGGCTAGAAGCATCCTTCCCGATGGCGGACTTTCATAGTGTTGGGAACTGCTGTATAGGATTTTGGGAAAGAAGATATACTGGCAGTCTTACCCAGCTGTGAATCCTGGGAACTTAATACCTGCCAGGGAAGATGTGCCCACTGGTCAAACAGTGCTACAAGTGTTAGAGAGGTAATTAACCATTCTCTGGTTGGATTTGAGACCTGCTCTATAGGGAGAAATCCATACCTGTGACTATGAACCCAATCAAAAGCCACGGCTAAAAGTGTCTTAGGCCATAGTGAGAAACTTATTGCTTTGGGTTGGCTAAATTGGCAAAGAACCAAAGTGCTTTTTACATATTTGTGTTTAAACCAGAAGACAAATGCTACTCACAGCCTTAATCATAGAAGCTTCTCTTGGTAGAAAAGGTGGTTAATGTAGAGGTTCATGACTGCTTATGGGAGCAGAGAGGGTAGGGTTGAGAGTCGTGAAAATGCATTGTATAAACATCTGAACTTGTCAAAGAACAAATTTAGTAAAATGCATTTAAAACATACAAGTCATCTAGGTTAAAAGAGAGAAATCGATAAGTAAGCATCCCAGGAGAGATGGGTGAGAATTTATTACACTGGTTGCATTCTTGAAGAAGGGGAAAGAGAGAGGGCACAGAACAGAACAGATCCCGGGCCAACTGCCACCCGGACCGGCAGCTCCTAAAGGTTGAAAAACTGGTGAGTAGGATATCTAGGCAGCCAGGGAGCAGAGAGAGATCTCTGCGGAGTGCTCACAGAAAGCGCACCCCCTGCCCTGCCCTGCCTGATCCAGGGACCAGGAACACAACTTTGGAACTTCTGTTCCCACCCAGGGACTCTGAGGCGTAGAACAGGGCTTGGCCCATCTGCCACCTGGATCATTGGAGATCAAGGGAAACAGACCAGATACAAGGGAAAGGTAAGAACATATCACTGACAACAAAATGGCAAGAGGAAAGCGAAAGAGTATATCCCAAGGAAACCAAGACAACCTGGCAACACCAGAACCCAGCTCTCCCATAACAGCAAACATTGGAATGCCAAACACTCCAGAAAAAGAAGACGCAGACCTGAAATCATACCTCAAAATGCTGATAGAGATACTTAAACAAGAATGGGAGGAAAAGCAAAAAGATTCAGAAGCTTTTAAAGAGGAAACAAGAAAAACACTCAAAGAACTAGAGGAAAACAGAACCAAAGAGATGAAGGAATGGAAGAGGGAATTTAAATCAAAAATTGACACAATAAAGAAAACCCTAGAGGTAGAACACCTAAAAAAGAAAACAGGAGTCACAGAAGCAAGCATTTTCAGTAGATTACAAGAGATGGAAGAGAGAATCTTGGGGGCAGAAGACAACATTGTAAACATAGACAAAACAGCCAGAGAAGATGCAAAACACAAAAAGCTCCTAACCCAAAATGTCCAGGAAATCCAGGACACAATGAGAAGACCGAACCTAAGGATAATAGGAATAGAAGACGGAAAAGAGTATCAACTAAGAGGCACAGTAAATATCTTCAACAAAAACATAGAAGAAAACTTCCCTACCCTCAAGAATGGGATGATCACGAGCATAAAAGAAGCCTTCAGAACTCCAAATAGGTTGGACCAGAAAAGAAATACCTCCCGACACATAATAGTCAAAACACCAAGTGCCCAAAGCAAAGAAAGAATACTAAAAGCAGTAAGGGAAAAAGGTCAGGTAACATATAAAGGCAGGCCAATCAGAATCGCACCCAATTTCTCAACAGAGACTATGAAAGCTAGAAGAGCCTGGACAGACATCATGCACACCCTAAGAGAGCACAAGTGCCAGCCCAAGCTGCTATACCCAGCAAAACTATCAATCATCATAGATGGAGAAATAAAGATATTTCAAAGACAAATCAAAATTTACACAATATCTGACCACAAACCCAGCACTACAACGAATTATAGGTGGAAAACCCAATACAATGAGGGAAAATACAGCCTAGTAAAAACAAGAAAACTCCTAAGCAAGAAAACCAAAAGAAGAAAAAAACACAGACACAACTCAACCCACAAAAGCAATAATAGCAGGAAAAAGAAACAACTATTCCTTGATATCTGTTAACATAAATGGACTCAACTCCCCAATAAAGAGACATAGGCTATCAGACTGGATACATAAACAAAATTCAGCCTTTTGCTGCATACAGGAAACTCATCTCAGAGACAAAGACAGACACTATCTCAGAGTAAAAGGGTGGGAAAAAAACTTCCAAGCAAACAGCCCCAAGAAGCAAGCTGAAGTGGCTATTCTAATATCGAATAAAGTAAATTTCCAACCAAAATTTATCAAAAAAGATAAGGAAGGACACTTTTTACTCATTACTGGGGAAATCTGTCAGGAGGAACTCTCAATCCTTAACATATATGCTCCAAATAAAAAAGCACCCACATTCATAAAAGAAACCCTACTAAAGCTCAAAAATACATTTCACCCCACACAATAATAGTGGGAGACTTTAATACCCCACTCTCACCAATGGACAGATCATGGAAACGGAAACTGAACAAGGGCAATGCAAAACTAGCAGAGACTTTGAACCAACTAGAATTAATAGATATCTACAGAACATATCATCCTAAAGTAGAAGAATACACCTTCTTCTCATCACCCCATGGCACCTTCTCGAAAATTGACCACATAATTGGACACAGAATGAGCCTCAATTGATATAAGAAGATTGAAATACTCCCATGCATCCTCTCAGATGACCATGGTCTACGGCTGCTCTTTAACAACAACAAAGACAACAAAAAGCCCACATACACATGGAAACTAAACAACGCTCTGTTAAACGATAGCAGGGTCAAAGAAGAAATAAAGAAAGAAATTAAGGATTTTCTAGAATTCAACGAAAACGATAACACAACATACCCAAACCTATGGGATGCAATGAAAGCAGTATTGAGAGGAAAACTCATAGCCCTAAGTGCTTCCAAAAAGAAACTGGAGAGAGCTCACATCAGCAACCTGACAGACAGCACAGCTAAAAGCCCTAGAACAAAAGGAAGCAGATATACCCAAGAAGAGTAGACAGCAAGAAATAATCAAAATTAGGGCAGAAATAGACCAAATAGAAACAAAAAGAACCATTGAAAAAAATCAACAAAACCAAGAGTTGGTTCTTTGAGAAAATCAATAAGATTGATAAACCCCTAGCCAGACTAACTAGAGGGCAAAGAGAGAGTATACAAATTAACAAAATCAGAAAGGAAAGTGGGGACATAACAACTGAAACTGAGGAAATTCAAGAAATCATCAGATCCTACTACAAAAATTTATACTCCACAAAATTGGAAAATCTGGAGGAAATGGACGAATTCCTAGACAGATACAAGATCCTAAAGTTAAACCAGGACCAAGTAAACCATCTAAATAACCCTATAACACCTAAAGAAATAGAAGAAGTCATCAAAAGCCTCCCAACCAAAAAAAGCCCAGGTCCAGACGGGTTCAGTGCAGAATTTTATCAGACATTTATTGCAGATATAACACCAATACTCTCCAAACTATTCCAAAAGATATAATCAGATGGAATACTACCTAACTCATTTATTGAGGCCACAATAACCCTCGTACCTAAACCACACAAAGACCCTATAAGGAAAGAAAACTTCAGACCAATCTCACTTATGAACATTGATGCAAAATTATTCAACAAAATCTTTGCAAACCGAATCCAAGAACACATCAAAAGGATCATTCATCATGACCAAGTAGGCTTCATCCCTGGGATGCAGGGATGGTTTAATATAAGGAAATCCATCAACGTAATCCACCATATAAACAAACTCAAAGAACAAAATCACATGGTCATCTCACTAGATGCTGAGAAAGCATTTGACAAAATTCAACACCCCTTCATGTTAAAAGTCCTGGAAAGAACAGGAATCCAAGGTCCATACTTAAACATAATAAAAGCAATATACAGCAAACCAACAGCCAACATCAAACTTAATGGTGGGAAACTTGAAGCAATCCCACTAAAATCAGGGACTCGACAAGGCTGCCCACTCTCCCCCTACCTATTCAACATAGTACTGGAAGTCCTGGCTGGAGCAATTAGACAGCAAAAGGAGATCAAGGGGATACAAATTGGAAAGGAAGAGATAAAAACATCACTCTTTGCCGATGACATGATAGTGTACTTAAGTGACCCCAAAAATTCCACCAGAGAACTCCTACAGCTGATAAACAAGTTCAGCAAAGTGGCTGGATACAAAATTAACTCAAACAAATCAGTAGCCTTCCTATACTCAAAGGACAAACATGTGGAGAAAGAAATTAGGGAAAAGGTACCCTTCACAATCATCACAAAAACTATGAAATTCCTTGGTGTGACTCTAACTAAGCAAGGACCTGTACGACAAGAACTTCAAACCTCTAAAGAAGGAAATAGAGGATGATCTCAGAAAAGGAAAAGATCTCCCATGCTCATGGATTGGAAAGATCAACATTTTAAAAATGGCCATCCTACCAAAAGCAATCTACAGATTCAATGCAATCCCCATCAAAATTCCAACTCAGTTCTTCATGGAATTGGAAAGATCAATGTGCAATTTCATATGGAATAACAAAAGACCTAGAATAGCGAAATCCATCCTCAACAACAAGAAAACATCTGCGGGAATCACTATCCCTGACCTTAAGCTATATTACAAGGCAATTGTGCTGAAAACTGGATGGTACTGGTACAGAAATAGGCATGTGGATCAATGGAATAGAATAGAAGATCCAGAAATGAGTCCTCATGTATATGGTCACCTGATTTTTGACAAAACATTCAATGGAAAAAGGACAGCCTATTCAACAAATGGTGCTGGTCCAACTGGCACTCAGCATGCAAAAGAATGAAAATAGACCCTTTCTTATCTCCTTGTACAAAGCTCAAGTGTAAGTGGATCAAAGATCTCCACATTAAACCAAACACACTGAAACTATTAGATAAGAAAGTAGGGAAAACCTTAGAACACATAGGCACAGGAGAAAATTTTCTGAACAAAACACCAATGGCTCAAGCTCTAAGGTCAAAGATTGACAAATGAGATTGCAAAGTTTCTGTAAGGCTAAGGACATTGTCAAGAAAACAAAACGGCAACCAACAGAATGGGAAAGATCCTTACCAACTCCACATCAGATAGAGGCCTAATATCCAAGGTATACAAAAAACTCAAAAAGCTAGACACCAGAGAATCAAATAACCCTATTAAAAAATGGGGTACAGAGCTAAACAAAGCGTTCTCAGCTGAAAAATATCGAGTGGCTGAGAAACATCTGAGGAAATGCTCGACATCCTTAGCCATCAGGGAAATGCAAATCAAAACAACCCTGAGATTCTACCTCACACCAGTCAGATTGGCCAAGATCCAAAACTCAGATGACAACAGATGCTGGCGAGGTTGTGGAGAAAGAGAAACACTTCTCCACTGTTGGTGGGGTTGCAAACTAATACAACCACTCTGGAAATCAGTCTGGCGATACCTCAGAAAATTGGACATAATACTACCTGAAGACCCAGCTATTCCACTTCTGGGCATATACCCCAGAGACACCTTAGTACACAACAAAGATATATGCACCACAATGTTCATAGCAGCTCTATTTATAATAGCCAGAAGCTGGAAAGAACCCAGATGTCCTTCAGAAGATGAATGGATACAAAAATTGTGGTACATATACACAATGGAATACTACTCAGCTATCAGAAACAATGACTTAACCAAATTCTTAAGAAAATGGCTGCATCTAGAGAATATCATCCTGAGTGAGATAACCCAGTCACAAAAGAACAGACATAATATGCAGTCACTGATATTGGGATGCTAACCCCAGAGGCTCACATGGCCCCAGAAACAACTCACAGACTGTATGTAGTCCAAGAAATAAAGAAAACAAAACAAAACAAAAAAAATAGTCATGCTCAATCCTTACCCACCAAGAACACATTGACAAATTTCGGGTTGCACCTGTATTACATGTACTGTCTGCTCATTGTGAAAAAAAAAAAAAATCTTTACACACCAAGAAAACTTTGACTATTTCCAGGTTGCATCTTGTTTTACATGTACTTTATGCTCATTGTTACTGGTGGGATCTTTATCACACTATCAATCCTTTAAAAAAAAAAAGTACTAACAAAAATGTATTATATAATTTTATGCAAAAAATGCTTAAAATCTGTACATTTATCTTTGTTTTGTAAAATAAAGTTGTTTAAAAAAAAGAACAAGGAGTAAATATACAGGTGTGCCAACGCTACCAGGTTCTATTGAGCCTTGTTTTGTTAAGAACTCATCCAGCTTCTTTAATAGAGATAGCCTTACAGCTTGTGCCTCAACCACATGTAATTGTAAAAGTATTACTATCTTAATCAATACATAACATTATGTGTTACTTTTATTTAAAAAAAAAAAAAGAAGAAGTGGAAAGAGAAAGGCTCCAGGCAGTGCCTGGTGTATTTTTAATTTACAGTATTAGATTATAATTAGACCGTTCTTCTGCCCTGCAGAGCTATGTTCTTTGTGTTCCATCCGAGAGAGCACATGTCTCAATCTGACCTCTGTGGACATATTGTCTTTTCTAGCTATGTTAATCCTTCCCTTTTCTTATGAAGACATCCATGATTACAACTCAGGACCTTTCTGTTTGTTCCAAGGTAATTCCCCCATCTCAGAATCCTTAGCTTATTCACCATCTGCAACCCTTCTGCCGAGATGGTAACAATTTTAGGTCCCAGGGCTTATGACTGGCTGTCTCTGGGAGCCATTACTCAGCTTGTTGTGGCTATCTGAAAGCAATAGCTAAGAGATCTTTACTATTTATGGACTGTGTGAATGTCTCACACAAATATAAGACAGTATTAATAGAGGAAGGTAATAGGATATATGAGAATTCCCCATACAATCGTCTCAATTTCTTTGTAAATCTGAACTCTTATTTTTAAAAGTCTATTAAATGAGATAATACTAAACAAGCAGCTACCATAAAACCCAAGAATTGGCCACCTGGGCATTGATCCTAGTACTATAAAATTGTATTCCTGCAGAAACTTTTCCACTAATGTTTACAGGAACTTCTAGGTCATCTGTTGAAATTTATTACTCAGAAAATAAATCCAAAATAAATGTTTTGGTTTGCCTTAGCCTGGGATTTCAGAACCTCATAAATCCTATAAACAATTCATTTGGATGAAGTCAGACCATTCATCCCCAAGCATGGGAATTAAATATTCCAGCACATGGAGAAGGACTTATCGAAGAAAGGGTTGGAAGAAATGAAGAAGCTGAGCAAGTCAGAGACTGGGAAAAATGGATCACGTGTCCAAGTTTCAGTGCTGAGTTTCTGCGTGCATCTTCGTGCTGGGAACCAAGTGTCCAAACAACGTTGTTGGGACAGGAGACCTTTAAAAAGTGGTGAGGTCACAAGGACTCTGCCTTGTAAATAAGTCACTGTCTGTGATCTTGGAAGTGGCTTCATTCTCACAAAGCAAATTTAGCCCTCTGTATTCCCTCCACAGAAGGGACAAAGCAATGGCTTCCACCATGCTTTCTGTTACACGAAGAAGACACCTTGGCCTTGGATTTCTCAGGCTCCACACTTGTAATAAGTAGTTTCTGTTCTTTGAAATATATACAGTCTATAGTATTCTGCAATCAGAGCATAAACGGGACAAAGAAATCTATAATACTCCAACCCAGAAAGTCGCCATAAAGCCCTTTGCAATTGCATTATGAGATACAAGGGCAGAAAGAATCTGACTTCCTCCAAAGCTCCTGGAAGGAAAAATTCTCCCCGTCCTCCATAGCAGTGCTCATGAGGCCTGATGACAGGACAGTCACTAATGTCACACTCTTAGTGAGTCAGGCAATCAGAGGGCTGAGACACCCCCACCATGGGCTTCCTGGAGCTGGAATGTAAAAATAACACAGGCATGGGGGGGGGCATCACACTCACAAGGAAGAAGAAGCAAAGGTGCATGCTGAGGACCAGTGAGGCAAAGGCCGCAGAGTCTCGGGTGTGACTGGAACAGGACTCTGGAAGGATATATGCTACATTCCTACCTGCCATCCCTGAGCCGTGGTGCGGAGATGCAGGAGCTACCAAGGGTAAGGGACAAGATGAAGAACCTAGAACTGAACCACCTGAAATAACTGATAAAACTGAGCATTACACATCAGAGAAATGCTTCACCTCCGTGTTCAAAGGAAATGTACATATTTGTGTGTTTGTGTGTGCGTATATGACGTGGAATGTGTTTGGTGAAACAGACCATGCCGTGGTGCACGTGTGAAGTTCAGAAGAAAACTTTATGGAGTTGATGACTGCCTTCACTTTCAGGAAGGTTTGACACATCAAACTACAGTCACCAGGCTTGTGTGGCAACTACCTTTGCTCATCGGGGCATCTGGGCAGCCTCGAACGGGATTTCTATCAGTCTATTGGCTTATAAAAATGAGCAAGCTCTTTTGTCCACAAAACCGAGCTCTATAACTGCTTTGCTTGGGAACTTTATATGCAGTCAGCCTCCAGACCAGGGGATTTTATGTCTGAATGTTCAAGCAGCCATAGAACAAGAGATTGTGTCTGGAAAACACGTACAGATATTTGGTTTTTGTCATGAGTCCCTAAACAATAAAATATAACAACTATGCAGGCAACACATCGTTTTACATATTATAAATAAATGAGATTATTGACCATAATTCATAGGTCATATTCAAGTACTACATTATTTTATGTAAGAGATTTGAGTGCTCCAACTACGGTATTGGTACAGGCCATAAAATTAATCTATACAGGTATGAAAAATCATAGGATGAAACTTTTTCTGGTTTTCTCCACTGGAAATGTAGATGTTACAATAATTAATTAAAGGAAAAATTAAAATACAACACACGAGACAGTCAGGTTCAACAATGATGACACCAAGCATCATTTTCTTCACAGAGCCTTGTCCGTGCATATGCCTTTGATGTGACAAAAGTTTTTGGTTCTCTGTACCTTTCAATGTCACATAGGTCACACTCTAACGTCCCCTCACATTCCTCTTCACATGAACTCCTGGGGACCATCAGTAGGTGGAGGCATCAAAGATGCTTTCAATGTACCAGCCATCATCAAGGTCCCTAAGATGGGAAGCCTCTCCTGATAAAGGAAATGGCCTTTTCTGGGCATCCTGGCCATAAGAGATGTCACTCAGTTCTCTGAGCAGTCACTTTACAGCACAGAAATAAAGCGGAGGTATGAAGCAGTCGATCCGTATCAATCGCCTTCTTAGTGTTTCTTAGTCAAATACCACCTTCAGTATTATTTAATATCTGTGCTCAAAGTGATTTGTGTTTTTAAGTACGATTCACTTGCTTGGTTATTAGAATCAACTATTTTAGTGATCGCAAATGGTAGTAGCAGAAACACAGACTAGAGTAGAAACCAATAGAACAGACAGAAGAATAGAATAGGCTCCCCGTTAGAAAGGAAAGGTAGTGAGTATCCGAAGGTCTGAACTACACGTACCTTCGCCCATCCCAATCAAAAGGAATGAATGGACACTGGCAACGCACGTCACTGTTAACATTTGTCCAATAGTAACGTGCGCTCGCCGCTTTCACCTCGTAAGCAATTACAAGCTATTCTACGTTCTACAGTAACACAGAAGAGTGGCTGTTCGCTGACGTTTCAGGAGAACGACCAGTAGGTGGCAGTGTTGAAGCACATGTGCAGGCAGAGGCAGCCTTTTCCTGACCTATTAATAGCCTCATTGTTTACAGCCCTCCAGCTGCTGTTTATAACTCTGCAGCCCGGTGACTCTTCCTCTTCACCTGCTATTTGTCTACATCTGCCTCCATGTCCCCAAGGAGAACAAGAGAACAGTATAACATGTCAGGTGGGGACCAGACTAAGGAACACTATTTGTGTTTGTTAGGAAAAGTTCTCCCACTCCTCATGAAGGATGAACTTACATCTAAAACTAGTCAAATGAAAGAACCAAGGTTCCTGTGTAGGATTCAACTCAAAAATGTAACCAGTCAACCACCTAAAATTTGAAAGCATCAGCAGTGTGTTAGACAGACATTACTGAACACAATGGTGTGCTACAGCGTAACCAAACAGATGATATGAAAACTGTTGTTATCAATAAAGGGACAGGTGCTAATGGCATAAGAGGAGCATAAGAAATGCAAGCTTTCAGAGAGAATTTATAAATGATCACATGAATCCTCTTCCCAAATATCCCATTACAGAGCCCATGAACCCATCCAACAGGAAAGAGACGTCTTACTTCACCAGAAGTTAGGAATAAAAACTAGACATGTGCAGGATCTCCAGACGTTGCTCTATTAGCACACTGATGATGTGTGGACACAGGATGCTCTTGGCCGCCTAGGGATGCCTCAGCTAAGCCATGACTGTGGTTTCAATAACAAACATGTCTTTCTGACAAAATAGAAGGCCAAAGTTCCAGAGGAAGGAGTTCGCAGGTTTGCCTTACGTGACACCCTTTCTTTGCTCAAAGGTATTGTTACAGATCTAGTCTTATTGTAGAGTCAATTTCATCTCTGACATCTCTCTATTTTTCATCTCACAAAGATGCAGGCCATGTCGATGAGGGTTTCACCTTTACAGTCCCCTTAATTACTTACCGAACGCCCCATTTCTGAAACAGTCCCTGTGGAGTACATAGATTGGTCTGAAATGCAGCTCAAATCCACTCTTCAGGGATTTTTTTTTCTTTTTTTTTGGGGGGGGGGGGTTGGTTTGGTTTGGTTTGGTTTCAGAGCAAACAACTTAGAAGGAAAACAGAAAAGGAAGTGAACAAAAAGAAATAATAGAAGAAAAATGTAAGTGTCCTGGTGACAGGCCTGAGGCCAACTTAATCTGCAGCGAAGTTCCAAAGACAGCATCCAACTTAATCCACAGGGCATCCCAAGGTCAGCATCTGACTTGAAGATGGAAAGAAAGGTGGACTGATGAACAGTTACCCACAGTAAAAGCAACTTGAGGAATGAAGCTGGAAATTCCATGATCATCTCAGTAGATGTTCAAAGAGCTTTGTCATCTTTTGTAATAAAAGAGTTCTGAAGAGACTTGTAATAGGGGAAAATACTCGAAAATAACACAGCCTACATATGACAAACCTATAACCAACCTCATAGGAAGTGTACTCAAAGTATACTAGGTTTCTACTATTATTAATCAATAACAAGACCAGGGTCCACTTTCTCCACTCTTACTCAGTTCAGTGTTTGTAATTGTCACTAGAGCAATTATACAAGAGAAGGAAATAGAAGGGACATACGGGAAGTAAAGAAATCACCTTCTTTATTTGCAATAGATATGATTCCATAAAATGAAATATCCTAGAGATTCTAAGAAAAAAATCAGTTATGTTTATATCTGATGAGCAGCTTCAGGAAAATATCAAGATGCAAAATCAACACACAAAAATGAGTACTCTCTCTCTAGTCACGGTCACAAGAATTCTGAGGAAGAAACCAGGAGAGCAACCCCACCCAGCATACTCTAAAACGTACCTTAGAATAAATAGAACCAATTAAGTGAAATATCTCAATGATAACATTAAGACATTAAAGAAATAAGTCAGAAAGCACAGTAGAAGATATAAAGACTCCCCACACTCGTGGATTAGAAGAATTAACATTGTAAAAATGGCTATGCTGCTGAAAGTGATCTACACAGAAGACATAAAATCTTACATTAGAATGGATCACAAGACACGCTGGCTAAGCAAAGCAGCCCTAAACAAAGAAGAACCTAAATTCAAGTCATACTGCAGAGCTATAGTAACAGAGCCAGCATGGTACTGGCATGAAAACAAACGCCTGGGCCAACTGACTATATGACAGAGGTTCCAGATACAAACCCACATACACACCACAGAAATACACACTGCAGAAATGACAGCTTCTTCAGGGGATTTGATGCCCTCTTCTGGTGTGTCTGAAGACAACTACAGTGCACTCACTTACAACAAGTAATAAATAAATCTTTTTTTTTAAAAAAAAAAAAAAGAGATTTATTTATGTATATGGCTACATTGTCACCGTCTTCAGACACACTAGAAGAGGACATCAGAACCAATTACAGATGGTTGTGCGCCACCATGTGGTTACTGGAAATTGAACTCAGGACCTCTGGAAGAGCACTCTTAACCACTGAGCCATCTCTCCAGCCCTTAGAAATATATTTAAAGAAATTTGCTTCAAGTTTTTTAGCTGACCTCTTATTCTCATGGCACTATAAAATCCCTATGGCGTTATTTTACCTGAATATCTACCATCTGCCTATAAATCTATCTCTCCTTCTATAACCTCAACTTCAAGTGTGCTGTGTGTGTGTGTCTGTGTGTGTGTCTGTTTGTGTATGTGTGTGTATGTGTCTGTGTGTGTGTCTGTGTGTGTGTATGTGTATGTGTGTGTATGTATCTGTGTGTGTGTCTGTGTGTGTGTGTGTGTGTGTGTGTGTAGGCCAGAGGTCAACATCAAGTATCTTCCTCAGTTACTCTCCACCTTACTTTTTGAGGCAGGGTCTCTTGCTGAAACTGAATCTCACTGACTCAACTAGACCAGTGGGCTAGAGAGCAGCAAGCATGCTCCCAAGCCATCCTCCAATGAAGCAGTAGTTTTAAAACTTTACGATTATAGAACTACACCCTATCTGGCCATAGTATGCTATGTTTATTATATTTGGTACTGGATCTTCTTCTATTTTCTTTTTCTATTGTTTTTGTAGCAACACTTGGGATAGTCTCATTTTGAAAATACCAAGTAAATTTTCTTGGAAAAGTACATACTGTTTGCATTTTTACAATAAATATCTATTCATGGGCCTCTTTCATTCTTTAAAAGTTCTTGTATTTCTATGTCTTGATACTTTTTAAAAAGATTTCTGTACTCATTTCATGCATCTCTCTCTCTCTCTCTCTCTCTCTCTCTCTCTCTCTCTCTCTGTGTGTGTGTGTGTGTGTGTGTGTGTGTGTGTGTGTGTGTGTGTGTGCAGTGTCCAGATACCAGAAAAGAGTGTCAGGCTTCTCTTCTCATTACAGATATTTGTCAGCCACCAAACTGTTGTCCTCTGAAAGAACAGCAAGGACTACGAAGCGCTGAGCCATCTCTCAAGCTCCCTGTGCCTTGATCTTTAACAGCCAATGTCCAGACAGAAGCCCTGTGCTTCAGTTTAGTTTAAGATAGAATCTCTCTGTGAAGCCAAATCTGCCAGTGTAGACATTTTTACCACTAGGACTTTTGAAGTTGCTCTTCCCTCTTTAGAACAGACTTGTTTAACTTGAATCTGGAACCTTCTTCATTAAGGTTGGTTTTCCAAATTTTTAGTCTGTCATGGTGGAGAGGGCAAGATGAAACAAAGCGGTACCCTTCATGGCTGCCGGGACAAAGCTGCCTATTGGTCTTGAAGGTAAAATTTAATCTTAGAATCCTGGGAAGAGTCAACAAAATCTCCATAGAGCCCAGAATGATAGAGAAGTTATTGATAACAGGTGTCAGGAATATTAATAGCATTTGACCTACTGATTCCCCTTAAAGAAGTTGACATTTAAGCCATAGTGGAACAATGACCCGTGCACAAAGTCCATTAGAAAAGCAACCTTGACCTTAGAGAAGTAACGAGTCTACCACAGGTGGTTGAACATTTACACTCCTCCCCGTCATTAGCAACATTCTAACTACAAAAGGAAACCCTTCCTGCACAGGGTAAGTGCTATAAATAGAATCAGTGTTATTAGATATGACTAAAGCTTTCAAATTCTTCCAGTTTCCAGCTCTTTTCCGATTGCTAAGCCTTTATTTCCTCCCTGTGATATGAGTCTTGTCACTTTCCTGTTTAGTTCGAGGGCAGGGAGGATGTCCCTTCTGCAAGTGCACTTCTCTAGCTCTGACTGCAAAGATCTCTTGCTTGGTTGTTTCTCGTTTTCGCCCTTTATAAAACTGCTCCCCAACTACAGAAACCAAAAATTGCCATGAGCAAGGAGGCCCCTGAGAAATATGCCCACACCCCCCTCGGCGCTAACACCGTTATGATTCCGACACCAGTTATCCCCTTCCGATGCTTCTTTAAAGACGGCGGTATTTGTAGCCACAGCTTCTCAGAACAGGAACACTCCTTTTTTATTTTCTTTAAAAAATGCATTCCTGTGTTGTTCACTAAAGCGACACTCAGAAAGCAAGGCGTTCTATTCTAGTAAAAATTAGAATGGAAGTGATTATTTGGGGTGGATAAGAAGCTGAGAGTTCAATTTAGGATTAAAGATTTTGTTCTGGTATTAAAAGCCCCTTCTGAAAAGGGAAATGTAGGCAGGGCCCGTGGGGACACGGAAAGTGCATCCTACTGTGACTGAGACCTGTGAGGGTTAAGAACACACACACACCTGCACAAGAACTGCTCCCTCTGGAAGCAGGCTTTTTATTTTCCATGTAGCTAATTTTACCATTTCCATAGACATTCTAGCTCCAAACCCATAAAAGAGATATATGTTGCCTCCCCCACTGAGCCTTTTTATTTAGTTGTCTAGAACAAAACACACACTCTCTGTAAAAAAGAAAGAAAAGAAAAGAAAGTAAAGAAAAAAGAAAACTATATAAATCAGAGCTAGCTTCCATGTTTTCCCCAACACAAGCCTCCTGGGTTCAAATTGTATCTGAAATGTTTGCACTGAAAAAATACAATTACTGGGAGCAACACTGTTGCAGAGAAAAAGCACATTGTTTCAAACATGTGGGTGATTCATGGAAATGGATTCTAACTTAATCACCTTTTGGGAAAAATTATAAATCCCAATAGGAGCACTGGAAGGATCTCTCCTGTTCGTCCTGCTCCAAACACGCCCTGCTGCCTGCCTTGCCCAGTCTCTGCTTCACCGGAAGCACAATGGGCAGCTATTGGACGGACACCCACAGAAATCAGATTCTAGGGGCTGGGAGATGGCTCGGCATGTAAGAGCACTTGCTACGCAAGCATGAAGATCTGAGTTCAAATACCCAGCCCCAACCCAGGAGAAGAGAGCCATACACTGGCAGTAAGTGTTCATAACAGTGGAGCCCAGTCTGAATGCTGGGAGCTTGCTGGCTTCCTGGGCTAGCCCACACTGAGCCTCGGGTTCAGTGAGAGGCTTTGTCTCAAATCAATGAGTCAGAGAATAATAATGAAAACACACCTAACATCTTCCTCTGGACACCACACCCAAGGGCACCAGCATGCACATTCACACACATGTGCACACACACACATACACATGAATGCACTCACCACTCATGTATGCACAACTCAAACATATCACACGAGCACACACACACACACACACACACACACACAGACAAATCGGTCTATAATTCAGATACGTCTATTGTTCAGACTATGGGTCAACCAAAGAGCTTATGTAAACTTATTTGTGTTGTGTGCAATCCGTGTTCAAACTTTATTCTAAGGATCCCAGTGCTATGAAAGACACAGTACTGGATCAGTAAGCTTTAGACTGATTGGTGCAACACAGTTCATTCTATGTATGAGGCTGGAAGGAGGCACAGAGAATCAGGATGCAGCCACGTCGAAGCACTTTCCAAATAGTCAGATGCAAGACTGACACAGACAAACCAGGAACAGGGCTACATCTTACTCAACACAGCAGCACATGGAGTTGCCTGTAAGATACCTCAAAGGAGACTCAGAGAATGGAGATCTTTGTATAGGCCACCAAAGTCATGGAGAAAAGGAATGTGTGCTTAGTAGACACAGGCTTAGTTGATGTCCTACAGGATCTCAACTTGAGCTTTTTCCCTCCACACCACTCCTTGGGATGGCAAAAAGCTGTGAGTTAATGCCCAGTCTCAATGTCTGCTCTCTTAGAAAGTACCACCAATAGCAAAGCCAAGCCACTCGTCCTCTTATGAAATACTACATAGCTTTAAGTAAGTGTGTCAAAAATACTATCATTTCTTTATTTCAAGTTTTAATTGGACTATTTTGATGTTAGTAATTTTTTTAAAAAGAAATATGTCCGGAAGGAAACGTAAGAGAAGTTTTGAATATTTTTTTACATTGGGGAATATGACCCCTGGTTCTGTCAATTCAAAACTTGGTTTTATCCCCACTGTGTGCTAGAACACTAACTCAGCTCATAAGAGGCATATATATTGATCAGGCAAAAGCCATTCCTTCACACCAACCCCATAACTCACAGGAAAATCAGATGTGCTCATTCTCCAACGCTTGCGCTCTTCCCCTCAAGGAAGTTAATTAGAGCAATTTATCATCTCAGTGTGGCTGACTGAGTTGAGATGAAACGGGGGGGGGAGCACTAGAAGCATGCTTGCTCACCCACTCTGAGAGAGAGAGAGAGAGAGAGAGAGAGAGAGAGAGAGAGAGAGAAGAAGAAGGAGGAGGAGGAGGAGGAGGAGGAGGAGGAGGAGGAGGAGGAGGAGGAGGAGGACAACAAGGAGGAAAAAGAGGAAGAAGAGGAGGAGGGAGAAGGAGAAGGAAGAAGAAGAAGAAGAAGAAGAAGAAGAAGAAGAAGAAGAAGAAGAAGAAGAAGAAGAAGAAGAAGAGAGGAGAGGAGAGGAGTAGAGAGGAGAGGGGGAAGAAAGAGTGAGAGGAAGGGAGGAAGAGGAGGGGAAGAAAGGAAAACAAACAAACAAACAAAACTCACCAGAGACTCCTTCCTTGACCATAAAGCAGAAAAAAGAACGGTCATAAAACCCTATTTTCTATACTGGGATTTGAAGAAGACATTCTTACACCTCCCATGAGAAAGGTTTGTCAAAGATATCTCATTGCCATGGGCAGTTGGGGGAACTTGTCTTCTATGATATGCAGGGGCTGTGTTTTGAGTCATGTTTGTCCTCTTGAACTCCTGAATTTATGCAGAGCTTGAGTCCCAATGTGAGGTGCCAGGAAACTAGACAGTTAATTCAACCGTGGTAAGTAAGGTTAGAATCATCTGGGTGGGGCCCTTGTGCCTGGGTTCTGCTGTCTTCGTAGGAACCCGATAAACTAGAAAACCCAGATAGACACACGGAGGTCCTGTCTTTTGTCATGTACTGCCATTTGCTATTTTTGAATTCTGCCAGAAAGGTAAGCTTCGCTGGACACGAGTCCTTGAACTTCTGGAAGTGAGAGTTCACAAGCCTTGTTTCTTTATAACATTACCAAGCCTCAAGGGCATTTGTTCCAGTAATAAAACACAAACACAGAGAATAATTCAAAACTAAACTTCTATCTGTTAGTGGATCCAAGTCTGCTCCCAGCCAGGCACTTGCCTGAGCCAAAGGCTCAGCTCCAACACCCACTGCTACTCTCTGCAGTGTCCCCAGGAGCCTCTTTGACCATGTCTAGGCCTCTTACCTTCTCTTTGTCCCCCTGCCTCATCATTTCACAATCGATTTCCCCCTCCTCTGCTCAGGGAGCTTTCTGGTGACGATAGAGAAAGATTTCGACCACATCAACGTTATAGATTCTGGGGGCAAACCCAGTTCACTTCAGCTGATGGCTCTCACAGCAGTTGCCTCCACTTTCTGAGCCACTCTGCTAAAATGACTTTGCACTGGAAAAATGTTCAGACTTTTAACCCTTCACTTCTCAGAGAAAGTAATTTTAACAGGTAGTATGAAATACAGTTTCACTGGGGGCTGGGGCGATGGGTAGGTGGATAGAAGGCTTCCCTGCTGGTGTGAGTGCTGTGAAAAGATGAGGATCCGAGTCGAGTCACAGCACCAATGTTAGGGGAAGGATGGAGAGAGTGGGGGGCATATGGCCCATGGAGGTGTGGTGAGGCCTGAGGGCAAGGGAGATGCCTCTGGGGGGTCTATGTTGGGAATCCCTTCCCTGAGGGACCAGCCACACAACAGTATAGTACAGAATAGAGTTTATTCAGGTCATGGGAGAGTTAAGAAGGTGGTAGAGGCAGAGAGAGAGAGAAAGTAGAGGAGTAGAGGCCGGCCATGAGCACGTGGAGAGAGGGGGGGAAGGGAAGGGAAGACAGGGGTAGGGGTGGGAGAGCGAGGTTGCAAGAGCACAAGAGCAAGAGAGAGAGGAGGGGTCAAGCTGCTCCTTTTATAATGTCAGGTCACTGGGGCGGAGCATACCTGGCTACTGCTGGGTAATTGAGGGGTGGGGTGTACCTGGCTGTTGCTAGGTAACTGAGGGGTGGGGTTTACAGAATCCCAACAGTGAGAACCTGAGTTCAGATTCTCCAGCATCCCCCGAGAGGGGGTGGGGGTAGGGGACACAGTGCCATATGCCTGTAACCCTACTACTCCAGGCAGGGAAGCAAGAGCATCCCAGGGACTCTCCGGCCAGCCGATCTGCCTCAGTCAGTGAAATCCAGGTTTGGTAAGAGATTCTGTCTTTAAAAAAAAAGGTAAAATGAGCTTTTGGAGAGAAACCTGGCTCAAGCAGTTCAGAATGCTTGCTGTTCATCCGGAGGACCCAAGTTCAATTCCCAACACCTACATGAGGTGACCAGGTAAATCCCGCCCCAGGAATTAGATGACCACTTCTGGTTTTTGTGAATATGTGTACTCTGTGGTGTATATTCACAAAAACTCACACACATATACCTAAGTAAAATAAAAATAAATATTAAAATTAGATCGAGAGCAACTGAGAAAGACATCCAGACATTTATATAAGACTTTATGCAGGTATGTACACACAAACACACACACAAACACACACACACACACACGCACACACACACACACACGCACACACACACACTACGCTACACTCTCAGGGATTCCGACTTCCTAAGACTTTCCTAGGAGTTACTACTGTTGACTTTATCTCATTTATTCAGTCTGCACGTCCTGGCCTACTGAGATGTGAGTTTTATGGAGTACAGACCTGGTTTGTTTATCTACCACTATACTTCCCGCGGTGTAAAGAATGCCAACCCTCCCCATTTGCTACCTGTTACTGCATAACGAGTTGTCAAAGGTATAGGCCCCCATGCAAACTCCCATCTCAGCTTCTGTAGGTCAAGAATTCCACATCTTGGGCTGGAGAGATGGCTCAGTGGTTAAGAGCACTGACTGCTCTTCCAGAGGTCCTGAGTTCAATTCCCAGCAACCCCATGGTGGCTCACAACCATCTGAATGGGATCAGATGCCCTCTTCTGGTGTGTCTGACAGCTACAATGTAGTCACATATATAAAATAAATAAATCTTTAAAAAAAAAAAAAAAAAGAATTCCACGTCTTAGCTGGTGTTCCAGCAGAGCCTGGGCAAGCCTCTGGCTGCTCGGGAAGCCTAGCATGAGCTTTTCCTGACCACTGCGCTGGTCCTTGAGACACAGCAAGAGTTCCCCTTAAGATGAGTAACACCGTCTGCACTCTAGCCTGGGAGGACACATTCTGTCATTTCCACACTACGTGACTAGTTACGTGCATGAGTCAGCCATATTCATTGTGAGGGAGGATGTCACGTGGATGCAAACGCCATCTCCGTCATTATCCAATTCGTCAGGTCCCAAAGAAATACGGGTCAATTCTAACTGGGTACCTGTGCCTCTCCCAGAACTTCTCACTCTTGAAACCCTCCAGCCGAGGGGGCCTTCCCTTCCCTTCCCCTAGCTTCTGATTTCTATAATTCAGCCATTTCAGCCATGTGCTCTTAAAGCCTTGGTCCTCAACTTCTCTCTTGACCTCCTTGCTCTCTCTCTTGTCCTGTCTCCTCTCTCACCCTTCCGGATGCTTGTGGCTCTGTTCTCATATCTACAGTAAACCTCGTTTTTATTTAATGTTAAACTGAAGAACTGTGTCTTCATTTTATAGTTTTACTCCTTAAGAGACACCCTATTTCCAGATGTTTGGGAAATACTCTCCCCCTCTCTCTCAGTCGTGCTACCTGGAAGGAGTATCCTGTTTCACCTATAAACAATTGCTATTGTATTTCCGTGTGTGCGCACACGGATGTTCCACAGCACCGTGTGTGGCGATCACAGGTCATCCTGTGGGAGTCTTTTTTTTCTTCTTCCATCATTTGGGTCTGAAAATGGAACTCAAGTCACCAGGCTTAATGGCAAGTGCCTTTATTTATTGAACTACCTCAGCAGCATCTCCTCATTGTATTTTGTTAAAAGGATGCAAAAAAAAAAAAAAAAAAAATCTACGTGTGTTGTGATGAGTATATTTTGTACATATTCTGATTGTTTCTAAGACAACTGAACAAGGTGTTACCAGCTTGCATCATTTTCGAGAACCTGAGTGTTCGGGTTGCTACATCTGTCAGGAACCCTGCTAGTCAGCACATCTGGCTCCTCCGTCTGTACAGGACCTCCCAGCCCGCAAAGCAGCTTCGCCGTGGTCCCATCTGAAACCACTGCAGCTTAGAGATGGGCACCTGATCCGGATCCAGTTTTGCTGAGGGGCAGAGCCAGAAGTGAGACTCTGGTGCTCTGACTGGTCTTATCAGAAGATAGTCTAAGAAGGAAAAGTGTCTAAAAACGGGCTGGATCACACTTCCACATCCAACTGTACCATCTCAGTGGCTTAAGACACTTCTTTCCTGCTCATTTTTCCCAAAGTACGGCTGACTTTCCATGGTGACTCCCCTCCACACAAGGCAAGAACTTTCCTCTTCCTCCTGAAAGCTTCTTCTTGGCCTCCAGGGTTGTAATGGTTAATCTTGGCTATCAACTTGACTGAGAAATACTTAGGTTGGTATTAATTATTGCCATTAATTAGAGCATCAGTTGACTACGGGGAAAAAATAATACTCTGAAAGGTGAGGCCCGGATAGAGACAGTGGGTCCAAAGTATGGGGAGGCATCAGTGTCTTCCTCTGACCTTTTCCTCTCCCCTCCTTCCTTCCCGCCTGCTTTCTGGCTTCCGTGCTGTGAGCTGTCCACCCTCTGCTCTGCCATGCGTCCTTGTCATGAATTTATGTGCGAAATCAGGAGCCAAGATTAAATTCTGTCTTCCTTAAGTTCCTCTGTCACATATTTTGGTCACCGCTTTACAAAAGGATCTAACACGTGGATGGCTAGACTTAGGCAGCAGGGTGGATGGACGCCTAGGGCAAGCGTCCTTTTCCATCACAGCGCATGAGCCCCGACTTCCTCATGGCCCTGGCTGACTGCGAGCAGACGGAGGTGTGTACTCTCCCAAGACTCTCCACTACACAAAAAGTAGTAGGGTGTGTGTAGGATTTGCAGAATTAAGACAAGGTTCCCCAAAGAACAAGCAGGAAAACGATGTAAAGAAATAAACAGGGGGATGGAGAGATGGCTCAGTGGTTAAGAGCACTGACTGCTCTCTTCCAGAGGTTCAATTCCCAGGAACCACATGGTGGCTTACAACCATCTGTAATGGGCCTCTGATGCCTTCTTCAGGTGTGTCTGAAGACAGCGATAGTATGCCCACATACATGAAATAAATAAAGAAAGAAATTTTAAAGGAATAAACAGAAAGCCTCTGATCTTTTTGAAAGCCCCTTGCTAGGTTCTCCCACAATCACTCATCAGTCCACCTTGCCAACAGTTTGTAATGCACCACCCTTAGTGGAAACCTGTTTCTGGTTTAGGAAGCAGAAGCTTGTTCTGTCCAGTAACTAGCTTGCCCCAGAGATCACACTAATAAATGAAGACAATCTGATGCCCTGGCTCTTCTCTTCTCGTTTTTTTAGTGTGTGTGTGTGTGTGTGTGTGTGTGTGTGTGTGCGCGCGTGCGTGTCATTGTGTGTTTGTGTAGTTCAGAGGAAAACTTTTGTCAATAGGTTTCTCTACTACAATGTAGGTTCTGAGGTTCCAACTCGTTGTCAGGATTAAGACCATCCTTCTTTACCCACTGAGACATCCCACTGGCCCTTGTCCCACCTTCTGATCTTATATAATGATCCTGTTTTGATGCCTCAAGGGTTTATTTATGTAAGTGGAGGGGACAGCTAATGGGGAAGGATAAGTACGCAGAGTGCAGGGGTTCAGCTTGCTTACTTTTACTTCTTAGACTGTGTGACGAGCACACAGAAGCCTGTGAGTAGCTTTTTATACTGTTCATGCATTGGACATTTTTAAGTGGGGGTTGAGTTTGAGTAGTAATAGATTCTTATGCTGGAAAGAATCATTTTGCTAAAATGGCAGCAAAAATGGGCATGTGGCATTATTGGTATTCATTGCACATATTATTTTCTAGATAAGTTTAAATCATTTGTTTACATGCATTTACTTACTTTACCTAGCAACCTTAATACACAGTAATACCTTCGTATCAGATGGAGAAGATGAGCCAACTTTTCAGACGAGGGTGAAAATCTTTTGGGCATCTGTTGCATTGTGCCAGTTACAATTCATATATGTTTGCATCCAGTTAAACTGGGGAATCCAGAATAGCTCTCCTGTGACAAGGTCGGAGACTGGGCTAGTGCAGATGGCGGCAATTGTGAAGAAATGTTTCATGCACGAGATGACTCTCCTGCACCGATGCGAAGGACTACGTGATTAATGTAGGGTTCTGCCTATTGAGAAAACTTCTTTGCAAGAAGGGCGGGGGAGGGGAGAGATTTAAAACTTCCCAGAGGTCAAATTTCCCCTGCTTGCATGGGAAGTCTAAGAAAACTCACACACACACACACACACACACACACACACACACACACACACACACACACACACACACACACACACACACTCCGAGGCGGGGTTGACAGCTGCAGCGTGGAGGACCACGGCCAGGGGGCGCCCTCTCCCGCGGGGCCGCTCGGTCTCGGGGCACGCTCCCCTCCCCTCGCTGCTCCCGGCGAGCCGAGAAGGCGGAAGCAGCGGCGGCCGCGGCTGGGGCTGAGGCTCCGGCCGTCGGCGGACGCAGCAGCCGCGGCCCACGAACCGGGAGTTTGGCGTCGGAGCCCCTTGATCTCGGAGAGCCTTGCATGTAGGTGACGCGGCGCATCCTGGGGAGGGCTTCCCAGATGGCTGTGAATTCTCTGCGAGTGCGATCGGTGAGTGAGCGGCTTCGAACTTGAGTTCCGGCGGCCGCGGGCCCGGGAGAGTCGCCCCCGGCTCTCCACGGGACAGGGACGTGTCGCCACGGGGCCTCGCTTCCCGCAGAGGGGGGTGGCCATCCCCACGTCCTCCCTCGGCTCCGGGATTCCGTCCCCGTCCCCTCTCGTCTGGGTAGCCCTGGGACCCCCTGTCTCAGCACAAAGCCACCTCTGTCCCTGTCGTCTGACAGGTGCTGGCTGGCTGCGCCCGCTGTCCTCCCACGAGCCCCGGACTGCGGGTCTCCCGGCCGCTCGCGCCCCACAGGTCCTGGACCCGCCCCTGGTTTAGGAGCCTCCCCTGGCCTTTCTGTCGCTTTCCGACTCGCGGCATCCCACCCCTCAACCCGTCTCTTCCTCACCTGGTGTTTCCCCCTTTTCAGGGAAGGAAATCGGCTGCTGGGTTTTCCCGTCCCTTCCAGTCTACGTTAGAAAGAAAACAAAACAGAAATCCCTTCAAATTCCCAGAGTGCACGGGGAAAGTTTTTGTGTGCCCTTTTAAATTCGAGAGCGGTTCTAACCTAAGCAACAAGCTTAAAGAAGAAGAAGAAAAAAAAAAAAAAAAAAAAAGTACGGTGACACCAATGTTCCCTCCCCACCCTTGCTCTCTAGCGATTGTTCCAGACAGCGAGTTGCTAAAGCTGTTCCTAGTATTTGGCTTCAGGGGAACTCCGGATGAGACTCAGACTGTCTTAGTGTGTGAACAGAAAGAACCTAATGCTTGGATGTATAGGATTTGCCTGTTTTTCTGACAGCAAGGTGACTAGCCTGCCACACAAGTCTAGAAAGGAGAACTTGTCACATCCGAAGTGTAGGCTTTGTGACTTGAGCTGCTGACATTTCGTACCTCCTTTGATGATGCTGGGGTGGGGAGAGCTCTTTTTTTTTTTGTTTTTTGAGGTGGAGGGTGAAGTGTAACCGGTTTGGTGTCACGTGACTCGAGGAGAGTGAACCAGAGGCTTGGTTGGCCACATCATAGATACAGGGATCATATCTGAGTTTCAGCCTTGACGCCCTATATACTATTCCAATATGATAGCCCTGTTTTTCTTGGTATTGCTGCTTATAAATTTTGGTCACTTGGCCTGTATAAGAAAGAGAGTAGCCAAAACCCTTGGGTTTCAGAGGAGCAAACAATCTCGAGTAAGGAAAAGATCCTTGAATTTGAGTTCAAAAGTAAATTACATCAATCGAACAATTGTCTTTCTTAACCGTTGTAGCACATTTTCGGGTCTTTGCATTTATTTATTTATTTATTTATTTATTTATTTATTTATTTATTTATTTATTTAGTGTGTATGAGTATACTGTAGCTGCCTTCAGAAGAGGGGTTCTGATCCCATTACAGATAGTTGTGCGCCAACATGTGGTTGCTGGGAATTGAACTCAGGACCTCTGGAAGAGCAGTCAGTGCTCTTAACAGCTGAGACATCTCTCCAGCCCCAAGGTCTTTGTATTTTTAAGAATTTGGTACATGGTTGCTGTTAGTAAAGTTTGGGGTTTGGGTTTTTTTATTTTACATAAGTATTTATTTATTTGTGAGTGAGTGTGTGTGTGTGTGTGTGTGTGTGTGCCTTCTATAGACTCACCTGTGGAGGTCACAGGACAATTGGTGGGCCCCATCTAGCAAGCCCCTTGTAGTGGAGAATTAAAGGTCTCTTGTCAGTATTTTCTTTTATGTGGTTTTGATTTATGAATTCTGTATTCACTTATATATGCACTCTGGCTGACTTAGAATACATGCTCTCAAGACATAACTTACACATTTCTTTAGTTTCATACATCCTAGCGTCAGCATGTTTGCGGGTCATCCTACCCAATGTGAAGACTGCATTGTCTCTGAATTATAATCTATACCTTATATTTGGTATAGATCTGTAGATATAAGCCATATTTCTGACTTCATTATCTCACTGTGTAGCTGAGATAGGTTGGTAATGGTTTATCTCCACGGCGTTTCACTGGGGCATGTCTTACTAATTCTAAGAGGCAAACAATTACAGTCATGAAATACCAGATAAAAAAATGACTCAAATTTCATCTGCCCCATCTGTTCATGGAATAGGCCACCCAAATCAGTTTAAAAAAATAAAAGGCTGTGAGAAATGTTTATACTAAAGTGTATAAACTTATTTTAGTGAGTCTGGAGCCCAGTTTTATAGCAGCTTATAAAGGGACTCCCCAGAGTATAGTGTCTCTCCGCACACCATATTATATCTTCTCCTGTAGCTGATTTAGCTCAGCCTTCTTCTCACTGATGAAGATGGTCATCCATTGTAGGGAAATCAGAGATGTGACTTTCTTACCTGTCATCGCAGGGTAGAAGAGTAAAGGGGAAAGTAGTTTATCTTGCCTCGGAGGAAGGGAGCATAAAAATACTTAAAGATGCTCAAACGTACTTGTTTTAGCCTAAGTTCCCTAATATTAATTAGCTCGCAGTCTAATTACTATACTGCATGTTAAGACATTGCAGTATATTATATACACCGACAGAATGCACACTGACACCACTGACTTTCAGGGTTATTGTCCAGAGAGATGATTTGGAAAACACAAGCTTCTGTGTTCTTAAAGTGTGGGAATTCATGAAAGTGACGTGATGTTGTTTACATTTTTCTAATGATAATACTTCTGGTGTTTTATACCATAAGAGCTGGTGTGCATGATGTGTGCAAGTATGTATATGTGTATGTTCTTTGGTAAACCAATGAGTTTAATTAGGGTTACCCCCAGGAACATGAGTGAGGTTCTTGACAGGAGCATAGCCAACTTAACTGAAAATGTCTCTCCTCCAACAACCTTTAACTGCAAATAAGACCTCAGAGAAAGATGGTACTTTGTGAGCTCTTCCCCCCAACCTTGACGATATTCCCCAACATGATAGTATTAAGGAGGGAATCTTTATCTTTTTAACTGATTTATTAATGTTTATTTATGTAGGGATATGTGTGTGTGTGTGTGTGTGTGTGTGTGTGTGTATGCGTCATGTGTGTAGCCCACAAAAGCCAGAAGAAGGTATCAGATCCCCTGGAGCTGGAGTATAGTTGGTCATATACCTTCTGACTTAGATGCTTGGATCCGAACTTGGGTCTTCTAGAAGAACTACAGTTGTTCTTAACTGCTGGGCTATCTCTGCAGCTCCCAAGGAGGAATCCTGAGCAGGTAATCATGGCTGCTGAGAGTTAAGAATACAGTGGGCGTGTCAGTGCCAGAGACAGCAGTCCCTGTCACACCACAGTTCCTGTCACACCTTCCTGTGCTCTCGCCACTCCTGTGTCCATAGGTGCTTGCATAGGTTTTGGTTTGGCTTTGTTTGGTTAGCTTTGAGACAGGGACAGCCCTGGCTGTCCTGGAACTACTCTGTAGGTCAGGCTGGCCTCAAACTCAAAAATTATACTGCCTCTGCCTCTCCAGAGCTGGGATTAAAGGTGTGTGCCACCACTGCCTGGCTGCTTGTCTGTTTTTAAGAGTGGAGTTACAGCCTGGTGTAGCAGCTCTCGCCTTTAAACCCAACACTGGAGGCAGAAGCAAGTGAGTCTCTGTGAGTTTGGGGGTAGCCTGGTGTTCAGAGTGACTTCCAGGACATCTAGGACTGTTGAGGAGGTGGGAAGTGGGAAGTGCACTCCTTCAGTGGAAATTGTTGCTGTTAGGCATGTTTTCCTAGGAACATGTAGTTCATAAAGTTCTCTTTAAATCAGATGACATTCAGATCTTGACCTTGACAGCAAGAAAGCAGTCTAGAGACTGTAAGCTGAATTTTAAACTAACATTTGGCAGAAAAGGAAGACTAAGTTTTTCATGCTTGTCACGTGACCACCACATATGGATACGTGTTGTGCAGATACGTAAAAAATATAAATGCCTCAGAAGTGGGTTTGCTAAGCAAAACTAAACAGTTAAAAAGTTAAGGGTTTAACTGTATTGTTATCAAAGGCATATAAAATGGACATTCATATTTATATACATACACACACACACTGTGGGGGTGAAACTTAGAAAGCCTTTGATATGCATTGGATAAGCAACATCGTTTATGAGAAATCTTTAAAACTTACATGCCCCTTCACCTAGCTATTCTCCTTCCATGACTAGAAACCATGACTAGGGAAGTAGGTACAAGAATGTGTGTGAGGAGGAGCATAACTAAGGATATAACCCACATCTGGCATAATTCTCTTTGTCCTCAAATGAGAAGGCCGTAAGAGATCTTATTCTCAAATCTTTGGAAGAGGCATGCATGCCTAGTTCTGCTGAATGTCACTGTCTCTCGTTCCTTCCTGGCCCCCAGTCCAAATCAGCCTTTCCTAGACAGTCACATTAAAAATAGCAAGGCTTTGGGGAATGATTTCAACTTTTAAAAATTATATCAAAAATAAAGTAAAGTAGTATGAAATCACTGGTGAATCATTGGAGTTATATCTACTCAATATAATAATGCTGGACAATATTAAAAAGAAATAAATCTTAAATGCTTTTTGTCAAAACCCAGGTAAACATAACATAGTGTCTAGACTCTGGGGTCAGGTCGGCTTTGGGGTTGATCGAACTGTTACTTAGATGATGATCTTAGGCAAGGTGGCCATTTTAAGCTCCGTGGTTTTCACTCTGAGAAATGAGAACTGCGCTGGGTGAAAATGTGTGAAATAACAACTTGTTCAGTTCGCCAGGTACAGCTCTCGGTGTTGAGTGCACATTAACACATGTGATCCTTGCAGGAACGCTCAGGTGGAACCTGTCACTAGCCCCATTTTACAGGAGAGGAAACTGAGGCATAAGAGGACCATGCACTTTGTCCAAGCCATGACCAAGAGACTGAGAGAGGCCTACCAGGCTGTCCAGCCTAACCCTGAGCTCTGTACTGTGCCACAGTACTGCCCATGCACAGTACTGCCACCGTTAGGCTTTGGTTTTGTTGTTTTGTTTTGTTTGTTTAAGATTAATTTTATTCTTGATTATTGGTATGTGTGTCTGCATACATGTGAGTTTGGGCGCTTATAAACCTTAACCTCTGAGCCATTCTCCAGCCCCTCTTAAGTGCCTGTCGCATAGGGACTGAAGGCTTGCCGCATATAGAAAAGTGTTTGTTGGTAGTGGTGGAAAGCTGTGAGTGCCCATCCTTACTTCCAGGGAAGGGGATTGAACCTAGAGCCTCACATTGCAGGCAAGGCCTACCTCTGGGCTGTCTCACTAGCCCTCTTTTGACTGTTTTGAAGCAGGGTCTCACTGTGTTGTCTAAGCTTGTCCTCCTGGCTCAGCTTCCCTAGTAGATGTGATAACAGACCTGCCCCCACTAGGCCCAACTAAGAACTTCCTTCTTTTTGCTGTTATTATTATTGGAATTTTGTTGTTGTGTGATACATTTATGTATTGCTCTGAGAGAAGGGTAGGTGTCACACATATGGAAGTCCGAGGACAATGCGTGGGTTCCAGGGACTAAACTCGGGTTTAGAGGCAAGCATCTTTTTACCCACTGAGGCATCTCAGTGATCTAGGAGCTGCTGCTTAATCCTTAGTCCTTGGCAAAGTGGCAGAGAGAATTTCTGTATGGACAGGCATGGAGGTAATTGTCTGCTGTATTGACTAAAGATTTGGATTCTGCTTCGAGAATTATAGTTTACATTGGGGCTTTTCCTTAAGGATAATCAGCTAAGCTAGAGACATGGTGGGTTGTAGGGACACAAGTTGCTTGTACATCTTCACGTCTCATCTCACATATGTAACAAAGCAGTTTAGAGTTGGAAGGCATCTGTCTGCTCCTAGTTTTCCATAGGCAAAGAAACTCACATGTTTTTCCAGTCATTAGTAATAAAACATGGTCATCTGACCTGGCTTAAGGCACAAGGAGATACACATATACTTTTAAATTCCATTCTTTCTGCATGATAGAAATCGCCACACTGAGCATTTAGAAATCCACGTGGAATTTTAGCTACAGAAAAAAGAAACAAAGTTCCCACTGGTTCCCATTTACTTGCCCCAGTCCCAACCCACAACTGACTGGTGTGTGGTCATTTGGTTCCCTGCTGGCTGCACTAGTCTCTTCCGGCTCAGAATACCTTCAGTGTCATAAAGAACTCCCTCGGGGCTGGAGAGATGGCTCAGCAGCTAAAGACCAAGCTCACAACCACATCTCAGTAGATGTTTGGTAAGCATTGACTACTGTGTGAAAAATGTTGCCAAGGTCTGGGCATGACTGTAAACGAATGACAGCGCAGGGTGTAGGGTGTTGTAATTGAAGTGCTTTTCTTTTTCACCTCCTGTTGTTGCATTAGGCCACAAACTTTCCTTGAAGGACCTGTGCTGTCTTTGTGGCCTGCATAGGTGATTCATAAACATCCAAAGGGGGGAATGAGATAACTTACCATGAAGTGGTAGTTACAAAACGAAGCTCAAGACACTTTGAAAGCTATTTTGTAAATAACACTAAAACAAGCAGACTGTGCAGATAACTATATACTTGCATGCTGAAGCGTTTTCCCATTGTTTTTCTGTGTTTACAGACAGACTGACAACAAAGCTACTATGAGCCTCTTAAACTGTGAAAACAGCTGTGGGTCCAGCCAGTTGTCTAGTGACTGCTGCAACGCCATGGCCACCTCCTGCAGTGCCACAGTGAAGGAGGACAGTGTGGGCGGCTCTGCCGGCACGGGGAACCTCTCCAGCTCCTTCATGGAGGAGATGCAGGGGTACGATGTGGAGTTTGACCCCCCTCTGGAAAGCAAGTATGAGTGCCCCATCTGTCTGATGGCCTTGCGGGAAGCAGTGCAGACACCATGCGGCCACAGGTTCTGCAAAGCCTGCATCATCAAGTCCATAAGGTACTGGATTGTAAGGAAGAATGGTGCCCCATGGCAACCAGATGTAAAGAGTGTGTTGGAAACAGACCATCCCAAGAATAGGCAGACAGAAAAGGCTGGTCAGGAAAACATCAGAACAGACAGAAAGGTGAGACAGTTGGGGTTGCCAGGAAAACTGAAAAGTAAATAGCTACGTTTGCCTCAAGGGGTTCTATTGCAGACTGGGGAGGATTCGACGTTTCATGAAAGTAATATTTTTAATTTGCTAGAATTAGGCTACTAGCGCAGGAGTTCTCAACCTGTGGGCTGCACCCTGTGGAGGTCGAATGACCCTTTCACAGGGCTGCAGATCAGATGTCCTGCACGTCAGGCATTTCTATTACACTTCACAGTGTTGAAGTAGCAGCAAAAGTAATTTGGTGGTGATTGGTGTCACCAGAACACAAGGAACTAACGGTGTTCAAGAGTCTCAGCATTAGGAAGGTTGAAAATGTCTATACGATAAACCCAACCAGATGAGAAGTCCTGATTCTGTGACTGTGTGTCCTATGAGCTGTGGTAAATCCTGCTGCCTCCTGTCTCTGAGCAACTGTGAAATGAGCAGCATTTTCATAACCTAATCCCTTCCTTCTGCTGCTAGGACCACATCTTCCTCACACAGCTACCCATACCGTATTGCCTGACATCAGCTCTAACAGGCCTTCCTCCTCCTGGCCTGGCCCTCTTCCAGTCTCATTACTGCAGCCAGAGCGGCCCTGGTGTACCAGTCAAAAGACATCTCCTTGGCTCAGAACACACGTCATGAGTTATCTGGAGAAGTCCTTGGAAGGCCATGTGATTCCTTTCCCGCCCTCTCCCAGGGCTCACGCTCCTTCCATTCCCCTCCTTGTGCCACCTGTTGTACAAGTCCGGCACAGCGCTGCCTTGTGAGCGGGACACACGGCCCGACTTGCCGTCCAGCACACCGGACCTTCCTTACCAAGCTGTACTTTTCTCCTTTGCACCCTGGCACTTTTGCCCTTCAATAGCCAGTAATCGGTGTGTTGCGTCTGCCTGCACAACTGGAAAGTAGGTCCTTGAGACTGAGACGTTATGTTGGTTTTCTCTGGTTACAGGAGCAGTGCCCACAGTAGGTGCTTAGCGCGTGATTGTCTTAGGTGGATTCAATTAGACGCGAGGTCAACTAGGTCTCACCTCCTAGGTTGTTACCTCCCTGACCAACAGTCTATGAACCGCTCAAGAGGTCAGAGCCCTCGTGCGGTTCCAATCACTTCTCCAACACTCTGTTTCCAGCATTGCTGCGTTAGGAAACAAACTGAAATGATCCCGAAGTAGGCTAAGGCCATCTTGGGCTACTCGATTTTTTTTTTTTTGTCTATGAATTTTTATCCATCAATTTCTGTACCACCTTTCCAATAAAACTCGAAATTAAGGTGACCATATTATGGAGCTTGAATTAAGCTACAGAGGAGCAGCACATCTCTTCAGTCTGAGGGGAATGTGTTACCATTAAATCAGTAAGAGCTTTGGGAGAATAAGGATTTTTGTGTGTCTGTTTTCCAGCCGTGGCACTATTAATACTGGGGCCAGATAATTCCCTATTGTGGCAGAAAGTTCCCTGTTTAGATCATAACCTAATATCCCATTTCTTCCAAGCTCTGTAACATGACTGGCTCCCGCTTCTGACCTCCCCACGTTCCAGGGCCAGTCTCCCGGAGTTTGGCTCTATCTCAAATCCTCTTTGCTACCGGATGTCCCGCCTTCAGTTCTACCTTTCCTATAGGGCCTGGGCTTTTTATTGACAAGTGATGCAGCCAAACAGTACCTGAGGGGTTTTTTCTCCCCATCCCTCTGTCCTTCTTTCTCTCCGGTCTAACATAGGGGGTGAAACAGGGATAAAAGGATGGAAAAAATGATGAGCCTGTACAAAGTTGCAAAGGTCAGCTACAGTCTACAATACACACACCATTTTGATTTTGCTGTACAGTATAATGCATTCTGCTGTTTCAGGTAGAGAGCCAGTTAGTTTTCCAAGGTGGATGATTCGGGCTCCTAATTCTAAGTTCCCTGCTTCTTTTAGGGATGCAGGTCACAAGTGCCCAGTTGACAATGAAATACTGTTGGAAAATCAACTGTTTCCAGACAATTTTGCAAAGCGAGAGATTCTTTCCCTGACGGTAAAGTGCCCAAATAAAGGCTGTTTGCAAAAGATGGAACTGAGACATCTCGAGGTATTACGGGTGTTTTCTAGCTGTTGTCACGGTGGCGTCTCTGGAGCATAAAGCCTTTGCTCTTTCCCTGTGCATTATGGGCTATGGCGGTTGGCTAACAGGGTCTGCAGTACTAATCAGCTTCCATCACTAAGTGCGAGAGCTTAGAAAACGGTCTGGTTTCTTTCTTTCTGCTTTGCTTTGTCACAGCAATAAAAATAAATCTGTGCTCTTGTAAGTTTTTCAGATCGGGGTATCTAGTGGTATAACAGTTGAAGAGCCCCTTAATTGCAAGAATTACGTTTTAACCCCATAACCTTACTTCTCTCCTTTTGAAAATTTTTTTTTTAAATAAAAATGTCTCATGTCATCTCAGCGCCTTCTGTTTCTGTTTCATTGAGGAAGTCCGACAACCTCATACCTTCTGTCTTTCTAAACTGCACACTTTATTATTCACTAAATGTTTGTCTAGTTAAAAAAATAACCGAAGCAATGAGATAATTTTTTAAATTAAGGTAAACCAATTCTTTGTTGTTGTTTTCTTAACCATAAATCAAATATGGGCAATGTTCTGTTTGAAATAAATGTTTTGGGGCCCATTTGAAGTCTGTCCCTCTTATTTAGCTCTTTCTCTTTTTTAAAAATCAGTTTATTTGTTTGTGTGTGTGCGTTTGAGTGTATGCTGTGAGTGCCCACAGAGGCCAGAAGGTACTGGATCCCTGGAGTTACAGACAGTTGTTAGCAGCCCGGTGCAGGTGCTGAAAACAGAATTCAGATAGAGCCTCTTGAAGAACACCAGTCTCTTAGTCCCGAGCTACCTCTTCAACCCTTTGTGAAGCACACTTTAAATTTCTAGTCTAGAAATCTAACTTCTTTCTAAAACTTCCCTAACTGGAAATATAAATTTGAGACTTCACGTTCATTTTTATAAACTTAACATTGATAATCATTAATAGAAAGACTCCACTAAGACCTTCGTACTGTGTATGGCTAGAGAAGGTGGGCTTCAGGCACTGTTCTAACGAGGTTTTGTTGCTGTGATTACTCAGTTAGGGTAGTAAAGGTTTTATTTGACTGAGTTCCAGATCATAGCCTGTGAGGAGGTTTGCTGTCTAGCTCACAGACCCCTGCTCAGCTAGCTTCCTTATCCAGTGCAGGACCATCTGCCCAAGGAATGGTGCCACTCAGGGTGGGCGGGCCTCCCCTCTCAGTTCACAGTCAAGACAGTCCCTATAGATAATGTGCACAGGCCAATCTGATCTGAGCAGTCCCTCAAGTGAAACTTTATTCTTGGGGTGACTTAGGTTATAGCTAGTTAGTAGTTAAAACTAATTCTGAAAGGAAAAAATGTATTATTAGAAGGGACTATCTTTAGAAAACCTTTTTAGGGTCTTTAAATACTAATCATTTATTTTGCTTTATATAGGATCATCAAGTACATTGTGAATTTGCTCTAGTGAATTGTCCCCAATGCCAGCGTCCTTTCCAGAAGTGCCAGATTAATACACACATTATTGAGGATTGTCCCAGGAGACAGGTTTCTTGTGTAAACTGTGCTGTCCCCATGGCATATGAAGAGAAAGAGGTATGTGCTAATGTAGATTTGTTCATTGCTTTCTAAGTGCACATTTGAAAGGGTTAGCGTTACATAAAGATGTAACCACAAAAATGAATTTATATTACCAGTTCTTAAAAACTGATTTTTAAGAAAGGAATGAAGTTTCAAGACACTCACAATCCATAAGTGTGGGGTTTGTGTTTGCATATCCTTAAAAAGCATTTTAAACTAGTTACTGAGAGTAGACCGTGAAAAAAGCTGCTAGGAAAGGTATATGCTGGTTTACTTTCCTGCCTGAACTTTAACGAATGAGTCGTCCCAGACAAACAAGCGGTATAGTGTGTGTGAGATTTGTACAGACTTGTTTCACAAAGAGTGTGAGCTGCTGTGTCTCTAAGAGAGACTTCATTAAATACAGCAAAGTGTGTTCCACTGGTGCCAAGTCAGTGGCTCGTGTGCTCCTCAGTATAGGAACAGCGCGCCCGCAGCAGCGTGAGGGTAGAGCAGCTTTCTCCGTCCCACTGGAGGAAGGAGGCTTCATCCTAACAGTGTGGTCCTACCCTTGTACTCAGTTACTTCCTGAAACTTTTATTCTTCTGAATTGTTCCTCAGGAACTTGAGCATTTTATATTTCACATGTTGATAAACTAGTCAAAATTCAGCTAACTGGCTACTAAATAGGTAAAATCTCATTCATGATTGGGACAAATTGGTACCTTTCTCAACCTGAAAATCCAGATGAACTAATGAGGAGAGATATCAATTTCTCAGCATCTCAAGTAAGCCAGAGTTTCTGTGTTCTAGAAGATGGGGCTTGCCCTTCTGAGATCTTGGGCACCAGAGCCTCGTGCCCTGATGCTGTTTGTTAACTTTAACTTACTGAAAAGACTGGCTCTCGGCTTCTGCTGCTGCTAAGACCCGGTGCCTTTGGAGAATTCCAACATCAGCCAGTGCAGTCCCTGCTAATCAGGGTAGAAAGAAATGAGCTAACTGTTGTCTATGCTAACACATTCTTTGAAGAAGTCTGAACATGGAGTCTCACTAGCAGAAGTCTCACATTTTAACTACATAAGCAAATGCCCTTCACTTGCTAATGGTGAAAAAAATTACTATCTGTGAAAAATCAGTCTTTTTAATTTTTCAGATTTTCTCATACATTTCTTAATTCTCTCGTACAACTTAGATCCACGACCAAAGCTGCCCTCTGGCGATTGTCGTCTGTGAGTACTGTGGTACAACCCTCATCAGAGAACAGGTAGGAATCTCCTTTGAAAATCACTATTTCCTTAAGAGCTTAAACAACTGCTGGGTTTTTCTAATTGGCAATTTAAATTAATAAGGCAAAATTTGTACATGCTTAAGCAATCTGCTGTTTAAAATATTATAAAAATTAATGTAATTAATAAATATTTCAAAGGAACCTAAACTTACCATTTTAGGTACTTAAAATTCCTGAGTCATTTACTTAATACCCATGTTTATAAGAACCCCATTGGTTGGTAAGCCAGGTGGTGTACGCCTTTAAACTCAGCACTCAGGAGACAGGTGGATTTCTGTGAGTTCAAGGCCAGCCTTGACTACGTAGTAAGTTCCAGGACTACACAGAGAAACTCTTCTCCCATTGGCTAGGGATGGAACTCAGGGGAGTAGAGAATCTACCTAGTGTGTCCAGGGCTCCGAGTGTGGTCCCTGATACAGACAAAGAAATGAACAAAAGCTGAGCCAAAACAGATCATCTTAAGATCAAAACAATTGAAAGTAAAGGCCCCACTTAAAACTAGGACAGACTTACAGAGGAATGTGTTTATACACTGAAATGAGGGCCTCATTGTCAGAGACTAGCTAAGAACAGGCAAACAGGAGAAAACTCGTCTGCTCAGTAGCTTAGTACTGTGTTGTGCCAGCTCTAGGAATGTGCAGAGGGCTACCAGAACCTCTAGCATGTGTCCCCAACTATGGTGATTATCTTTGAAGGCATCAATTGTGACTTAAAAAGAAAAAAAAAAGCTCTTATAATTATTAATCAAAAAAAGGAGAATTCCATCCAGTTGCTATCTGTTGACGTTTAAGGGGTTTACCCACAACGGATAAATATTAGCCACTAAATCCACCAGCCTCTGCCTCTGAGTGCTGGGATTAAAGGCCGTGCCATCCTTCCTGCCTCCCTGGGTACCATTTTTAAAATATGGCCTCCTTTAATGCATCTCACCCTAAAGAAGATGTCGTTGAGCCCCTAAACTCAAGACTCAGATGTCTCCAGCATGTCATTATGCTGCACATAAATGTCCTAGCAGATGCACTCCAGGGTGTCAGTAGTACTGAGAAGAGAGAGCCAAACACCAGGGCATCTGGCTGTGCTCCAGAGACTCCTCACTGTTCACTTCCTAACCGTGAGAGTGGAGCATTTGAAATTTGAAATCACTGATGACAACAGAGCTGGGAAGTCATGTGAGCCACACAGGCAAGTGTGGGATGAACAACCCGAGATTTGACAGCTCAAAGGATAGAAGTGACAGTACAATTTGTCCCTGTCCTGTCAGTGAGGCTTCATTGTACTGACAGCCTCAGTTGGCATCGTGGACCACGAAGAAACAAGATAAAAATACGCAGGAGGAAAAACCATGGGGTTCTTTTTCCAAAGATGTAAAACACATAATAAAAGCCTCCGTGGTCTGTGCTCAGGGTCAGTGTTTTGAACTTTTCCAGCAGAATAGCAAATGCCTGGCCCTGTGGATTGTGCTGACTGGTGACACTTCTCTTAAATCAACTAAGACAGTCCTGTGACCACACTTCACTTGAGTGGACGCTGGGGAGCTATATCCAGTCCAGGATGGTGTCTCTACCAAGTTACAACCAAGTTCCCCAGGAGAACCCAAATATGCCAGGGTTTCAGAGATAAGATAATTTATAAAGAGTTGTCAGATGAGAAGTAATGGATCTATTCGGTGGTTTTAAAGAATGTATGAATGGTCCTTATTAGCTGACACTACAAAGAGGACTTTGGTTTGCCACAGTAGTTGGCACGGTGTTTTCTTGAAAAATGCCACAAGAGGGCACCAGTTCCCCACAGTAGAAACAAATCTATTTTAAGAAATGAAGTTTAGTAAAATGGGAGGTGATATTGTAAGATGTTAATATTTAATTTCTCTCAGAATTGTAAAGAAGCCATATATGGGTTCTCTTAGTATAAGTTAAATATACTTTTAACTGTACTGACATCATCTGGAACATGATATGCAGGGGAAGAAATTTTTCAGCCTTTATTTTGATTTTCAGATGCCCAATCATTATGATCTAGACTGCCCAACAGCTCCAATCCCTTGCACGTTCAATGTTTTTGGCTGTCATGAAAAGGTAAGTTTTCTTTGAATTCTGTCATACAAATTTAATAAACAAATTTAAATATATATATACTCAGATCTATGGCCTACTGAAGAATAGTAATAAACTTTAAGTTTTTATAAAACATTTATACAAATACTGTTGGTGATTATTATGACGACTGATAGCATTACACATAGCTATTAGCAGTAGCTAAAGAATGTAAGTATGACCGAACATGTCTAAACTAAATGTTTGTCTTTTCTCATCTATGTGTGTGCAAGCATGTGCGCGAGTGTGCATGTGTATGTTTGGGGGTCGGTGTGTAACATGGGATGCATGTGGAGGTCAAGGACAGCCTGCAGGAGTTGCTTTTCTCCTACCAAGCAGATCCTAGGGGATCAGGGTTACAGTCTCAGTGGCATTAGTCACTGTGCCTTTTTTTTTTAATTTATTTATTATGTATAAGTACACTGTAGCTGTCCTCAGACACACCAGAAGAGAGCATTGGATCTCATTACAGATAGTTGTGAGCCGTCATGTGGTTGCTGGAATTTGAACTCAGGGCCTCTGGAAGAGCAGTCAGTGTTTTTAACCACTGAGCCATCTCTCCAGCCCCTCACTGCACCATTTTAACAGCCTGTGGACCGAATCTTAACAGGTGGGAAGAGCAATGTTCACGGCAGCCCTGGATGAGGCTTCAGTCGTTGCTGCCTATATTAGGGTCTCACAGTGGCCTGGAACTCTGGCCTCTGTAGCACCTACATTTACATGTACATCCCCAAACACAGACACACATGCATACCTATAGTTTAAAATAAAAATAAAATTTTATCCAAAAAAAAAAGTCCGAGAAAACAAGGGGAAATGACTCTGGTTATTTGCTGCTGCTATTTTAGTTTTTCTTTTTTTTTTTTTTTTTTTTTTTTTTTTTCTTTCTTTAATATCTTATTCAATCCAGCAATAATATGGAAGAATAAGGAAAAAGGTATCTGAGCTGTTCACTAACAGCCCCAGAATAGGGGCAGCATGAGTGATGGACGCGGGGGGGGGGGTAGGAACCAGGCATATTACAGGGAAGGCTGATCGGAACTGAGTGGATAAAGAGAGGCAGAAAAAGGCGGCTTCAGGAAGGACTGAGCCTTGGTCACCAGCTCAGAGGGAAAGACAAAAGCAGTGAACACAGGTGCCAGCTTACAGAGAGAGATGGGGTGCTTTGAGGGACGCTCCTCAGCTCTGGCACATTCCAGTGGAGAGAGGACTAAGTGGTATGACAGAGCCACAGGGTGAGTGTCAGAGGAAAGAGAAGCAAACAGTGCTCAAAACAGGGGGACAGCCCAGCCCTTGTCCCCAGGGTAGCTTCAAGATGTCACCCTGTGACGTGTCTGACAGCTTGAAGTTTGTGTTGGTCTTGTTCTCTCTGGGGTATGCAGTTACATGTTTGCTTCTCTGATCTGCTCTTACAAATGCCTACAACAAACACACCTCACCATTTAAAAACTAAAATAGAATGGTAACACATACTAAAATGTTATGAGGAAATTCTGTATTGTGTACATAGGGAAAAATGACATATATGAAAATATTAGTAACAGGAGGTAGCCTGTTTTCTTTTTCCTCACCTATATTTTCTGTTTTTCTGGAATATAATTATGATTATCAAAGAACACTGGGACTCGATGATCCTAGAAAACTATGGAGTGCAAGGTGAAGACTTGACAGGCAGGCTCTAGGGAGGTGGAGAAAATGCCGTTGGCTAAAGGAAGCAAGATCCACACAGGTTTGCCTTGTTTTTCTAGTGTAAAGACTCTCTCAGCTGTAATCTCAGGAAGGAAGCATTAGGGAAAGAAGGAGCTCCTGGAAAAGAGGCCTGGGTGTTTGTTGTCTTTGAGTTAGCAAAGGAGAGGGGTGTCATGTGAAGGAGAGGTGTGCGGATGAGAAGGAGAGGGGTGTCATGTGAAGGAGAGGTGTGCGGATGAGAAGAGGGGTGTCAGCGCTTTGACAGGTAGTAGGGATAGGTCCCCGAGTGACAGCTGAGAGTGTTCCCCATTCAGCTTCAGGGAATTGAGAGGAGGGTTCCATTGGATCCGTGACCACAGAGAAGTTAGAAGGATTTGAGAGACTGATGCTCCTGGTCCTTACCCTCATCCTCAGTGATGGTCCCAGCTCCCCCTGTGCTTCATTCCAGATGCAGAGGAATCACCTGGCACGGCACTTGCAAGAGAACACCCAGTTACACATGAGACTGCTGGCCCAGGCTGTTCATAATGTGAACCTCGCTTTGCGTCCCTGTGATGCTTCCTCTCCACCCCGGGGATATCGTCCGGAGGATCCGAATTATGAGGAAACTGTCAAACAGTTGGAGAGTCGCCTAGTAAGACAGGACCATCAAATCCGGGAGCTGACTGCCAAAATGGAAACTCAGAGCATGTATGTGAGCGAGCTCAAACGGACCATCCGAACCCTTGAGGACAAAGTTGCCGAAATGGAAGCCCAGCAGTGTAATGGGATTTACATTTGGAAGATTAGCAACTTTGGGATGCACTTGAAATCCCAAGAAGAGGAAAGACCTGTTGTCATTCACAGCCCTGGATTCTACACTGGCAGACCTGGGTACAAGCTGTGTATGCGCCTGCACCTCCAGCTGCCGTCGGCTCAGCGCTGTGCAAACTACATATCCCTCTTCGTCCACACAATGCAAGGCGAGTACGACAGCCACCTCCCCTGGCCCTTCCAGGGTACCATCCGCCTTACGATTCTTGATCAGTCTGAAGCAGTAATAAGGCAAAACCATGAAGAGGTCATGGATGCTAAACCAGAACTGCTTGCCTTTCAGCGACCCACAATCCCACGGAACCCCAAAGGTTTTGGCTATGTAACATTTATGCACCTGGAAGCCTTAAGACAGGGAACCTTCGTTAAGGATGACACGTTATTAGTGCGCTGTGAAGTCTCTACCCGCTTTGACATGGGTGGCCTTCGGAAGGAGGGTTTCCAGCCACGAAGTACTGATGCAGGGGTGTAGCGGCCATTTACTTGTGTTCAAAATCTAGGAGACATAAGGAAAAACCGTGCCTTCCATGACTGGTCCAGTAAACCATCTTCAAACAAGCAGAGGGAGAGGTGTAAGGCCTAGCAGCAGATGTCATCAGGGAGGTCCCATTCCATTTACTGTTAACAAATGTCTGAGGCGGTTCCCATGGGCACCTACATGTCCCCTGCGTCTGCAAAACCTTAGCATATGAAGGGCCTGTGGCTCATCCATTTGTCAGGGCACCTCTTCACTGTCCATGGGCTTTTCTGTCCATGTACTATCCTGTAAAAAAGGCCAGAGTTAGTGTGCTGGAGCTCAGTCATTTAATAATACTGCTGCCTTAAAAATGTGGGGTGTTTTTAGGACCTTTATCATACAGTAGACGTGAGATTCACCACTGCCTGTGCCAGTGGGAAGGTCACTGCTCTGGTGTTGAGTTCTCATTTAGTTGACTCCTGTGAATTTCAGAGACTTTGAACCATGATCCCTGGAAAGCTTAAGTTCTCACATACCCCCTTCATTGTTCACTAAGGGTCCAGGGACTGGCTGAGCCCTTCCTTACTCAGTGTGAGTGTACTGTCCGTTGAACACCAGGGTTTCTCCCTGCTTTTATATTTTGAAACATGCTCTAGGCAGCGTCTTCCCAGTTTGCAATACTGTGGTCATGCGGTTGCCGACTGCTGAGTGTTATTGCCATGTGAACTGTCTTGTCTGCAGCATAGCTTGATTTCCACAGCCCGCTGCACATTGTCTACTGCTTGCAAACACAAAATCCCAGCCTAAACAAGTGATTCAGCTTATCGGCCATTAAGTGGCATCTCATGGATGATGATAGCAACCCTGATAGCCAGGAAACGTCAGCCCTCTTAACTACCTTTTGATTTAGCTTAGTTAAGGGCAATAAAATTGATTTCCTCAAGGGGCTGGAGACTCAGTGGTTAAGAGCATTGGCTGCTCTTCCAGAGGACCCCCAGTCTGTAACTCCAGTTCCAGGGGATCCGACACCCTCATACAGACACTCTTTCAGGCAGAACACCAGTGCGCATAAAATTAAATGAATAAATATTGATTTCCTCAAAACAATTTATTGGAACTTGGGAAATTGTAGGTACCTGAGTGATTCCTGAACCAAGGTTGGCTGTCACGGTTGTGTGGAACTCAGCTTGAGTGATGGCTTTAGTCCGGCTCAGTAGAGAGGTTCTGAGCATGTCCTGTGCCATGTGTTAGCATGGCGGGTGTCCCTAATGTGGAGAGGTGACTGCTGTGCTGCTGTTTGTTAATGCCCTCTACATGTATAGTATGTTGGAGTCCAGTTCTCAGGGAGTCATACGACTAGTGAGAGCCTCTGTAAGGAAGCAGACGGGATCCTCTTCTGCTATTTACACAGATGAGCTAAGTGTTCTGGTAAGAAAGGCATTTTTATCTCCAACCCCGAGCACTGCTCAGACCTGCCCTGCTTCCGGAGGACACTCGGAGCCCTTGACCAAGGAGTCTGGTTTTCACTTGTAGCTAGCAAGGGTCATTTTGACCTCATTTTCCCCCCTTGCTTCCATTCCACCCATAAAGGTGAGGGAAGGACCTTGTCCCCATCATTAGCACAAGCTCATTACAGGTCTCTGGTTGGGTCCTGGAAATGTGTGTCCCTTCGCTGTGCCTCCAGCAGCCCTGAGCCGCTTGTCTCGCCTTCTACTAAGAACACTGTGGCCTCTGTTCCTGTCGTGTTTCCCAGTGGACAGATGGATGTGGGTTGGTTGGTTTGTTTGTTTTTTAAGCAAACAATTAATTCTGTATTTATTTAGAAATTGAGAAGACGTACTCAACTTTTTGAGGACTTATTTTCTGTATGTCTTTTTAATTTTTTTTTATTATGGTAAATGTCACCACAAAATATCAGCTCTCCTCCCCGCCCCCTCTCCATTTTTTGAAAAAGGAAATGACATTTAAGAACTTCCTGCTTAGATTTCTTTTTTTTTTTTTTTTGAAATGTCTGTATTAGGAAGAACAGTCATTTCCTGCCTTGGTTCTGACTTTTTTTTTTTTTTTTTTAAATAACTCTAGCATCTTTTAAGTTTTTTGTTTTTTGTTTTTTGTTTTTTTTTAACATGAGTTAAACTGCTCCCAGCTTGAAATTGTTCCTACCTATAGGCCAAGTTGAACTAGGTGTTTCTAGTGTCCATGTTAAGAAGCTCAGTGCTAAGCCACAGAACACTGACAATACTCACTAAACAGCTCTGCCAGTGGAAAATTGGCGTGGTTGTCCCTACCACTAACACAAATGTCTCACTTCAGTTTAATGCCCATCAGCTAGCATGCACCTTGGGTAGTTTTATAACTTGCAGCATTTGGTGTTTGTAATAAGCCAGCATTGTTTTATGATACTCAGTTACCATGAATGCAGAGTAAAAATAATCAAGCTGATGTTCAAATCCAACAAACACTTAGTGAGGTCAACTCAGGATCAAGTGTTAACCTAGAAAGCTGTTTCTTATACGAACTTCACCCTCCCCAGCTCCTGAACATTCTCTTTGTACCAGTTGTCCTATAAGAATCTATACAATCCAAAGGGCATAGACCATCTTTTCTTACCAGTCTAGAATATTGCTATTTTTTAAATTGTTTCTTCTTTGGAAAATGTCTAACTTACTATTGAAGATTTTTCCCCTAGTCATATATTTTCTATTAGAAATCCAGCCAGACGGTGGCCCTAGTTTGGTGATTGGTTACTCTCCTTTACCCATTCCTGCTTGTTTCTAGCTATTCTGTTTTCTTTCCAAGGATGAAGAGGAGGAAAAGTGCATTAGAGTGCAAGAGGTGTTCTCTCACCCTAATGAAATCAACTGACAGCTATAAATTTTGTGACTGGTTTAAAGTGGAATTTGTACCAATATCAAACAAAGTCAGACTAATGTAAATTATGTGTGCAATCAGAATATCTTCTCCTTAAAGGGAAGTTGCTTGTTTCTGTTTTATCTAGAGTTTCCTTAATTCTCTTGGGACTAGAAAAAATGTTTTAACTACTAGCGAGATTATTATTACTGAAGACTTTGAAATGTTTTTCTTCTTTTTTTCTGTTAACACACTTCTTTGCTGACATGCCTCAAATTCTCTCCATTGTCTTAACATAAAATGTCATTACATTGTTTTATGATGTTTGGTGATTCATTTGCTGGCTGCCTTAAGGGAGTGGGCAGGACACAGTCAAGAGTCATTTGATTGTCTACTGAAAGACCCCTTAAACGGCAGCATCCTCAGGGTAACTGTCATTTGTTTCAAAGTTGAGATGATTGTCTTCAGAATGGATTGATGCTTCCCACTTCCCAGAATCCAGAAAAATGAAGCCAGATGTGATCAACCTGAAGTTTGGACACTGTCACCAGCCTTGAAGTCACTTTAAAAGGACTAAGCTAGTTATATGTGTGTCCTCTGTGTCCTTGATGTTTTAAACTGTCCAACCCCACCCCCACCTAAAAAAATCCAGGTTAATAAAAAAATAATAATAGTACAAGAAAACAGTTCTAGTTGAAAACATTGTGGTGTGTGGAGAGAGGAACTTCTTTTCCTGTCCTGTGTCCCCTCAGCAGAACTTAGCCCTGTCTGACAGAGAAGAAAAGAGTGGTCAGTTGATCACTTGCCACTCAGAATGTAGCCCAGTCTGTCCCCTGACAACCCAGTTTCCTTAGCATACTGTACGTGGCCCATTATACTATACTATAATGAGACTCAGTGGAAGCCAGGGAAGAAGCTGGCTGGTTTCTGGGTGTCCCACTTGTCATGTAAGTCTCTTGGTAAAGTGATAATGTCCTTTTTTCTGCTTCCCCTACCCCAGGATTTTATTATGGCAGTTCTCGAATATGGAAGTCTGCTTAAAGCCTAGTGAAAACCTACTGCTTAGGATCTGCAGGGACATTAGGTTTGTTCTGTGACTTAATGTTACTTTAATGTAAATTCCAGTTTCTCTTTAAGACTGCCCAATCCTGGAATAATTAAACAACTTGGACTTGTATAAAGTTCTCCTTGGAAACTTGTGATATTTTATTGTAATTCAAATTGTAGCTTCTGCTTTATGCCAACTTAAAATCTGTGGGAATATTATGAGGAATTTTAATCTTATTTTTTTGTCTACAGGAGTATTTTTCATAAAGGATTCATTTGGAAGTTTCTGGTTATGCAGAATGTTACTTTATTACTTGAGTTAATTCCATGGGTAAGGGTGTATATAATTTGGACACATTTTGCTAATATATATGATTTTAGGATTATGTTCCCTAGGGACTAAAGATGAGTGATTTAGCACACAGCTCACTAAATTTGGAGTCAGGATTATAGATTGTTGTAAGGGTCTCTGTAGCCTCTGTGGTCCAGCAGAATGGTAATCCTCGGGAGGCAAGAATGTAGTTCCGTTCAGTGCAACTAAGTAGTTGTTGTTTCAAATATCAGTGGTCTGACCCTGAGCAGTTTATCATTATTATTATTATTATTATTATTATTATTATTATTATTATTATTATTATTATATTGGCATGTTTAAACCAATTGTTTCTCGTAATAATTGACTCAATCCTGTGTATACAATAAAACATACATAAATCTCTCTAAGGAACAAAGTAAGCTAAGAAAAGATTAGATAGGAACACATCAAATTTTTATATAACATGTGTGCAACACCTTCCATAATGGGTTCTATAGACTGACTCTAAAAAAATAAACAAACAAAAAAGCTTTGATAAAAAGGGGGAGGGTCAGATGTGGTTTACTACCACTAAGCTAGAATGCTTTTCTGTTCCCAGCCTTGTAGGTGGATAACAGGTTATGCATTCCTTCTCTTGAAAGAACATCCCTGTATCCTAACATTCCAGATTCCCCTGGTGCTAATCTGTGAGCACAAGTACATCAGTGTTTCCTACAGATTTTATTGCTGACTGACCACTTACATCCAGTTTTATTTCTAATAGTTTAGCTACCTGTAAAATGGAAACTAGGATTTGAAAATTAGTTATTATAGAGCATTATTAATGCTTGGGCTATTTGAAGGTATAATTTTATAACTGAATAACTGTACAAAAATCTGACTTTAAAAAATCAAAATGCGGTGGTCAGATGGTCACAAGCACACAGTGCTCAGACTTCTGCCGTGGAATTGGTAAGGGGGTCTTTCTAATGCTTCTGGAATTGAAGAAAATACACTGTATGGGGGGGATTGTAAAGATGACGTGCGGATGGTAATAATCGTAGGTTTCAATTGAAAGGGTTTGTTTAGAGACAAATTGAAACCGTTGTGAGATTCAGTGTTCCAGACTCAACCACACATGCCACGGGATGCTAAGCAAAGCAAGCCCTGCCTGGCCCCACCAGCAGCCTCCAACCAGTGCCCCTGGTGACAGAATTGACTCAGGGAAGGTCTGAGGTTACTGTGCTAAGCAGGCTCTCTGCACGCTGTCTAATAGATATGTATGACATCTTTCCAAACCCAGGTCACAAATGTGCACTCACATTCCTCTCACAAAGGCACCTGGAGTTCTGACTTTCATTTGCATCTTAGCTGAAAAATTACAACCAAGACAACGCGCTGTGAAGTTTTTTTAATATGTAGACTGACATACCTCCTCCCCTCCTTTACTTTCTTTTCAGCCTGCATAATGCACAGTAACTTTATAATGAATACTTAACTAAAATGATGTATATGTGCAAATATCACAAGAGTTTTAATGAAATAACTAATGTACTTGAGTGTTACTCTGGGGTGCTGGGCCTGGCTGTGGTGAGAAGAAACCACAAACCAGGTGCTGCTTCCTTTTGAAATTTAAAAATATAAATATCTTGGCCCTTAGGAAGCAGTAAATGAGGACTCACTGTAGTTCCTGCTTTTGGTAGCGATTTCTGGCCTGAAGCCGAAAGTCTGAAACACAAGCCCAGAGAATGTTTTCTATAACCACTGTAGGCCCAGTGAAAACCAGATGACCCCATGAATTTATTTCTAACAAAATTGGCAGCGTCTCCATTCTCCCCATTTCCAAGCCTGTGGGTTCGCTCTGCCCTCCCCTTAGCAAACGCCCCTAATGCTCTGTTTCTACGTATGGGTGTTTACCTGCATCTATGTCTGCATGTCTTGAATGTGCCGGGTACCCTAGGAAGCCAAAAGAGTGCATTGGATCCACTGGGACCAGAGCTACAGATGGTTGTGAGCCCTTGTATTGGTGCTGGGAATCAAACGTGACTTCTAAAAGCAGCTGATGCTCTTAACTGTGCCAACAAACTAACAGGGTTGGTTTGTTGATTTTAAAATAAAGCTGCTTCTGTTATAGGGCTCTTAAACGTTTTTGCTAGAAGCCTTTCTAAAACAAACATAGCATCCCTGAGTACAGTATGAAAGCCATTAAGACATTTTAAGTGCTTTAAAACATGGCCACCTTAATTTGAAATCCCAACATGAAACACTGTTAATCATAGGATAACCTTTTTAAAAGATTTTTTTTAACATTCCATTCCTATTTTTAGGTAAGCTCTATATTTTCTCTGAGTGGCTGTTTCTATATTTTTATTTAATTTTGTTTGCTCATGTGTGTGCATGCATAATGTGCACGTTGAAGATACATATGCATAGATGACCATGCCTGGGTTACATCAGCAACATATGTGCAGGTGGAGGCTAAAAATCAACATCCAGTGCCTTCTTCCCTGATTTTCCCTTTTATGTTTTGAGGCAGGTTCTCTCCCTGAATGTGAAGCTCACAGAGTCGGCCAGACTGGCCCGTGAGCTCTGGGGCTCCACTTTTCTTGGTCTCAGCCCCACAGTGCTGGAGTTACAGCCCCATGCCTGGCTCTCTTACATGGGTGCTGGGGATTGAACTCAGGACTTCCTGCTTGTGCTGCAGACCCCTTACCAGCTTAGCCATCTTTCCATCGTGTCTCCTTAGTTTATTACACTGCATACTAGGGCTGGCGTGAGTAAGAGTTCACAGTGCAACACAGTCTTACAAAAATAATCCCTGAGTGTGTTCTCCCTTTCCACAATGCCTGAGGCAGCCAGAGGGGGAAAGGTTTACTGTGGCTCATGGTGTAGGATGACCAAGTCCATGGATAAGTTCGTCTGGCCGCACTAGAGTCTGGCAGAGCTGCACACATGCTAGAAATGGGCAAAGGAGCAGGCTGGGTCTCAGAACCCCTCCGTGTGCAGATCCCTAAGGGGACTTCTTCCAACAGTCCCCACTTTTTGTCTGTTGTTTGGTTGCTGGTTTTTCAAGGACAGGGTTTCTCTGTGTAGCCCTGGCTATTCTGGAACTCGCTGTGTAAACCAGGCTGGCCTCGAACTGATGGGGATCTGCCTGCCTCTGCCTCCTGCATGCTAGGGTTAAAGATGTGCCACATTACTGCCCACCAAGGCCTCATCTCTTAAAAGTTCCACTGTCTCCAAATACTGCCTCAGGCTGAAGCATATGGCCTTTGGGGGGCATTTTAGATCCAAAATAGTAGTCAAGGTGGAGAATTTTACATTTAACATAGAACTAGGTCTGATCACAGACTTCATATTTCAAAAGCTAAATAATAAAACCACACTAAAAGCCAGATTCCCAAATCCTGAAAAAGAATAGTGACATACTCATATTAATACCAGATGAGCATCTATTAATTTTATGAAATCTGGCTGTTTCTTGGCTTTTAGCTAAGGTCGCATGCAGTAAAACATCTTATGAAACCTTAACGAGGGAACCAAGGGATGTTACGACTTGTTTAAGGCAGAAGGCAAACGGTAGACACACAGAAGTTCTGGAATAGATCTGTAAACAGACCAAAGCTAGCTTCCTCTGGAGTGTGGAGAGGAAAGACAGGTGAGCAGGGCTCTGCTACTCCTCTAAACCGGACGGTCCCTTTGAGCTGCATCCGCCCATCTACAAGGCAGTCTTGTGCGGTAAGTCTCAGAACTGCGGAAGCCCAGAGCTACTATGTACTAGACCCAGTGATGCGGAGTTCACTGAGGCAGCTCTGCCCACACCCTCCGCTAAAAGCCAAAAGAAATGTGTGGGTCCTAATAACCAGGGCCTGGTAGTACAGGCCAGCAGTTCCAGCTACTCGGGGTAGGTACAGGTTCGAAGGTTACCAGTGAGATGGTAACCTACATCCCAAGACGTGGTGGAAGGAGAGAACTGGCTCCTGCAAGTTGTCTTCTGACCTCCACACACGCCTGCAATCATACACAATAAACATATTCTATCTAACATATTTTAAATGAGGCTTAGGGCACTTTTCTAACAGGTTTGAGGCCCGAGACCCAATCCCCAAAACTGAACAAAAAAAGAAAAGAAAAGAAAGGTTTGAGGTTCCCTTCCAGCCTCTTGTCCTCGTCCTCTGTCAATTGGCACCTACAATATTCCAGACTAGAAGATTGTCCGACAAGACCACAGTGCGAACCCAGTGTACGAACAACACAGAAGGTGCTGAGCGCCAGCTGCTCTCCCGGGGGACCCACCCTCAATTTCTAGCACCCACGAGACCACTGACAAACATCCCCAACTCCAGTTCCGAGGGATCTGATGCCCCCTCTTCCGGTCTCCGTGAACAACGCACACATATGGTTCACAGATGCGATATCGCCGTGAAAATAAAAACGTATTTTTCTTTAAAAAGAGAGAGAACAGTGTAGCAGTAGGTGGCAGCAGGACTCTACTCTTGGAGAATAGAGCCTTCCAAAAAAAAAAAAAAAAAAAAAAAGAAGAGTGTGGAAGTGTGGAATGGGATTAACCAAGGGGCCCTGTATCTTTAAATGCTCCAGACATTTTCCTGAGATCGTACCTAAGAAGTTGTACTGGACTCACTTTCCTACAATTAATTTCAAGTGCTTAATTTTTGCTTTCAACCCAGTGAAAGCTACGAGGCCTTCTCTCCAAGCGTTGGAGAGCCTTATTCCAATTATATCCACTAAGTGGTTGCCAAATAGCTTCACGATAGAAATACTTGGAGAGACATTAATTAGATCACACCATACACTGACATTTCTGAAAGTCAATTCAGAGTTAAATTTTGGCCATTTCACATAATTCAACCTATACATACAGAGTCATGGCTGCCCCCAGTCTCTATTTTATCATAGCTGTGGTGGGTTTACACTTAAGATGGACTGCCTTGTACAAGTTGTTTAGATAAATGGACTACTGGGACTTTGTCCGTCCCAGGATGCCAGTGTTTAGCAACAGTTATCTCTGTGTCCTCTGAACATCGAGAACATGTGGCACTAGCATCCCATACAGTTCACTGTGTGGGGCGTTCTCAGGGTTTGTGAGCAAAGGACCTCCCCTCCCCCAGGCTCTCATTCAAGTGCCTATTAAGAGCTGAGGGTATAGCTTAGCAATTTCGTGCTAGCCTAGCATGCAAAGGGCTCTGGATTCTGTCACCAGCACTTAAGAAAAAAAAGAGAAGAGCAGAATGGAGGAGGTAAAAGGGTGGAGGAGAAGAAAGAGGAGTGTGTGAAGAAGCTGCTTCCACTCTGGTGACCACTGAGTAAGACTCCAAAGGGGGCTGGGCAAAGGAATCCTCATTCTAAGGATGCTCAAAGGCATCTGCAGCCAGTAGGTAATCACTGGCAACAGGAAGGGTGAGTGCATGTACATCAGCATCAAATGGGATTGTTAAAAGCAGGACTCTCATACCAGTGTAGAAACTGGAGTTCGTCAAAGGCTGTGCTCCGCTCATTAATCTGTGAGTGAACCATAAGGCAAAGCTGATTCAATGAGCGCTTGGGTAGAGAGGTTTATAGAACCCAGCAGGAGAAGCATGCTCAAAACAAATGAGAATTCCAAAGTGAGATTATCTAGTTGCAGATGAAAATGGCAGTGTCGGGCTGGAGAGATGGCTTCCAGAGGTCCTGAGTTCAAAGCCCAGTAACCACATGGTGGCTCACAAACATCTGTAATGGGATCTGATGCCCCCTCTGGTGTGTCTGAAGACAGCAACAGTGTACTCACATACATGAAATAAATCTTTAGAGAGAGAGAGAGAGAATGGCAATGTCATTGAGGGTATAGGGGATACTATGAAATTTGACCCAAACTAGCACACAACTTCACAGTGTCCAGGCTCTAAAACAGAAACTAGAGAACTCAACACATAAAATCCTAGAAAATCAAGTAATTCTTGGAAAGGTCTGTTAAATATTGGAAGAAGAAGCTATTTGAATATAGTTATTCTGTTTGTGAGTTTGTTGGTTTTGCTGGCGTTTTGTTTTGTTGTTGGAAACTGGGTTTCTCTGTGTAACCCTTGTTGCTCTGGAATTCACTGTTAATCAGTCTGGCCTCAAACTCAGTGATCCACCTGTCTCTGCCTCCTGAGCACTGGGATTAAAGATGTGAGCCACCCCTGCCTCCCTGGCCTAGTGGGGGGGGGGGTGCGAGTGTGTGCACTCATGTAGAAACAGCAAGCTCACACCTCTGGGTGAGAATTCAGGTTAGAGCAGGTATATTCAAAAACATGAACCAAAGATGAAACAGAGGAGGAACTGAGGGAGATTCAGTTTATGTCTAACCTCCTTGGAATTATGGGAACATGGCAGTCCCCTCTTCCTACTGTTTAACTAAGCGACTTCTCATCTTTCCTTCAAGACTAGTCATTCTGAGCACTGTCTCTTAGAAGTTTATCATAAACGCTCAGTAAGCTTTCACATCCTATTCTTTGCTCTTAATTGAAAATTTCAAATACTTTGTTTAAACATCAAAACCACCCTCTGCTTTCTGTAACATACTATCTACCTGGGAATTTAAACTATCAACACCAAGAAACATGATCGAGAAAGGCTAGATGTCCTAACTCTATACTCTGCCTCTGTGTATCAGCATGTGGGGACCGTGTATGTGTGGGTGCATGTGTGGGGGAGCCAGAAAACATCCTCAGGGGTCATTCCTTAGGCACCACCTAGCTTGGTTTGGGACAGTCTCTTACCAGCCTGAAGTTCATCAAGTGGACTAGACTAGCAGCCCAGGGAGTTCCAGGGACCGTCTTGTCTCGGCCTGCCCAGGGCTCAGACTGCAAATGTGTACCACCAAGCACACAGGTGAAGCACCCCCTTCCCCTCTCATGCTGTTTTGTAACACTCGATTCTGGGGTGGGGGGTGGGGTCAGAGATGAAATATCTGCCTGGAATAAATGCTAAGGTTTAGCAGCTTCTGCATTTCAGTTCCTTCTTATTGAACGATCAACATGTAGTGATGTCTTTTGTAATGTGGGATTTCCAACGTGCTCTTCGTTTCTTGTTCTTTAAAGATAAGGCTCTGTCTTTGTCTTGTCATTAAATTATCTAAAAGAGTTTTATTTTGGTGTGGAGTTGAACTCTGTGTCTCCTGCCTGCCGAGCTTCTGCCCCACTATTGTCTGACCTATGCTCCCACCTTCCTAAATTAAGTGTAAAGCGAGTTAATAAACTCCTTTCACAGGACAAATATTCATTCACTTATTTTTTGCAATAGCATCTCATTTGGCGACTCTTCAAAATTTGAAAACAAATCGTTGGACTTAAAATAATTTTATTGAAGTTTGTTTTATATTCCAGTGCCCAGGTGTCTCTATGCCAACAATCATGACAATATCACTCACAAGTACCAAAGGGATTTAAAAAAAAAAAAAAAAAGTCCAAACACCCACACTGGATGTATAGAACATTATGCATGCAATGGAATAGTCATCAGCCTTAAAGATGAAGAAAATAATTTAAATCTACAGTATAGGGATCTTAAAGACGTGTGCTGAGTAAAATAAGCCACTCACAAAAGGATGAGACTGCAGGAGCCTACTTATAGGAATTCTGTAGAATCCCTCTGAAAGTAGCAGATTGCTACCTGCTGTGAGGATGGGTGCAGAGTCGGTGCAGCATGGCCGGCGAGCACGGGTAGGGAGAGGCAGATGGGAAGACCGCAAAGCTCTGCCATCTTCAGGACGTGGGTGTCTGTGGTTTGCCTAATGCCACAGAACTATAGGATTAAAACTGACTAAAATGGAGTCAGATGTGATGGCTGTCATCCCAGCACCCAGAAGGATGAGGGAGAAAAATCATCTGTAAGCCAAGCTTGGTCCAATCAGTGAGCCCCAAGTCAGCCTGGCTGCATAGAACACACATGTTCAAGGAGCGTGCCTCTGTGTGTGTGTGTGTGTGTGTGTGTGTGGCTTTTCATTTCTCTCAAGTAGAAATAAAGTTGCAGAGTCGTATAATAGCTCTTAAGTTTAAACTTCCTAGAAACTGCCTAATGTAACAAAGTAACTGTACTGGTTTACATTTGGCCAAAGGTTGACAGTGGTTCCATTTGCTCATATCCCGGCCAACACTTGCTACTGTTTTATTTGCCGAAGACAGCTGTTCTAGTAAGCGTGAAGTGGTGCCTTGAGGTTAAAATTTCCATTTCACACATTAGGAAAGTCAGTCTTCATACTTGTCGGCCATACACGTCTTGTTGGATGAACTTTTTATGCACAACTGCTTTTGAACCACTGAATTCATTGTCTGCTTTCTAAGAATTCTCTGGAAGACTTGTGGCAAGTCCTTGACAGATACGTATTTTGCAAGTATTTCCTCCACTTTGGTGTCTTGGTGGTGACTTTTGAACTGTGGACTTTCTTTTTCATGATTTTAATGGAGTCTAATGTTGGTGGAGGTGGGAGTTTGTTGTTGTTTGGTTTGGGGTTTTTGTTTGATTGTTTGGTTAGTTTAGTTTGGGTGTTTGTGTTTGTTGGTTTTTTTAAGACAACATTTCTCTGTGAAGCCCTCAGTGTCCTGGAATTCCTGTAGAGCAGGCTGGCCTCTGCCTGCCTCTGCTTCCCAAGTGGATTAAATAGGATTAAAGGCATATACCACCACTAGGCTGCTTTACACATTTGTAAAAACAGTACAGCAGGGAGAAACAATTCACTATAAATACAAAAATTTCTCATCTCTTTGTTCTGTTCCATTAGCCTACATGTCTTTATGGGAGTAGCTTATTGCCTTGATACCATAAGCCCAGAAACTCAGATAATGTCTGATTTGAAGTGTGTCTTGTCTGTACGTTTGTCTAGCTATGTAATGTCAGGAATTGGGGCTTTAACCGATTCATCTAGTAAGACTGGGATACTAACTTTGCTTCATAAAATTACTCAGAGGACCTATACAAAACAACTAATGCATAATACTTACAATGGTCCTTGACCTAAAGCTGATGACTAGTAAATGCTAATTTCCTGATTATGATTCAAATCTTTCTTTTCACTTATCATTATGAAATTTGCACTTTTCTAACTGGCAACAAGTTTCTCATGCTAAGTGTTATTTTTCCATACGATGTGTTTTTCCAACAGTTTGCTACCGGTCTGTTTATGAGTATTTAAAATGTGTCTCTTGCTGGACTTGGTGGCACAAACTTTTAGTCCCCAGCACTCAGGAAGCAAAGGCAGGTGTATCTTTGTAAGTTTGAAGTCAGCCTGGACTACAATCTGAGCTCCAGGACAGCCAACACTGCACAGTAAAACTCTGTCCCAAAATAAGTAAATAAATAATAATTTATCTATCTCTACAAATAACATGTTATTATTTAACTCTCCTCTGACCATTTTTTATCAGCTTTTTTAGTCCATTTATATTTAGTATAAGATTAATGTATTTGTGTTTAATTCCAGAATCTTGTTCTGACCGTGATCCTTATCTTAGAGTGAGGCTCAATCCAGTGCTGAGAATGTGTGCCAAAGCCCCCAACCTTGGAAGGGCCTGAACCTCCTCAGTAGTTTGTAAAAACTGGAATGAGTTCATCTGGTAATCATGGTGGCTGCAGTTTCCCCTTCAGCTAGATCTGGCAGTTTCTGAACGCTGCCATCTTCCCAGTGCTAGGATAAAAAACCTGAGATGAAAAGAACAAGTTCGTCTTGGCCAATAGTTTAGATACTTCAGGACACGGTACTTCTCCTTATCATTTTGGATTCTGTGGTAAGTACTACACCATGGTGTAGGTAGGTACATGACAGAAACAGTTTCTCACTTAATGGTAGCTTGGAAACAAAAAGAAAGACCAAAGAGGCTGGAGTCCCAGTTTCCCATTCAGGAGCATAACCCCCAGTGATCCAACTTCCTCCTGCTAGATCTCACCTGCTAGTGGTTCTCTGACTCTGAGAATATCTTTGGGCAAGTCAACATTCATTCAACCTGTGGGAGGGTGACAGTTGGCACAGTAACCATAACCTGCCCTAAAAACCAGCCAACAATTTAAGAGAGACTTAGTCCGTGGATTTTACTCATCCATCACTATCATTTTTGCTACAGCTTTTCCCCAGTCCAGAACCTGCTGCTTACTGCGGTCACCCCATGAGTTTGTTGGGGTGGGAGGTGGGGTGGGGAACCAGGCTGAGTTTGTCTCACATTTGCTTTCACGAAGTAACCAGATACTCTCAGATCCCACCTGGACTGACTTCTTCAAACATTTGGTTTATGTATATATTTTTATCACTGTTTTTTTTTTCATTACTTGGCAAAGAAATTAATGAGCTAATGAGAAGATAGAAGCCTTTGCCCCATGAGAAAACCCAAAAGCCTTTGCTGTTTAATTTATTGAGCCCATCTCAAGATTGTTCAAATAGATAGGAAGCTTTTTTCTTGGCAAACAAGTAGACTTGATCCTACACCAGTCTACAGAGAGGGAGACACTGGTATGGATGAAAACAGAACTGTCTGAGATATTTAAGTGCTATCTGACCAAACCTTAGGCATTTGCTAAGAGTGACATGGTCTTGAGACTATGAAAGAACTTAGGAATTTGAGATCTAATCAGAGTACAGATCAACCCAAGAAGGTATGAGCATTGCTTTAGAATTCCTTGCGTAGGTCAGTAGACTGAGCCCAGAGAAGCCAAACAAATTTAACACCTTCCTAATGAGTGACTTATGAGAAAGGCATTCTGAAGAGTTGCACTCCACAGAACAAAGTCTACAAGAATATTTCTAAACTCTGAAGCCAACAATTAAGAAGTCATACACAGGACCTGTTGTTTCTTAGAAGCAGATGGAAGTCACTTGTGTTTCAAGAATGTCACCTGCAATACAAGAATGCTGAAGAAGGTCATCAAGATTACTTCAGATTATAGCAGGGTCCTTAGGTAGACTGAGTGTCTCATTTCTGTCCACACACAAGTGAGTAACCTGGTTACCCAGAACCACTGTTGGATTTCCTACTATGGAGTATATTTTCAATGCTGGTTCTTCAGTCAGGAGCTAATGAGAGGATAGAAGGCATATCTATTATGTTACTAACTGATCTCTCTCTCTCTCTCTCTCTCTCTCTCTCTCTCTCTCTCTGTGTGTGTGTGTGTGCGTGTGTGTGTGTGTGTGTGTGTGTGTGTGCACCCCAGAAAGAAGGTATGGGATCTCCCTGAAGTTGAGGTATAGTTGGCTGAAGCTCCCTAACATGGGTTCTAGGACCCCCTAAAAGAGAAGAGAGAACTATTAACTACTGTGTCATTTCTTTGACCTACACCTGGTATTTTATCCCAGAGTTCAATGTAAGACATTATCATGTTTTGAGAAAATCAAACCGTACAGAGAGAACGTGGTGGCTCACACAAGTGGCAACCGCAGGCATCAACCACCACCACTGATACCACACAGGTCAGAGAGGGACCCTGAGAACTGGACTTCAGACTCCGAAGGGGAAACCAGGCAGGCAGAGCTGTAAGTTCAAGTCCAGCCTGGTCTATGGAGGGACTTCTAGGACAGCCAGGGCTACACCGAGAAAACCTGTCTTAAAAAACCAAAGAGCAGAAGGAGAGAAGGGAGAACTATAACATCAATTAGTATTTTGGGTTAGGAAGGGACTTGTACACAAGTGACATTTAAGAAAATAAAGCCCGTTAGTGACAGTTTTGTAAATCCACTTTTAACCATGAGAAATGACTTAGACTTGGGATGTTTTATGGTGATATCTAAGTTTATACAGAGTAGAATAAACTCATTTAATGGAACTTCCACTTTTTCTCATAAGCTCAATTCATCAGCTTCCATGCTTTTGCTTACTGTCAGAAAAACAGACATATGAAAAAGAGGTAGATCAAAACTGCACATTCACTTAAACGTGTGGGGTGCCGGGCAGAGCTCATTAACGGGACTAAGCATGATTCAAAGGCTGCTTGGATGCTACTGATAAAAATCTGCTAGGTTTATAAATAGGATAATCAAATGTGTCATCCAAATGTAAAAGCCTTAAAGAGGGTCTTTGAATTTGCGTATTCACTCTAATGGCAAATAATATTATTTGTTACATTCATAATTATTACAGTTACTGAATGTTCAGTGTTAAAGCCCCACTTAAATAATAATGTAGAAGGGAAAGGAAAAAACCCACCCAAGTTATTCTGTATATGAGATCCCCTGCTCTTCTTGCTCAGCTCTTGTCTGTGTCCTCTGGAACCAGCCAGTCCTCAGCTTCTCTGGAAACCGTGAAACCATCACACACCTTGTAGCAGGAGCTGACAAACTCCTGACTTGGCTCTTCTTCATTCATCTCAAGCCAGGAAGCTACAGCACTAGACTTAAGGCTTGGGTTCCAACTACTCCAGTCTCCCAAGAGGCAGGTACCTCGGTTGTTTTTCCAACACTGTATCCCTAGCACCAAGTAAAATGCCTGGACAGTGAAAGCATCCCCAAAGCATGATGGGTAATTCGGCAGGCAAACGGATGTGTACACTGGCACACTATCATGCCTTGGTGTGCCGATGACTAAAAATGAATACATTTGGGTTAATCTTCTAGTTCTCTAAGACAGAAGTCTGGCAGGGGTCTCACTGGCTAGAACCAAGGCTGTGTGGCTGTCCGGGAACTCCAGGGTTAATGTTTCCTTGCCTGTGCAGCTTCCAGAGGCTGTCCACATTCCTCTGCTTACAGGCACCTTCCTTCACCACTGAGGTAGAATGCCCAGTGACCACGTACCAGCAAAATACAGTGTAATTAATCAGTGGAGACAGCACTTCTCCAAACACTTTTATTAGGCCTCCCGATGCCTCTAACTAACACGACTCTGCTAAAAGTATTTATGCAAAGAGGAAAACATTATAAATGTCTTCTGTCAGACAGAATCAGAAAGAAATATGTGAGGAGACCGTGATAAATGTAATAGTGAGCATCCCCTGTGAGTCAAAAGCTCTAGGAGGAAAGATGTCGGTTTCTTGCTTTATTCTTTCTTTCATTTTTTAAAGCTTTCTGTTTGATTTTAGGTTTTTGACACAGGGTTTCTATGTAACCTTGACTATCGTGCAACTTGCTGTATAGACTATGCTGGCTTCCAGCTCTCAAAGATCTGCTAGCCTCTGCCTCCTACATGCTTGGATCAAAGGCATGTGCCACCACCTCCTTTTAAGACTGTGTCTTAAAAGAAGCCTTAATGGGCTATTTTACTGTTTTCTAACCTCATCTGCAGATGAGATGCTTTTCCACAAAAGAACTAGCCTAACCAGTTCAGGATAGCCAAGGAAGCCAAGGACCTGACTCTGGAGAGGAGACCATGGGACCACAGTGGCACACAAGCAGTGTGAGGAGTTTGAGGGCAGAGGGCACCACGGCCAACTTTACTGTGTTTGAAAATTCAACTGAAACACACTCAAAGCACTCTGCACAGCAGGACCATGACATAAACAATGTTTATTGTATCTGTTTAGAAAAAAGATGACCAGAAAGGAGTTTAGTTGTGAATTCCCACAGAGCCCAGCGCAGGGATTATTCCCTGTCGCTAAACTTCATCTTAAGGAAACCCTTGGCATTAAATAGCAAGATGAGTCTCCACAGTACCAGGGCAATGAAGTTTGGTTAAAACTTCTATAGGTGACACTCTTGCAATAAGTCTGATGGCCAAAGCACCCACAAATATCCATAAAGTATTTATGTGTATGATCTGGGATATTTCTGTAATAATACTAGGTATGTCCAAAGAGAAACTTGTAAACTGTGTAAAAGCAGCAGTGAAGTTCTACAGCCTGTACACTTTCTGTACAAGAGCACATGTATGAAACTGACTTCTGTCCTTGACAGAGACAAGGAAGATAAGGAAAAAGGGCATTTAAGAAGCATGCACTGTTAATCTTATCAACAAAAAAAAGCAAAGCCAAACATGACTAATTACTTTGCCTCGATCAATAAATAATCTCAAGTGTGTGCTTGGTGTACCAACAAGAACCTAGCCATGGGTTAAGTTAAATAAACTGCAATGTCCTGCTGCTAACACATTACCAACTTATGGAGTTTAAAAATATTGTGTGTGTGTGTGTGTGTGTGTGTGTGTGTGTGTGCGCGCGCGTACATTCAGATGCCCCCTGAGGATAGAAGAGAACATCAGAATCTCTAGGTCTAGAGTCATAGGCATGTGGTTGTGAGGTGCCTGGCATGCTAGGAAGTAAATCACATCGTTTGGTCTTCTGAAAAAGCTTCTACAGCCCCCAACTTGTAGACTTTAGAAACCACATACAGAGAGATTATTTGTTTGAAATTCTCAAAGGAATTTGAACATTTCTTTTTGCATGTGTGGAGCATGTGTGCGCTCATGTACAGGCACAAGTGTGTGTACAAGTGCATGAGCACAGTGTGTGTGTACAGTGTGTGCATACATTTCTCTCTTACCATTTTCTCTTGGGAGGACAAAATTAAAACATTTTTTAAAATACAATTTCTAAAGCAGATTCCATCAACAGCACAGCTGTAGTCATATTTCAGATCCTTGCCCAGAACGGAGACGCCATCGAAGCTTCAAAGAGCTTGAAGTGAACGCCTCTTCTGTTGGTGCCTTATATGTATTGAGATTTCATCAACAGAAATCTCAAAGGCTGACCAGATCCTGAAAGTCCAGCACATACCACACGCTGTGTCAGGAGAAACCTTCTGTATTTTTCTGAGCTTCTATTAGCAAGATAACTATAAAGAGGAAGCCAGGGATTCAACACAGACAAAAAGTTCCCCTTCCCCGGCCTGGAGGGAACAGTAGTGAGGACCTAGCATAGTAATAAAGTTCACTGCCTCAAGTCACGTGAGACAGAAGTGACAGGAATCCCAGACACTTCTGGGTACTTCTGTAATCCCAGGGAATGAACATCCCTCCAAGAAAAATGTGTCCACATCCCTGCCTCTGTCTACTATAAAGCAGATATGGTCCAGTCACACATCCCTGCTCATGACACAGTATACTGACCCCAGCACAGCCTTCCCTAGAAGCCAAGACACTTATGACACAGGCCATTCCAGACACAGCTCTGAGGTATGTGAGTCCTGCCCACTACTGATCCTTCTGTTCTGAGCTATTCCATCGCCTTCTGAAGGGATCCACTTGTGTTCAGTCTGCAAACACATGCCACTGGAAATTAACAGTGCAAGATCCTATGTGCAAATATTTGCAAACATTTTTCTTGAGCAATACACATTTTTAAAATTCAAGTGAAATCCAGGTACAGTCCAGGTCAGCTGCTGCCAGCCAGCCTCTCATATACACAACAGAAAAGTGGTCGGTTCCTGAAACTGGAGCAAGAGTAAGGCACCAGTGACTGAGAAGGTTCATTCCCAGAGTCTGGGAGGAAGCCTAAGACAGACATGCTGAGAGGCTTAATGCAAGACAGGGCTGCGCCAGCCTTGTCGGGTTTCCTAGACCAAATCCCACAATGTAGACAGCATGTGATATCTGGGCATACATAAGAATGAACCTTTGCCCACCAGTAGAACAATGCTTTCCCAGAAACTCTTCAATTAAAGTGATGAGGCCACATTCCCAGTACCATGTGTGATACGGGCTGCAGTTGACTTCTGTGCTATACAGAACCTCTACTGCGTTTCTATCCATTGGCTTTTGCCTCATACGATCATAACGGGAACTGGAGAGGCTAGTGCGTCTCTGATGCTTGTGTAGCATTATATACTAGGAACATCAGGCAGTCCAATATGATGAGGAAGGCCCAGAGATGAGGATCCAGGTGAATCAGGCAAGGCTGGAAGTCAAGAGAACAGTGGCATGAGGAGCTGGTCACAGACACCAGAGTGTGGAGGTCAGCAGGTGTTTCCCAAGGGCATGAAGACTTGGCTTGTGCCCTAAAAGAAATAAGGCAGTATTGCCCAATGCATGAGCCCCTTGGTAATCCATGGAGGCAGAGGGGTGTCCTCAGCTGAGGGAAGCACAGTTCAGCTCTGAGTCCTCTTGGCTACCACTTGCCACATCTTCTAGTTCCAGTTCATCAGGACTATCGAGGATGCTGGGCTCACTGGAGCATTGGCGGTGTGGTGGTGGGAAGCTGGGTGGCAGGAGCAGGTGCTTGTCCTCACTGCCAGCCTCCTCCCCCAACCCTGAGTGCATCATGGTGGCCATAGCCAGCAGCTGGATGTCCGAGTGGGCATTGGCCACTGTGTGCCGTCGGACACTGCCACACTTCTCCAGGTACGCCTCTCCTTCCTGTTCTGTTAGAGGGGTCAAGACCATGTCATTCAGAGGCCGTCCACCCGTGGACATCAGAGAGGTATAGTTCAGGACAGTCACTTTGGGCCGGATCCTGGAATGCCTCCTGGCTGCAAGAGAAAAGTCAGTACAAGTTTGATTGGGGAATAGAAACAGTGACCAGAAGCTTCTCCTGGAAGAGGAAGGGAGAAACTCAGCCACTGGGAACGGCTTTAGGTGGCGCTCTACTGAATGCAATGGAGAATAGGGCCATCCAACTGTCAGGCAGCTTTACCTGTTCACACCAGATCCTATATCAGGTCAACCAGAAGCCTACAGTAAATGCTCAACTAAAACTTTTCCTGAGTAGAGTAAATGTGCAATGCTTCCCTGCCCCACTTCCTGGTGCTGTCCAAGCTTCACCGAACTGGCCTTTCATTTCATTTTAACCATCTTCTCATTAAAAAAAATATATTTATGTATGTGAGTACACTGTCGCTGTTTTCAGACACACCAGAAAAGGGCATCAGATCCTATTACAGATGGTTGTGAGTCACCATGTGGTTGCTGGGAATTGAACTCAGGACCTCTGAAAGAGCAGACAGTGCTCTTAACCAATGAGCCATCTCTCCAGCTCAAACCATCTCCTCATACAACATACACATTTGTCAGGGCTTCAGAACGCTACTCAGGAGGTGCTGTCTGCAGTGTTGGGAGGGCTGGGGAGGGTGCCTCAGTCAGGAAAGTGGTTGTACTGCAAGCCCAGGGACCTAAGTCCAATCCCAGGACCAAGCAACGAGGCCAGCTGCAGTGCCTTGAGTTTGGCAATCCAGAGCTGGAGACAGGCAGGCAGAACATTGGCACAGGCTGGCCAGCCAGCCTACCCTCCTTGGCAAGCTCCAGGCCAGTGAGGGACTCTTCTCTAAAAGCAAAACTGGGGAACTCAAACCAGAAACCAAACAAACAAACAAAGAAAAAAACCCAGGGACCGGGGAGACTGGTTAGTGGATAAAGCAGGACAGGAATTCAGATCCTTAGAACCCATGCAAATGCCAGGTGAGTATTGTGGCTACTCTGTAAGTCCAGCACTCAGAAGGCAGACACGGGAGATCTCTGGAGCAAGCTACCTAGCTAGACTGCCCTGGATCAGGGAGCTCTGGGTTCAACTGAGACACCCCAGCTCCAAGAAAAGCCAGGAAGGGTGCAGAGACACAGGAACAAAGCAGTGACCAATATCACAGTAAAGAAGCGGATGAAGGACAGGAGTGAGAACGGCAGCAATGAAAGTGGAGATGTCCATGGGCTAGAAGCACCAGTTACTAAAGCTACAGAGCTCATGGGATGGGCTGTGGAGGAACAGGACACAGGATGACTTGAGCCAGCATCCTCTGAACTCAGAGAATAAAAGGTCCACCCCATCCCTCTGGTGCTCAACAGGAAGCTGGCTGGTGTGCCAGAGAGGGAATGAGATACGGAATGGCAATGAACAAGAAGAATGAATTTATGAACAACCCCTGCACCCTCAGAGACACACACTGCTATAATGTTCTCGCATCATAAAAATGGATACTTCTAAAACCAAAGCACCAGAAGACCTCATGGCAGCAAGGACCTAGCTGAGGGACCATCCTCCAAACAATGTCCCTAGGAACAACGTATTTCTCATACTACTTTTACAGCCAAGCACCATGGGTTGGCTGTAGGGAAACCGTCAATCAGCCCAGCAGGAGCTGGGCCCATGTTGAGAGGACATATACTAGAAGCCAATATCTGGACCTGAGGGAAAGCGGCCATCTGCAAAATGGGGTGTGTGCAGAAACAGCTGGAGAGAAGAGAGGATCTTTCCACTTTCAGCTGTGAACATTGACTCCCGGGAGCTGGGGACATACATCTTCTAGTTGGGGAGGAGGTCTACAGAATGAGCCAACGCCGGTAAGAGACTGAGAATTTATATAAGACTAAAACCAGGGCAGACAGATTAGCCAGGGTGGGCAGCCCAGGAAGAGAAGAGAGCCGAAGCAGGGGCTGGGCCTGGAGAGGACACAGAAATTGAGGAATGCAGACTCAACTTGTGCAGCTGAGACACACTGTCTCTCTGGCTGAGGGATTTTCAGGGGTCTCAACTTGCTGGAAGGAGCCCAGGAGAGGTGTCTGAGGGTTTCCTGGGCATCAACTGTCACTGTGAAATCAAGTGCTTGAAGGGTTCTACAGGCATCGAATTAACAAAAGGCCACTTCGGCTGTGGCTGGAAAAGAGCTGAGAATTGAAAGCAGAGTAGGACTGGGCCAGCATTGTGTGCACGCGAGTACGAGTGGGTGATCATGTAGAGCCTTAGCCTTCAGCAAACACGTCTAGAGCTATGCTATGCAAAATGCACTTGACTGTTGAAAATGAGTGTAACGTGGACTTGATAGGGGAGGGGAGAAGTCTGGGTCTACACACATAGGAGGGTGGAGCCCAGCTGAAGCACCTGGCTGGGTGCCTAGCTGGGTACTGTACCCCAAAGGAGATGCTTCATCAACACCAACTCTCGTGCTGTTCTGCAGAAGATGAACACGAAGTCTACAGTCACAATTACGTACAAAGCCAAGACTCTCGTCTGGGACCCACAGCAGACCTCCTGCTTTTAGAGTTGCAGGAAAGGCACATTCAAGAAAAACTTCTGGTCAAGAGGAGAGCATCTCTGGCCTGCTGGGGGACTCAAGTTTCAGTTGTGCAGAATCTAGGGCCTGGTCCTAGGACGAGTCCCAGGAAATCAGGGTCATCTCTAAGCCATGCTAAAAAGATAGGCAGATCATCACTGCGTTAGAAACTAGAGTTTCCTATCGAGAAGCCCCTCCTCTGACACAATGCCCGAAGTTCAGCTGGGTCTGCCTACCATTCCAAGAAAGCTGTAATTTTCTTGCGCTCTTTTTGTTGTTATTGTTGTTTGTTTGTTTGTTTGGTTTGGTTTTCTTGTTTGTTTGTTGATGTTTTGGTTTGGTTTTGGGGTTTTTTTTTTTTTTTTGTTTTTTTGTTTTTTTTTTTGGTCTTTTGTTCACTTTCTTTTAGACGCTGACTAAGATACAAGAATGCTTTCCACGGGTCTCCTTACTCTTTCTCTACCATGTGGTCGCTTGCTACGGCACGCTGTACCCCATTCCAGTAACTCAAACCGTGGGCCCTGTCCCCTCCCAGTCTTTCTCCTCCAGACAGCTGCTCAGATTTATACTGTGCCTGTTTTGGTGGGGTTTTTTTCCTTCTTTTTAATATTTAAATCTTCTTTGAAATTCCATACCCTGTGTTTTGATCATATTCACCTCCAGCCCCTTTTCCTAATTCATGCCAGACCCACCCCTCATCCTCCTACCCAACACACCCAACACCGACTTTGAATCTTTTCTTTTGGTGGGGGTTTTCTTTTGTTTCAGAGACAGGGTTTCTCTGTAGGGAGCCAAATTCGGATGCCATTACAAGATGGCGCTGGCTCCCTCACGGTTTGAGGTAAACAACTCCATATATAGTAATGCTCTTGTCAGCTAAGGCGCTGCACCCTGCTCATGCACAGTACATAACCTGTCTCCAGCCAATCCTGAGGCCTCTGGTGTCAGCAGACTGGTGACAACCAATCATGGCAAGCCCCGTATGCGCTTCTCCCTATATAAGCGGACAGCTAAGGTAGTTCGGGGCCCCTCGCTTCCTGCTCTCCCCTTCAACCAAGAGGCTCCCACAATAAAGCGTGATCTAAAAAGAATCCTCTGGTGGTGGTCGTCTTTCCTCGCTAGTCAAAGAGCGCGCCGCATTTCTCTGTGTAGCTGTGCTAGAACTCACTCTGTAGATTGGGCTAGCCTTGACCTCGGAGCTCCCCCTGTGCTAGCTCCAGAAGGCTGGGATTACAGACATGTGCCACCACCGCTGCCAAGTCCTTTTTTCCCCAATAGAAGCTTTTCATTTCAACTGCAATAACGTTGTCCTTCAACTTCCTCTTAACATGAGTTTATTAATGAGACTAAGAACCCCAAGACACAAGCTTGGTTTCCCTGATATCAATGTGAAAAATGTCAGATACCAAGGGTATCCTGGAAATCCAGATAACTCTGTGTGTGTGTGTGTGTGTGTGTGTGTGTGTGTGTGTGTGTGTGTGAGAGAGAGAAACAGAGACAGTGAGACAGAGACAAACAGATGTATTATGAGTAGATGCATATGGAGGCAAAAAGTTTGACATCTGCATTTCTCTCAACCACTTCTCCACCTCATTCTTCTGAAACTGGCTCTCACCCTGAACCAGGGCCTCACCAATTCAGCTGAACTAACTGGCCGACGAGCTCCGGGGATGTTGCTCCTGGGGTTAAAGGGATGCCACCAGGCCCAACCAACATGGATTCTGGGGTTAGGCTTTAGTCCTTACCCTGGGAAAGCATTTCACTGACTAAAGCATCTTCACAGACCCTAGAGAGAGGCCTTGAAGGAAGAGAATTTGAGACAGCTGTGCTACTAGGGACTGGTTTATAGACTCTAGACACAGACTTTTCTAGGGTCTGGGAACATAGAAAAATGTCTCCCATGCCTTGCAGTTTCAGGGAAGGACAGACAAATCACACAGCATGACATGGGGTTTGGGTCCAGGGAAAGCTGAGTAGGTAATCCTCACACCTGCAGGAGGGGGGAAGAAGGAGACAAGCTACTCCCATAATACACCTCACAGCCCGCCTGGCCCCACCCTCTGTGCTCTTTCTTCTTCCTGCTCTGCCCCAGCAGAAGACCAGAGCTGGTGCTCAAGCCCCAGGCATCTCCAAAAAGGTAACTAACAACCAGACTACACAGCTGAGCCCTGACCCTTGTAGGCACCACGGGCCCCAGCCTTTCCACCCTCCTCTCTCACCCTGCAGGGACTTGCAAGAGAGGCCTATGGTTTGGCAGCCAGTGCTTCCTTGATGAGCTGCCAGTCATCAGAGCTAATCCTCAGAGAAGTCAGCGGCATGGTGTCTCCCTCAATCAACCCCACTGCGCCCTTTGGGAAGCCTGCAAACCAGAGGCGGAGACCCAAGCTGCCAGTCAGCCCCCCATTCTTAGTCTCTGCTTTTTCTCCCCTTCTTCTTTGTACTGGGGATAGCAGGATCATGTTACCAGGGGAAATGGAATCTCCCACTGAGCACTCACTGAGATTGGCTTCCTAGGAACTCCTGAGACCTAAAGTCTGGGCTTTCCTTGTAATTAGGCACTTTTGCAGAGAGAGGCTGGTCTGCCACCTTACCTTCCTTGACTTTCCTTTGAAAGCCTTTATTCCTTCCTCACAAGTCCCCAACCAAGTCAGGCATTGATTTCTGTGGAAGCCAACAACTGCAGTTTTGTTTTTTTTCCCCCCAGACTCCCAGAGAGGCAAAGCCAGGGTGAAGCAGTCTTTTGTTGGGGACTGGCTCTCCCAATAAGCCTTTGATCGGCTCCCAGAATGCCCCTGCCATTGTGGGCTCCTGCTCTAGTCTAGAACCTGGGAAGGCCCACAGGGCTTTTGTCACACCGAGGAGGTAGCTCAGCAGAGGACCCCAGGGGTACAAAGTAGTGAGGAGGTGGGAGGATGGGGAGGTGGGCTTTGCAGGTGAGGAATCCAGCCTTTGCTACAGGGGAGGGACTGTGAGAGCCTCAAAAAAATCCCAAGTAGCTTAAGGTAACTTGAAAGATAGCAATCAAGCTGGGCTTCCACATAGGCTGTGTGGTGTGTGGTGTGTTTCTGTCTGTCTGTCTGTCTGTCTGTCTGTCTGTTGTTGCTTTTATTTACACTGCTACCATCCTTACCTGAGTCTTCCTTTGTCCTCTTATAATAAAAAAAGGTGAAGCTCTGGAGGTGAGGGCTTGCACACATGTGCGCGCGCACGCACACACACTCCATTTGGTACCTTAGATAGGATCACTTTGTTCTAAAGCAAGACTCCTGGGCCTGGTCCCAGTCCAGATTGAGCAAGACCCTGCCTCAGCATCTCTGAAGTCCAGGAGGATACACAGCAGGGATACAGGGCAAGTATTGGCTTACAGACAATTCAGCTAGGCTCCGCCCAACAACTGCCAAGCAATAAATAGCTTCCCTGATCAACCAGAGCCATTACTACCTGTGTGTGCCTCAGCCAGGTGTGGCAGAATATAAGGGAACTGCTCACTACCTCAGATCTCTTCTTCCTCCTGTTCCTCCTCCTCCTCTCTCTCCTCCCCCTTCCTGTGTGCTTCCAGGTACCCTTTCTTTCTGCCCTTCTCTATCTGCCCCCTCCAGTCTCTCCCCTTTCACATACCTGCTCCCTTCCCTTCCTAGTAAACTTTCTTTAGTTTACTAGGTCTGTCACATAGCATGATTTCGCTGGGCAACACCATGGCAGGGGCCTCCTGGGTAGCCCTTACTCCACCACACTGTATTGCAATTTATATTCATAGCAGCAAGTCTCTACTTTTTTTTTTTTTTTTTTTTTTGGCCTGCAAAGCTGGGGCATTTCTCAGACACCCTAAGAGTAAGGGAAAACGCCACCCTCCTTGGGCCATGCACATCTGCCAAAGTCTGGACAGGAGTGTGCAGCACTGCCACTGGCTGAGTGGCTTTTCAGATGACAGGCCCTGCCCCCCAGGCTGCCTTGACAATCTCATGCTGCTCTGGGCTCCGGTGAGACACAGCACAGCCCTGCCTCAACTAAAAGGCTCTCTCGTGACCTTATTGCAACTCTTAAAATGTTTTCGTTCTCCACTCATAAAAAGTTGTGTGTATATATGTGTGTCTATGTGTGGGTATGTGCACCTATGCGCACCTGCACACACAGGGTTAGAGGTAGTGTGATCTCCCTGGAGCTGGACTTACAGGGGCTTGTACTGGGTTCCAGAAACTGGACTTGGATCTTTTGTGTATTTTTTAAATTTGGGTTGGAGACAGAGATAGCTCCTCTTAGAATTCTCAAATCTACTGTGACAGGGTTTCTCTGTGTAACCCTGGAACTCAGTCAACAGATCAGGTTGGCCTTGAACTCAGAGATCCACATCCCTCTGCCTCCAGAGTGCTAGGATTAAGGACATGAAGTGGGAGCGAAAGAGGTGGGTTTGCAGTGAAGAGCACTGTCTGCTCTCCCAGAGAACCCACATTCCAGTCACTGCAGTACATGATGTCTCAGAACCACCTGTCACTCCCGAGCCAGGGGAATCAAAGCCTCTTCTGCCCTCTTCAGGCATCAGACACAAATGCACACACATACAGGCAAAACACCCATACACACAAAACAATAAAGCAATTTTTAAAACATGAAGGATTGAGAGCTGAAGGCAGCGAAGAAGCAGGTTCGCGCTGAAGGACCGGAGGTTCAAGGTCACCCTTGGCTACATGGTAAGGTTGAAGCCAGCTTGGGCTACAGAAGACCCTGTCTCGAAAAGTATTGTTCTTTATTAAAGACATTCTATAAGCACAAATTCAAAGCCAACTATTTGAAAACCACTTGTTCCCCAGATGTCTCACCTGTATGTGAGACCACGGATTTCAACACACTTGTTTTGTTTTCTCATTAATCTGGTACAGAGATCTGTTTCAACTAAGAGTTTTTGGGGGTTGAAGTCAAATGTTTTTTTCTTCCCCTACGTTGGAATTCTTGGCATAACACCACTCACCTTCTGGCATTCTTAGATCTCCCTGTGTCCCCATCCCTGAAATGACAGGAGCCCAGACAGTAATAAGGAAGGTAGGATCCATGGAGACTGAGCCAATACAACATCCCGCTTAGGGAAGAGGCAGAGGGCAGGAGACTGTCTTCCTTCAATATCTTTCAGATTTATGTGAAGGGAGCAAGGAAGAGATCAGAGATGGAGCCCGTGGGCTGACCTGGGAGTCAACTGAATGGAGCTGCCTCCTCCAATCTGTGGCTGCTATGGTAAAGCTAGTATCTCCAGAGAAACAGGACCAGGGCCAGGAAAACAGCCATTAGAGGGCTCAGCCTCTACACAAAGAGGCCCAGGAAGCTCAGCTACAAATCCATCACAGCAGGATTAGGGGCAAGCAAGTGTAATCCAGGTGATGTACCTGCACCTTTCTGAGAGTGCAAGCTGCCCGGAGTACAGCAGCCGGCAGCGGCCTAACAAGCATGTTCAAATACCTGCTGTATTTCTGCAGAGCTGGACATCAGGCCCCAGTGCAGATGCTGAAGACAGAAGCAAGCAAGCAAGCATCTGCTTTGTAAGGTCTTACATCTTAGGAAATGACGGGGGAATCTTTATCAAAAGTCTTTCACGGGGCTGTTTCTACCAAGGCCATGTTTGTTGGGAACTGTTCTATAGTATATTGTACTATGACATTGGAGGTTTCTACCGAGACTGTGCTCTCACTGGGAGAAGGAGCAGGTCTGACTCACCTCTAGATTCTATACAGAGGCTAAGACACTGCTTGGTACTGCAGTAGTATTATACCCACCCAAACAGGAGGCCCCAGCAGAATCTATTCCCAAACCCAGGACCTGTCCCTTGCAGTGGAAGACCTTGTAGTACTTATGGAAATAGAGTAGGGACAGTAGAGGAAAGATCTGACTGCAGGGCTGGAGAGATGGCTGAGCAGTTTAAGCACTGGCTGCTCTTCCAGAGGTCCTGAGTTCAATCCCCAGCAACCACATGTTGGCTCTGTAATGGGATCTGATGCCCTTTTCTGGTGTGTCTGAAGACACCTACAGCGTACTCATATAAATAAATAAAAATAAATCTTAGGGAAACAAAATCTGACTGTAAAAGTGACATGGTGGCTTCCCGTGGCAAGCTGTGTCAAGGGAAGAAATATCATGGGTGGGCATATCATACAAGTGGCAGGTGTTGGAGTGACTAGTTTTATGTGAACTTGACGAAAGTCATCTGAGAGGAGGGAACCTCAGAAAAAACATGCTTCCATAAGACCTGGCTGTAGGCAAGCCTGTGCGGTACTTTCTTAATCAGCTGTTGACAGGGGAGCACCCAGATCACCGTGTGTGGTTTCATCCCTGGACTGCTGGTCTTGGGTTCTAGAAGAGAGCAGGTTGAGCAAGCCATGGGGAACAAGTCAGTAACCAGGACCACTCTATGGTCTCTGCATCGGTTCCTGTCCTGTTTGAGTCGCTGCCCGCACTGCTCTTGATAATAAACTGTTCTGCAGGACTGTGAGTGAAATAAACCCTGTCCTCTCCAACTTGCTTTTTGTCATGGTGTGTCATCACCGCAACAGGGAGCCCAACTAAGCAGGTATAATAAGAAAATACAGTTTCTGGGCTTAGGTACAAAAAAAAAAAAAAAAAAAAAAAACTAAGGAGAAAGATCAAAGCCATTGGTCAAAGGTGTAAGTGAGACAGGCATTAATTACTACAGAGGTTGGGACCAGTTTCTGAGGAAGGTTGGTAGAGGGGCAGGGATGCTGCCACAGGGCCTCAAAACTTCTGTAACTAACAAACCAAGATTTCCACTGGCCTTCGCTAGAACAAAGTGCTGGGTAGACAGACAATCAGTGAGCCACACTTCATAACAGGCGCCATTATCCCCAACCCCCAGACTTCAGAGCTGAGTGCTTCTTACCCAGTGAGTATGTGGGGCCTGAGCAGCTGCGGTCCCCACTGATGCCGAGGAAGGGAGACACCACCTGCTTCACCAGCTCTTCCAGCTGCACATAGCCCTCACTTGGGCCTGTGGGCTCGTGAACACTCTACAAATGAACACCCAGGACAGATGAAGGTCAATGAAAAGTGTCAAGGCAACGGACATTTGTCAATACCTGTCAATGACCCTCCTCTGTGCACAAGGCAGTATGGCCACAGTCGGCCTCCCTGTGGTCAGAATGAAGGAAACAGGCCACAAGCACTGGGCACTTGTCCCAAGTCAATAGATGAAAATGGGAGAGGACAGAAAATGGAGACAAGGCTGGAGGTGGGAGAAGGGATAGACACAAGATGTGGAGCTGGATGGCTCTCCTAGGGACATGGGGACATGAGAACATGGTTTACATGGAGCCTTCTGGGACTGAAGGGTTAAAGTTGGAAACATGAGAGGTCGAGTTTGGTAGAAGCCCCGAGGACAGGTAACTGGTGCTTCCTGAACTCCAGATTGCAAATCCACTTTGCCTGGATGCACCACAATGGGGCAGATGTACAAGGCTCTAGGTAAGCCCCAAACCCTGCGTCCACAGGAGAGAGTGATGTAGACTCTAGCCAAATCAGCCACTCCCTAAGTCCCTCCCTTGCGCGCGCACACACACACACAAACACACACACACACACACACACACACACACAGCATTAGAAAAACAATGATCTTTGAGGTAAACGTATGGGAATCTGGTGGTTGGATCCTGGGCCATTTAAAAAGAACAGAACAAAGGAGAGAGGCGTGCGAAAATAAAGACACACGTTGAAACCTTCTTCCCGGTCCTGGCTCCTTTGTGGTCCTGACTCCTTCGTCCTCTGTAAGCGCTTTGTCCCAGAGCCTTATCGCAGGCTCTGCACTTTTCTAACAGGCAGACAGGGGTTTATGGCCCTGGCCAGCAGGGCTATAATCTGAGCACCGGACTGAGTCCTGGCCCTCCAGAGTTCACAGGCCTGGCGGCACCCCGCTGGGATTCCTTCCCCACGCCTCCCAACCTGAACTCCTGTGGGCCAGGCAGAGTGCACCAGAAGCAGCCTTCCCTGGGACCTGCAGTGTGAGGAGCTACCTTCCCCAGAGGAAGAGAGCGGGAACCCCCTCCCTCCAGACCGATTGAGTACAATAGAGCCTTTCATGTGGAGCAGCCCTCATTCCTCAGCCCCTCTGCCAGGTTTCCTAGCAAAACATAAATAACAGGTTTTCCTGGCCCTTTACCAAATAAAGATGCAGGGCCCTGAACTGAAAATCTGTAAGAATGTTGAAAGGGAGATGAGTGTCTATTAAAACAGACACTGAGAGACAAGTGGATCTCTAAGTTCAAGGCTAGCCTGGTCTACAGAGCAAGTTCCAGAACAGTCAGGGCTACACAAAACCCTTATACATACATACATATTTACACAATACATAGTTACATAAATATATATACTTACACACATACATACACACTTACATACATAGTTACACACATATAGTTGCATATATACACACATATACATATATACACACACATATATACTTACATGCATACATACTTACATACACACATACATATATACTTACATACATACATACACACATACATACTTGCATACACACATACACATACATACACACATACACACATACATATTTACATACATACACACATACATACTTACCTACATACATACACACATATACACATACATACTTACCTACATACATACACACATATACACATACATACTTACCTACATACACATGCATACATACAAAGTTTAGGAAGTAAATCCAGAAACGGGGCCTTTTAAGAACAAGAGCTGGGTTCACTCAGGGCAGTGTAGGTGGCATCGTCCTAACTCTCACTCTAAAGGTGAGGGGCGGTGAAGCCCAATGATCATCCCACCCCCAGAAGAGTGTGAGCTCACCCGCACAGCATGCAGGCATTTCACAAAAGCCCTGCATGAGAACAAACACACAGGCCTCCCAATAACCAGGACAGGTCCCCATTCCAATGGCTACAAATAAAAAGCAGGAGGTTTAAGAAACTTGCCTGGTACAACACAGCCAGTAGATGACAGGAACAAACAAGTCCCCATTGGGCTGGAACCCAAGCTATGTGGCTCTGAGCCATGTGATTGTCACTTACTCGTTACCAGGTTAGAAAACAGAAAACACACAGAAAAGTCCAGAACAGGAGGAAAGGAAGACCCTGAACGTGGTTCTAGGTGTGTCTCTGCACCACAGCACAGTAGAGTCCTCATGAGGGAAAAGTCCTGGGTAAAAGCCAGGTGGGAAAGACCCAGAGGCCAGGGAGGGACAAGGGCCTGGGCGGGGAAAGGAGACTCCGGGGTCTCTGCTAAGCCAGAAAGATTATCTCCACAAATTCTCAAAATAGATCCTGAATGGTGTCCCTTAAAAGGCTAAAGCTCACCACAGCCCCAGAGTCGTCTGCTGAGTGAAGAAAGTGGGCCAACTCCTGCAGACCAGGGATCTGTGATTGAGATGATGTTCCCAAGTAAGTGGGCTTTTCCTTGGTCCTTTCTGGCTACGCCAAATGAGACGCAGGTGCTGGGTGTCTCGTGACTTAAGGAAACGAGAAGCCTGAAAAGAGGCTACAGAATATAAGCAGAGTTTGCAGTCTGGGACTAGAAAGGGAAGGGAATAGACAGATGTGGAGAAAGTGACTATCTATCGAAAAGAGCTTGACTGGTGTTGGAAACAGGCGTGGCGATTCTCCACACCCTGTTCCAGCCCCACCCTCCCTGAGCCCAAGCAGCAGAATCCTTAGTGTTGGAAAGGAGCATGGAAAGCAAGCAAGCTGCTTGACTCAGGATGACATGTGAAGGCTGGCCCAAACCAGAGGGGAACACTCGAAGCAATAGGAAGGCAAAGGGGCCAGAACCTCAGGGCAGAGTGGTACACGCCATAAAACCACCTTTACTAGGTTTCAAGGTCCAAAAATATTTTTCTTCTTTTATTTCTTCCCTTGATAGTTCTCATCAGCCTCTTCTCTGGCTTTTCCTCCAACAGGGGCATGACAGGAGAAAGAGGTGGCAAGGGGAAGGGGCAAGAGGGATGACAACACAGCTTGCAAGTGTGGCTCTCCAAGGAACATGGCCCTTGAGGACATCCTCAGCTTTCTGTCTCACTGCTAAATCACTCAGCACACCACAGCCTATGAATGACAACTCTTTATGGCCCAGTATGAAATGAAGAAGTTGAGCCCTACATTCAAAAATTAAGAATGTTCAGTGGGAGATGGGAGATTACACAACTAAGCACAGGGCCCTCCAAGATCAATGTCTCTCTCACACCTTGCATCTTGGGTAGGGTCCCATACTCAAGACCTCCCTTATCCTCTGGGTGGGAGGAACTCTCTGCCTAGTAAACAGCATGAGCTGCCCTCGCATTTTTTCAAGAAGGGGGAATTGGCTCAAGGAAGTTTTGAAGACTGATGGGAAAGAGAGAGCTGAAGCCTGAGAAAGGCTTTTTCCTCATATCAGAGTCAGGCCATTTTGGGAACATCAGGCCCAGGTCTCATGTCTCTGTGGAGAATCAGACAATTTACAGTACATTTCCTGTAGCAGGAGTGGGCCCAGAGCAGATTCCCTGAACATCCTATTCAGACTCCAAAGATGCTGCCCCTCAGGCCCTAGAAGACAGATTTGGATGGAGGAAAGAGCTACACTGATTACTACCTTCCTCCCTGCCTTGGCTCTACATCTCCTGAGGGAGAAAGGGTTCAGGAGACCTATTTCCAGGAGGCTAAGAGAGGAAGGATGCCAAGTAATCTGACCATCCTAGAAAGTCTAAGGGTATTTCCAACACCCAGGGGGAGGCAGGAAGGCAGGATGAAAGGCAGAGAGAGCAAAAGATAAGGAAGGGCTGACTGCCCAGCTCACACAGTTTAGTTTATACCTGAGTGAGCTACACCTTGATGTGGGAAAAACAAGAAGATCCACAGTGGGAACTCCTTCCTCACCCAGTTTCTCAGAACCTCAACACAGCCATGGAACTTCTCAGGCTGTGTCCCATGCTTCTAAAGGAAGAGGCTATCATGGATCTCAGGCCAAGAACCTTGGCTTCTTCCTAATTGGCTCCATCACTTTCTGAGCCATGCTCAATGAACATCTACTTTTATGACCAAGGATGCTGATGGCATGAGGAAGAAGCTTAAGATTTCTTCTGATTGCTCTATTCAACAGGGTTCAGTGCAGAAAAACAGTGAGTACCAAGACCCTAGCCCTGCAGGGACCAGGGAGGCCACAGCACCAAGTCAGTATTAGAGCCAGGTTCTAATGTCTAATGGAGGAATGGAGGGGCTGTAGGCCCAGAGACACACTTGAGCAGATTATGTAAGATCAGCTAAAAAGAACTGTATATACACAGTTTGGTGGGTAAATGGGACAGTTCAGAGGAAATAGAAGTTCTGGTACATCTTTAGAGACTTTAAGGGGTGATTCCATGTACCGTTTGGTTGTCTCACACAAAATCTAGAACAACAAAAGGCTTTTTTTTACAGAAACAGGACCTCCTGATAAAGTTTCAGATGGGGAGGATGCTCAAAAGGCAGCTACGAACACACATAGAAAGATGTATGGTGGTTAACCTGGACTCTCACAATGGAAACACTTTTTGGGCAGCATCTTTGTGAGGGCTTATCTAAGTTAGGTTAGGTCAGGTTGGGTTGGGTTGGGTTGGGTTGGGTTGGGTTGGGTTGGGTTGGTTTGGGTTGGGTTGGGTTGAGTTGGGTTAGGTTAATAGAGGTGGGAAGACCCACCCACCTCATGGACACAGCCATTGCCTGGGCTGGGGGTCTCAGGATGCATAAAAAAGGAAGCAAGCTGAACACCAGCATTCATCACTCTCCTTGCTGATACAGATACAGCGTGGCCAGCTGCCTCACCTTCCCTTTACTGTGCCTTCTCTGCAGTGATGACTGTAAACTTAAATAAATGGTTCCCCTTTTAAGTTGTTTTTGTCAGGTATTTTGACACAGCTTAAAAGGGAAGTGACTAATACTGGCTGGGTGTTATAAATGAAAACAGAAACAAAAAGTGGAGCCCAGCTTCCTAACCTCACTCGTAGAATCCTCAGGGGCTCCTTTTCCACACTCCATATTTGAAAGCTAAGCTCTGAATCCACTATTTCAGATGTAAGCTTTGGATGCTTTGCCACGCCCATCCTTCTCTTCCCTTCTACAAAAAGGCGGGATATAGAATGATACCTACCCTTATCTCTAAAATGACCCTTCCTCCTTTCTCATTACAGAAAAGGGGACTATGCAGAGAGATAGCCCCACATAGTTAAAAACACGGTAGTTAGGGGGGATGGGGCTGGTGATATCCCATCCGTTATCAGGAGCAAGATGAGGGACCTGCACACCCACCCACGGAAAAGAGCTCCGCAGGGCACTCTGGTCCCATCTAACCACATCCAAGGTCATGGCTGACTGGGCAAAGGGGATCCCCAAACCCAACCTGTGCCAACCGGGTAGATCCCTTACCTATAGGAGGAAGCAGGATGCTCACAGTTCTGCATCTTAGAATCTTACTGCCTCTTACCAGCTGAGAAACTTCACTCAACTGCATAAGCGTCCTGTTTTTGTTTCCTTGTCGGGATCATGGGAATAACAACAAAGCTGACCTCATAAATGCTGACCTTGGACCGTTTAAGAAAAACAGAACGTTTATAGTCCTTGCGCTGCACCTGGCAAACAACCAGAGCCTGAGCAGTGTTAACTCATCTTCCTGTCGCTGATTTAAGACTGGGATGAGAAGACAGGACGGAGCCATCTGGGTAGTGTCTCCCTGGAAACAAACACCATGGCATGTCACATCTAATCTGGTCCAAATAATTCCACAAACAGAGAAAGACAAAGTCCAAAAGCATCTGGGCAAGGCCACAAGAGACAGCATCAGAGAAAAATAAGAAAGAACGAGTCACACCGAGACCAAGAAGTGGCCAGGGGTCTGAGACCTGGCATGGCCTTGCTTTTTCATGAAGCTCATCTTGGAGTTCGAGGTCTATCTTGACTCAGCTATGGCAGATGCTTTGTCACTGTTTGCAGTCCTTGACATAGTTGGAGAGTGGAGAAGGATATCTACTCTCACTGGCTGGTGCCACAGTGAATGGCTACCTTTGTACTCAAGACTCTGGGCTGGGTGCGGAGGGCACAAGCAGGGGAAGGTTGAGTGTCTGTCTTGACTGTCCCAGACAACAGTGCTCAGGGGGAATGTGGGCACCCAAATCCCACCCGAGGGATGGAGAAAGCCACAGCGCCCAGGAAATCAGTGTCCAGGTTTTCTTCCCTTACTCCACCGCTAGCCCTGAGTACAGCAGTAGGGCAGGTGAAGCAGCTCAGCCACACTGCTCTGCAGTTGACCTCCTCCCCACCTCCACCATGGCAGGACCCATGGCTGATGGCTGCCATAAGGGACAGGGCCCTTGGGAGCTCACCTGCAGAATGAGAAGCATTTGTATGACAGAAGAAGGCAACTTGGACTGTGCCAACAGCAGCAAGTCACCCAGCTTCACCTTCAGCAAGACCAGGTCCCGGAAGCCCAGCAGGGAGATCTGGCGGATGGTCAGCTCCTGTCCCTAGGGAAGGAGACAGGTGGGGGGTTGGTGAGAGGTGAGTGCCTGCTGGATCCCCACCAGCTTCAAGGAGTCCAGGGCAAGTGTTCCCAGTGCACTCCAGACTAGGACAGGCATAGGCGAGGCCTGTGGGCTGTCTCAGATGAAGACCGGGCTCTGGTTTCCTCTGGCATTAAGACAGGGTGTGGCTCAGCCTGCCTATATAATCTGAAAACAATAAAATACACATATAACAGGGGCCATGCTGTCAGGAGATTCCAGTGGGTGAGAAAGATAGGGAAAAGAAAGAGAAAGATCACTGCTCTCTCTACACCAAGGCTGCTTCCTCCACTTCATCTGTTAAATATTTAAGTGCCCACCCTACCATGTCAGGCAAGATCAGACCTTACATGGTTACAGAAGATGCTGGATTCTTACAGTAATCACAAGTAACCAATGAGGAAAAGTAGTGAGGAGTGTCTGGAAGGAGTAAGTAGGAGTGTGACCACTTCAGTGGTTATGATAGCAGACAGGGTATAAAAGTGTCCCGTTGCAAGAGTTTGCTCTGGCTTGACTCTGTGCTGGGCAGGACTCTAAACATTAAGATGTATACGGTAAGTACAATCCCCACAGTTTAGGCTGTGGTGTGTGTGTGCCCCCCAACTCATCGACTGGAACTCTGGGATCTAGAGAGGCATTTTTACATTTTTTTTTGAAGATTTATTTGCATGTATTCATATGTGTGTGAAGGAGGGGATAAAGCCAACTAATCACTCACTGTTCTGATTATAAATATGGCTCGTCCCTGCTCCCAGGACAGTGTTTAAGGTAAGATCAACATTGGAAACAGCAGCAGGAAAGAGGTTCGCTCTCTCCAACACGGGTTGGCCATCCTCCAATCAGCCAACCCCTCTTCAGAGCTTCCACGGTGCTGTCTGTCTGCAGAGATGGAGACTGGAGCCTCCTGGGAGGCCTGGCGGGGCTGTGCTCCGTCCATGTTAATATCTTATCTCTACAATCCTCGATGCCCTCCTCAAAGCACACACCTGAGACCTTGCAATTGATACCTCGAGGTTTTACATTTTACATGTCTATGTTACTAATTACAAAATTGCAAATGGAAGGTGTTGTTACTTGATCTTGGTTAGGCCTTAGAGAGTACATTAGTGCAGAAATAACCATAATCTCTTAGCTCAGGCTGGACCAGAGAAGGGTCTCTGGCTGTCAGCTAAAAGCCAGAGTTCCTTAGGAAGTTAGAGTTGGGTTCCCTTCCATCAAAAGGGACATAATGGCTCTCCATGGACAGGTCCCTGCAGCTGCATATTAAAGCTCATGCTGTTCTCCAGGCTCCTCCAGCATCTCAAGGTCCCCACACTAGCCTCCTGGCTCTTCTGCTAGCCACCATCCTGTTCCAGATCCTTTATAATAGCACACCCCCCTTCTCTCCTATTCTTTCTCGAGATTCTGTCTCTTGCTACTCTACTAGCCCAGCCCATGTCCAATTTGCTTTTCCCTCTCCTCTCTAGACTCTTCCAAATGCCTCTGGATGTTCTCTCTCCTTCTCTCCCTCCATCTCCCTCTCCCTCTCTCTGCCTCCCTCCCCCTCCATCTCCATCTTCCTCTCTCCCACAATTAAAACCTCCGTTAACTGTGGAGCAGCCACCACAGCGGTTTCTTTACTGCACTACTCATGTATAATCTTATTCTTTTCACCACTGAAGAGCTGGGAAGCTGGGGTGCTTGACAGCTAGATAGATAAGAGAGCAAGATCAGTGACTCACTACCTCTCATTACTCAGTTTAGGCCAGGCTACGTAATAATCCAGGATGCTGGGCGCTGACAGAAACCGTCCAGGTTTTGTTCGTGCCCCTTATGTGATATCAGTAGTGAAAGTGTTTTAATTAAATGGTGCAAGGCAGAAAAAGAGGAGGCAGGCAAGGGCAGGCAGACTTTTTGAAACTAGGCTGAATGTCAGCCTGGAGGGAAGAGGACAAAGCCAGGAATAGGAAGGCAACTGTAGAAACCCCCTACCAGCCACCCCAGAACCACTTTGCATAACTGGTCTCTCCAGGAAGCCCCTAGAGGCCCCCCAGGCCCTGGAGGCCTCTCCACTTGCCAGCCATGGAGATGGTAACTCTCTGTTGTTTTGTTTTTGATTTCATTTTTAAATCATCAAGTAATTAATATTTCTAGGCTACTATTCAAACAGTTAGGACTCAATTAAGGCAAGCAGAAGCCACCTTCTGTAGTATTCTTGGTATCCATACAAGAGACCACTCTCCAAAGGCCTATATTTATCTTCTGATTTTTTTTTTTTTTTTTTGTAGATATAAAATTGCACAGTGAACCTTTAAACACACAGAGGCCATAGTCTGCAGGCCTTTATTTAGCTTAGAGCAACCTGGACCTTTTTGCCTATCAGAGCACCGCGCTTCTTCCCTGCCCCATACTACTTTAAGAACACTTAGTAACCCAATATGCAAAAATATGCTAACTGCCATCCCTTCAACTAAAATGCCCCTCCGCATTTTACCCACAACAACTGTGCAATAAACACGCTCATCCATGATTCTCAAACACTTTTGTTGGTGTACTCAGATCGCTACCACTTTCCGGAAGAACACTTTCACCCTCAGCACCTGCCTTTAAACCGGGAGAAATGGCTCGGCATAGTGAGTGCTGAGCAAACTGGAAAGGCCTGAGTGTGGTGGAATTCACATTTCTAAAAACCAGACGGGAGTCTGTAATCTCAGCACTGGAAAGGCAGAGCAGAGGCTTCCGGGTCAGTTAACCTAGCCAAGTCGGCTCAGTAAGACCTTGTCTCAAAAAAATACAGAGAAGAGCACCTGACATTGGCCTCTTGTCTTCACACACACACACACACACACACACACACACACACACACACACACACACACCCCTTATGGATCCTGCCCCATTGCCCTCTCAAAAGAATGCACTGCCTCATATGTATCTGAGATCACATTTTCTCACACATTGGAATGTATGGAGATGACTATTTAAGAGGTTAAACATGGTAGACGTTCAGGAGCAACCCATTCCAAACCCACCTGTGTGCCCAGGCCAGGGAGGCGGGGAACAGATCCAAAAAATATTAGGGCAACTTCTCAAATCAACGTGCTTTTCTATTTTCTATTTTCCACCCTTGCCCATCCCATCAGCAGCACCTCCTCACACAAGTATCTGCAGTCACTTGGGGGTAGGCTTGGCAGAGGTCACAGCACTCTCCTGGAAAAGATGAGGAACTTGGCCTTCGAGCCTTCCAAGCTAAGGTTAAACAATACAGGCTCAGGAACGGGAGACTCTGCTTAGTAAATGACCAGAGGGCTGTGTAGAGTCAGTACCAGGTTCGTTCCATGTGGAAAAGTGAGCCCAAGCAATCCTAGAGCAGAGTGTGAGACGTAACTTACATCGAAGCTCTACACGTAATGTGGAGCTTACATCAAGGGTCCCAGCAGCCACAAAGGCCTTTCTTCATGTACAGATGCTGGCCTCTCATGCTGCCAGGAAATGCACTCAACTGGAGAGACGAGGTACCCAGGTTACACTAACAGAAACAAGCCAATCACCGCTTCCTGCGACTACCGCTCATGGCAATTAACCAGGGCTCTGGGTTGTCTTCAGACTCTGTTATGGCTTCGCTTCATAGTGGGTCAGAGGAAGGACACCTACTCATCCCAAAGTAAAAGCAAGTCTATCTCCTTGTAATCTCTGTCCTAGAAACAGAAAAATCACCTCCAGATCACCCAAAGTACAGGCTACCCACACAGCATGCCTTCTGCCTCGTTGCCCGTTTGTTACGGATCTCCTCACCTGCTTTTCAATATTCTGCCTAATACTTTGAATCCAGGTCTCTCCCTCTCAGTTTCTGCTAGCAAAGAAAACAAACGAGTCAGCGTAGGCAGATGCCCTTCAAGGTCTACAGGGAAGAGAAGACTGGGTGGGTCTGCCACTGCTGGGGACGAGAGGAATGAAATGAGCAGTATCAGATCTTTCCACTTCTTAAGAGAATCAAAACAGAACCATCCTTAGGTCTGCGTGACGGCGTTCCTGCCCGGCTCTGAGTCCCTCGAGCCCACCCTGACTCATACGCCACAGACATCACCATGTCTTGGCCCGTGTCCTGCTGCACACATGACCCTCATCTGTGCATCTTCTTCCTTCGGGTTAAGCAAATTGAACACAAGATGCTGTGTTTTATAAAAAAGAGAGAAGGAACCAGGATGTGTTTGGTAGAACTGTATGGTGAGGTGGAAGGATTACCTCTGCAAGCTCATGCTGAGGCACCAGCCATACGATGGATACAGTATGCAATAGAGTTTATTTAGGGAGGGAGGTGAGGAGGGAGTAGAGACAGATAAAGGTGGGGGGGGGAAGACAGAGACAGAGACAGAGATACAAAAGGCCAGCCAGAAACACACGGAGAATGGAGGCGAAAAGGGAGAAGGGCAGAGAGAGTAAGAGGGTGAGGAGGGGCCAAACAGCCAGGCATTACCTAGCTGTTGTTGCCAGGTAACTGTGGGGCAGAGCCTGGAAGAAACACTATCACAGATGCTGGCTAAATTCTTTTTTCATATGTAAGTATAGTAGAATGCATTATTTGCCGTTTATATAAAATTCAAAGTTAAGGTAACACCTGGTATTTTTATTTGCTACATCAGTGAATCCTACCTACCCTCAGGTCTTTCTGAGGACCTGCTGCCTGCTAAGGGGTGACACCTACGAGTGAGAGGCTGTCAGTGGGTGCAGACGCTGAGGGTCTCCATCAGCACCAGTCCAGACTGAGCATAAAGAGAGGAGCAGACGGCACCCAGGCGTCTACATGCATTGTGTTACAGGAGATGTGAGAGGCAAGTCTGCAATGGGAAATGACATCACTGAGCAACGTCTGAAATCCTGGGTATGGAGTGCAAGCAATCCTGTGCTCCTCTGAAACCCCGTACAGGAAGTACAAAGCAATCTCCTGGGGCCGTTGCTGTGGAATAAGGAAATTCCAGCCATTGCTTGTGGCTCTGTTTTCAGTCTACCTACTACACTCACACTTCAACAAAGTAGACCAGGAAAGGCCTTAACCCCAGAGGGAGGAGAGGAATGTGAGCAAGCTGGAGGTATGTGCAAGCAATTTGGGAGAGGAACAGCTCACCACTTAAGCTAGATTGGCTGGCCAGCAAGACTCAGAGGTGTGCCTGTCTCCCCCAACCACTGGGGTGCAGCTATATCAGCTTCTAAACAGGAGATGAGGATCTCAATTCAGAGCCTCACGCTTCCATGACAAGCATGAGGTAAGACTCTCTGCTCTATATATCACACTCTACTTATTTTTGTTATTACTTTACATTTTATGTATATGTTTGTTTTGTGTGTGTAAGCTTGTGCATATGAGTGTAGGAGCCCATGGAGTCTGGAAGAGCACACGGGATCCTCTGGAACTGGAGCTACAGACAGCTATGACCCAACCAACCTGGGTGCTGGGAATCACAGCCCGGACCTCTATAAGAACGGTGCAAACTCTTAACTGCTATGCAATCTAGCCAGCCCTAAATCCCAATCCCATGTTCTGCAGGGACTGCTGTGACAAGCTCACACGCTAGAGCTCCAGCCCGCACATCCTCCTACCCAGCACAATTGCATCATCTCTGGGTGAGAGTCCACAAGAGAGCAAGGAACATTATCTTTTCCCACGACTTCAGGACAACAGCAACTAGCTTAAAATGTGTGTCAAGGGGACCAGCGGGAGGGGGAGGAAGAAGGGAGCAGCAGCAGCAAGTAAGGGGGTGAATTCGGTGAACGTGCACTGTACACACAAGGGAAGCTATCCTGACAGACTCTCTGACCAGTGTCCACTAATAAGGTACTTTAAAAGTGCACATCACAGAGAAAGCCAGTGCAAAAGACAGGCGGGTTGAGAAGGAAAGAGAAGGAAAAAGAAAACCTACCTTCGTCAGTGTGAGTGTGAGTGAGTGAGTGTGTGTGTGTGTGTGTGTGTGTGTGTGTAATTTCATAATCATGAGGGTAACAAGAACCTACAAATTGCTGGTTATATATAAGACCCTCTTCTTCACTTGAATTTAGAGGTGAAGTATAGACACACCAAGTGCTCAGAAGGCCTCTGGAGCCCTTCCTAACCAAGGTGCCCCACCTCCACACTGTGCCCCTCTTAGCAAGAGACCTGGTCACCTAGGTCAGTGGAGGAGAGATTGTCACATCCCAATGGCACTGACCTGAACCGGATAAAATATTGCTTGCAGGGTAGGGAGAGTCTCAGTGAAGAAGTGGTCCCAGACTTCAGCCAGAACCTCAATGCGACTGTCACCTACACACGGGAGAGAAGACAGGAGAAAGATGAGAACACGTCATTACTTGCAGAACAGGTCACAGGACAGCTCCTCCTCAAATGTGAAGTCGCATATACTAGGGAACTTGTAGCTGAGAGCTGATAATGCCTAAGGGGCACTGCCACAGGGTCTTTCTACCCTCACACTTCTGCAGAAAAGGGAGAACATCTAAGATCACATGAAAACATTATCATGAGTAGGCCACTACCCCCACCTCACAGTCTCAGAGACACCAAGTAACTAGACCAACGATAGATACACAGCTAAAAGGCAAAGCGGGGGTCCCTGACCTCACGTTCTTTACCTGTTCTGAAGATTATTTGCACAGTTATACACGACTGAGTCTGTCTGCGTAGTTATATACTGCTCGGTCTGTCTGCACAATTGCACACTGCTCTGTTTGCAGTTATACACACAGCTCTGTCTACACTGTTGTACACTGCTGAGAGTTCTGTACTCTGGCCTGACTCTGGGTTTGAGCTGTCAGGTGAGATGTAGAAATGAGATCTACAGTATCCCTTTCACCCACTGTTGCCTTGTAGCTGGGAGGTACCTCCTGACTGAGCCTGCTCACCCTGGCACCAGGAAGCCAAAGGTCACCCACAGGCGACAGTACACAGGTCACCTCATGCTGCTGAAGGGATGGGAGAGGACAAGAGCCTGGTTGTGGTGGCAGCTGCCTAACAACCCAGATGTCAAAGCTGATGGGCTACTGCTGTCTGCTCATCTTGAGCTGAGAAACCGGGTCAGCCAAGACAAGACACCAAGAGCCGTGTTTGGCAAAACACCATTAGTTCCATGGAACGAATCTTGATGGACTCATTTAGCGTCCTCCGTCTATTAATTTAATGGCCAATAAAAGCAATGGCTGGGTAGAAAGCACAGAACAAGGGCAAAGCTAGTCGCTAACAGCTGCTGGAAGGTCAGGGCGGAGGTGGACCTGTGTCAGCCTCTGCTCTCCCTGGCAAAGCATGAATTAAACACTGCTGGAATTGTTCTTCGCTAGAACTTGAGCGTCTGGGACAGGTTTGTCCCTTTTACACTTTATGTGCAGAGCATCAAGGCAGACACATCAACAAAACACTACAGAAAAACCTTCATGGCAAAAACTGACAAGGGCCAAATGTGTAGGTTTTTGCAGGGGTCAGGCCTCTCAGGGTCAGGAGGCACAATCTGACCCAAAGAGGTGACATTCCAGAGCAAGGCTTTCTAGTTAGTAGGAACACTTTCCATCTTCTCTTAGAGAAAGGACACTTCTACAATATGTCCTCATAGCCACGAGGCTCTGTCACCTTCTGTGTCCTCATCCTCAGCTAGATTCCCCTCGGTCTTTGGAGTGTGGCTATTCAGGTGTGATCTCTGCCCCCCATACTCACCACACTTTACAGCACAGAGCCTCTGCGTATAGTAATTCTGCCCAGACTTTTCTTTGCCACCTCCTCGGCTAACTTGCCTGTTAACCCTCCTAGTTTCAGTTAAGACCTTATTCTTACAGGAACCTTCTTCCAGTTAACCAAAGCCCACCCTATTAGCAGTCTTAACCTTGGCTCCACACCCCAACCACTAATGCGCTCGCACACGACTGGCATATTTTTTTAATATATGATGATTTGATTCACATCTGTTCCCAGTTCCAGTCTGGCTTCCTCAGAACCTACAAGGACCTAGTAGCATCCAATTACTGACTGATCAGCCACACAGAAACATCTTTCAGTGTAAGCGATACTCATTCACTCACGGGATGAGGTAGGGGCATGTGGTTCCCTAAATCCAAAATGAACCCTAAAGAGGGGTAAAGGCTGTTCTGGCTGCTTTGTTGGTTGAAGCTTTCTAGGGTGAAGAGGAGGGAGAACCCTGTGGGGCATGTTGTGCCTGCTTCTATGCTAAGACAGAGACAGGTCTCATGAGTACAGAGAAATCCTTCCACCCTGGAGCTGGGAGGTACCTTCTGGAAGGTTGTACCTGACTGAAGGCTGCAAAGATAAGGAAGGAAAGAAAGAGTTCTGTGAAAGCAGCAGACACAGGCCAGCAAAGGAAGAAAGAGGTAAAGGAAACAGGCATCTTCATTTCCGGAAACAGCCTATAAGTCAGAGGTGAAGGAATTTGAATGGAAGGTTCTAGATGGCTGTCATCAAATCTTCCCTTTGGTGCACCACAGAAGTTAGATTATCAGCAGTACATGGGATGCTATAGAAAACATTCCGAGAAGGAAGGTGAGTGCAGCTGTAGAAAACACTGAAAACATGGTGACTCCTACCCAGCAGCTGCTGACAGGTACAGCTGAAGGCACAAGTGGGAGAAGACATGGCACCAGAGCACCGTTGCTAAGCAACGGCACAAGGCATCCTGGTTATTCCCACCCTTTAGTTTTTGTAGCACTAGAACCTCTTCAGCCAAGCAAAACTGTTCTTGAAGTTCTAATGCATGGAACCAAAGAGCAGGCTTACTCTGTTTGAAGACAAGGGCACTTCTTAAATGTCCTAAGCCTGTTCAGTGTGCAGAAAGGGCTCCAACACCACAAACCTGAGACTAGGAAACCTCGGGGAAGTGCCTCAGGGCATCACCAGGTCCCTGACCATGCTTTGGGTTTATGGGCACAAAATCTTAGATGATCTTCCGTCATCCCACTGAATCTCCATCTGTGAGTCTCCACTCTCTGAGTCCATCTCTGCCTGAAGGTCACTCTTATACACACAGCCCCTTCCTGATTCAAGGACATCTCAGTCTTACTCAGTGCCTATTTCACAGACATTTCCAGGAGCTTCAATAAACTTCTCAGAACGGACACACAGGATATGCAGACTGACACACAAGCAGTATGGCCAGGGACAAATGTTCTTGGCCCTCCCTTGACTGGAGGGCCCACTTTCCAATACCTGAGTACTAACCCGATTCCCAGATACAAAGAACCACTAACTTCCTAGTCAAAACAAGTCACCACTGAAGGGTGAATGGATGGAGAAAGAATTATCTAGCAATATACTGGAGGAAATGGCCTCAAAAAACCCATGTGTCTTCTGACATGTGTCAAAACACATGGCCCGAGATCATGATGTCCAGTGAAAGAAAACACTTGACAGAAACATGATTACTGTATGATCCCTATGAGTCAAAACCCTGGGAGAGGTGTGATCAGTGGCTGTGGGAACATGAGCGCATGCTGATATGAAGTTTCCAGGTTCAGGGGGAAAAACTGAAGGCTGCAGCAGAGAGGAGAAAAGTCGGGGCTGTGAACAGTGAGGTGGTGACAGGCAGACATCTCACATCATGTGTTTTATCACAACTTCAAATGAGATCTTTAATTTAGTTTTATTTATGTGTGTGTGTGTGTGTGTGTGTGTGTGTGTGTGTGTGTGTCCATCCATTTCTACCATTGGTTATTTCCAAAGGGCTTGGGGGTACATTTACTTTGAGCCAAACACCAGAACTTTCTACCGCCGATTTCTCATTTTCCTTCCAACTTTGTCTTTCCAAGTGTCACATTACTGGGTATGGTGTCTTTCTCAGAAAATCAGAGAAAATGTCTAAATGCCCTCCACCGTATGTTTTTGAAGTCATATACTCTAGTATATGGCTAGATACAGCCCTACGAAGTCAGTATCTGCACATCCTCTGGCCTATACTGAGGATGTTTGGCTAGAGCACAAAAGATAAGCCACTTGTGTGCAGAGAATGGTGTCATATGTAGTTTTTACTCACTGTAAGCCCTGACCCATGTCATCATAAGACTCTGAGCTGGTGTTGTAGCTCAGTTGGTAAAGTACTTGCTTAGCGTGCACAAAGCCCTAATCTCTAATAGCCAAAACCAAGCATGGTGATGCATGTGTAATCCCAGAACTTGGGAGGTGGAGGCAGGAGGATCAATCAGAAGTTCTAGGTCATGTTCTCCTATGAAGTCAATTTGAGGCCAGCCTGGGATACAAGAGTAGAGAAAGGGGGAGGGAGAAAGGGAGGGAGGGAGAGAGGGAGGGAGGGAGGTGGGGAGATTGAGCGGGAGAAATGTGGTAAGATTCACTAGAGAACTAGAAAACAAACTAAGCCAAATCCCTAGAAACCCCCAGTGGAATCAAAGGGCTTGTCTGCTCTTTCCTTTAAGGCCTGACCTTTCTCCAGTCAGTTTCTTTCTATCCAGTCACTTGGATTCTAAAACCATCGACAGATCAAAAAATTTCCTTCATCTCTCAGATTACATCAAATTGAGGAACAGCCTGTTTATCCTACTGTTCCCCAAACTGGGAGCACCTCTGTCTAGTATGATTCCAGGAAATATTTGCAATGGTGGATGGAGAAGAGCCTAGAACAGACTAGTTGGACCAGAAGCATCTGGTCTAGAACATTTGTCCCTGTCCCATCAAAGAGCACCACCAGGATGCATCCATGGAAACCCCCTTACCTGGGTCTTCACTAAATCAGCCCATCCCCAGTCCATTTTTGCAAAGGCAGTCTGTGTTGCACTTTCAGGGGCAATTGGTTCAAACTACTGAAGGCAGCAAGAGGCAGGGGTGACTCACTGCTGCTTTTGGACAGATGTGGATCAACCCTGCCAACACCCGAGGCTGAGTCAGAGCCCCGTGCACCAGAGCCTCGTACTTGCCTTCACACAGCTTGATCTTGTCTTCCACAAAGGACAGTCCTTTTGCAAGAAGCTGGTTCTGCCAAGAAAGAACACAGAGCACAAACGCTGGGTGACTCTGATCCAGAAGACTGGACTGCCAGCAAGCTAAACTGTGGGGCATTCCTCCAACTCCCCCAATTTCCCACTCACAGTGCAGGCCCCTTGTGCAAGTCAGGCTTCTAAGTTTAAGAAGCCCTTTGTTCTGGAAGAGCAAGAGCCTCAGAGGAAAACTGTGAGCCACCACATAGCCCACGGGTAGTAAGCCAAAAAGCCAAATTGCAGTCATCACCCCACTCACCTATCAAGAGATACAGAAGGAAACCAGTCCAATTCACTGTTGAGCCCAAAGCCCTTGAGGCTCTTGATGACTTAAACCCATATGGAGAGCCTAGACAAATGGAAACTAAACAGAGCTAGTTGGTTTTGTTTGTTTTCGATTTGGAGCCAGACGTGGTTGGTACACGCCCGGAACTCAGTACAAGGCAGAGCCAATGGATCTATGTTAAGTTCAAGGTAAGCCTGCTTTACACAGTGAGTTTCAGAACAGCCAGTGCTACAAAGTAACCATCCCCAAACTAAGAAACAAATTCAGGCAACTGGAATGGCTCAGTGACTCTGACGTTCTAGTACTCTTATCAGGTGGCTCACAATCTCTTGTATCTCTGGGCCCATAGGGTATAACTCATCCTGCTCTCCTTGTGCACACGCGCACACACACACACGCTCATAATTAAAAAATAAAAATAACTTTTAAAAAAGAATAAATCTATGATTTCTTAACACTTGATACAACAGAAAGATAAAATGGAAACTTTTAGCAGCCTTGAGTATGCGCCCATCAATGGGTGTACATGGGAGAGTGCTAGAGAGCCAGGCTAAGTTCTCTCCAGTTACGATGAATTGAGTGTCCTACATCTATCAAAGAATTTGAATCCATCATCGATTACCAATGCCTGCCGGCTCACAGGAGGCCAGACTGTTCTTCCTGGTTCCAGAAGCTAAGCTGTTTCCACTTTGCTCTGAAACATCTCACCGAGACCTCCACCTTGTGTGTGTGTCTCTAACACACAAAACCACTCCTATGTGAGCTACAGAAACTCTGAGATAGATCACTGATGGCCTGGTACCTCTCTCTGGGCCTCTCTCATTAGTTACCAAAGATCTGTGCTCCCTCGTGGGGGAGGTAAAGAGCAAACTAAAAAGCCAATGTTCTCCTCACACAGCCCTTTACAAAACCCAAAGCTCCCAATTAGGGTCTAACAGCCGTCTCAGTTAGGGTCTCTACTGCTGTGATGAAACACCATGACTAAAGCAAACTCAGGAGGAAAAAGGTTTATTTGGCTAACATATCCCATAACATAATAGAGTTACAGTGCATTGTGGGAAATCAACACAAGAGCTCAAACAGGTCAGGACTGTGGAGGCAGGAGCTAATGCAGAGAGGCCATGGAAGGATGCTGTTTATTAGCTTGCTCCTTGTGGCTTGCTCACTCTGCTTTTTTTATAGTACCCAGGACCACCAGCAGGATGGCACCACTCACAATGGGCTGAGTCCTTGCACGTTAATTACTGATTAAGAAAAGTGCCTGGCTTGCCTACAGCCCAGTTGACACAAAATGTAGTTAGTACAACAGCAGTGTGTATAGTCGAGTGGGAGGAAGGTGGGTACCACAGTGGTTCAGGTCCTGCTCACCTACTTTACAGACTGTGTCTTACACTATGTAGCCCAGGCTGGTCTCAAACTTGTAACCTTCCTTCCTCTGCCTCCTAAGTACTGGAAGTGTGCCTCCAGCCCCCTCCTTCCTTTCACTAGCTTTCTTCTTCACTAGCTGTACTGTTTTATTATGTTTTCAATTGGTTTTAATTTAAGAACACTTGTGTTACTGCTCACAACCATGTGTCTGTGTCTGTGTGGGTAGGAATATGAACACCAGGGTGCAGTTCTCACAAAGGCCAGAGGCATCAGTTCCCCCGGAGCTGGAGTTACAGGCAGCTATGTGTCGACCAGTGCAGATGGGAGGAACCGAACTTGGGTCTTCCGCAGGAACAGTACGTACTCTTGACTGCTCTGCCCTTTCTCCAGCCCCGCATTTAAAAATGTTGATGAACATACCACTGTTGGACATTTGTGACATTTCAATGCCTGTGTGTAATGTGTAGAGACGAGATCTTAGTAACGGGTAGCTCAGATATTTAACATTTCCTTGTGCTGTGAATATTTACATTCTCATTATCATGAAACCTCTGGCAAAAGTTCTTACAAAAGCATGGGCTGGAGAGATGGCTCAGTAATTAAGAGCACTGACTGCTCTTCCAGAAGTCCCAAGTTCAAATCCCAGCAACCACATGGTGGCTCACAACCATCTGTAATGGGATCCGATGCCCTCTTCCGGTGTGTCTGAAGACAGCTACAGTGTGCTCATTAAATAAAATTTTTAAAAGTTCTTACAAAAGCTAATGATTATAGACACACACCACCATACACCCTTAGTGGTCAGTGTGAGAAGAAAGTCAGTAACAACAGGAATTTAAACAATGTACTGAGGGGTTTCTGGGGATATGTGTGTTTGTGGGCATGTGTCTGCATATAGTGTCCTGGCCTCTGTAGGTACATGATGCCAGAGTAGCCTCTTCTCCACTTATTCTTTGGAGACAGGGTCTCTCACTAAACCTGAAGATCAGTATTTCAACAAGACTATTTAGCCAACAAGCCCCCCCCAGAATCCTCCTGCTTCTACCTTCCCAGCATTGGAGTTACAAGTACATGCAACCAGGCCTGGCCGTTTCATGGATGTTGGAAATCCAATCTCAGGTCCTCATGCTTGTACAACAAACACCTTACTTACTGAGTCATCTCTCCTACCTCTGTACCAAGGGAGTTTTCAAAAGCACTAGCACATTTCTGTGACAGGCACACATGATCCAGATTCTAAAATCTCCCTGGAATTCAGATATGACCAAATCTTAAAGTGTAAATTGGCCTCTTTTTAATTTCAAGATGGCAGATGGCATGCACATTAGAGTTAGAAAAATGCAATACTGAAGCATGCCAATTTTGTTGGGGGGGGGGGAAATTACACTGGACTATACAGGGAATTACAACAAAGCCCCAGCCTATTCTCCAGCTCTGGCCCAGCAACTGCATCCTATCCTAGGTCAGAAAGCAAGAATAGCATCCAATGTCAGCTGATCTACACCTCCTGGCAGCCAAGATGGATGAGAAAGATTGCTCAGCAGTCACACCACCTGAGCACAAATCTCACTGTGATCTTACAGCAGTGATTCCCAACCTTCTAATGTTAGGAGCCTCTAATACAGTTCCTCATGTTATACTGACCTCCAACCATACAACTATCTCATGGCTACTTCATAATTGCAATGTTGTTACTATTATGAATCATAATGTAAAGGTCTGATATGCAGGAGAGCTGATATGGGACCTCCAAAGGGGTTGAGCCTACAGGTTAAGGACCACTGCTTTAGAGTATCTGCCCCAGCACTTCCTCTGAGTCAGATGAGGTGCTCAGAAAGGTCATCTCTGCACTGCTAAAGTCTCCTGGGTGTCTGTTGTTAACACTGGTACCCCAGACTTCTTCCAAAAACAACTCTGCAAGCTCTCTTTGATCACATTTCCAAGGCACATATTCCGGGAGGGGTTCAAATCATCTGGTCTCATTACCCTTATTATATACACTAAGGGAGGCAGTGGCACATATCTACTCACCAGGCAAGCATGAGGACCTAAGTTCAAATCTTCAGCATCCATGGGGCAGGAATGTGGTAGTTAGTACTTATAACCCCAGCACTGTAAGAGGGTTGGGGCAGGAGGATCTCCCTGAGGTTTGCAATCTACCCGCCCAGCTCCAGGTTTAGCATGAAATTCAGCTACAAAGGATTCGGGTGGGAACAAGGAACAGGACATCTGACATCCTGCCTCTGACCTCCACATGCACATAGACACACATATCCATGAATACTTGGATATCACACACACACATTTACGCACGCACACAAGCACGCACGCACGCAAACAAACAATAGTGAGTAGTAGATCCTTGAGGAGAAGGACTACTTCTTCCTTTAGCACCCCACTCCAGCCCAACTCTGGGTATGGTGCTTTGCAAATCTTTGAACTTAAGATCAACTGCCTATTTTGGTGACAAGAATTATTTTGTATTTTTAAGGAGTCAAGATAAGAATCAGAATGTTTTTAAGGGGATGGAGGAGGTGACATAGGGTCCCTAAATCTGTTCCCACTTTCTTCATTTGGTAAAAACTTCTTTGTCCAAAACAGAAGGAATAGATTCCAACAGATGGCCCAGATCCTCCCTCCTGGCTCTTAGTCTTCTCCCTTCAAGGAGATATTAGAAGGAAAAATATGTGTTTCTAAAGAAAAAGAGTTATTTCTGGCTTGGGGGGGGAATGACACAGAAAACATTCTTTCTAGGGTTCTCATGATACACAGCACAGAAATTCTGTAGCTTAGATCAAAATAAACAAAAACGTGGGGTTTGAAGGAAACGTTTGGGTCATATCGTCCTTCTCCCCACTTGGAGCCTGTGGTCACCAGAGTCTGCTCACATACAGATTTGCTGATCTTTAAGGGGCTCCATTTTCCAAGAAGCTAAAACTCCTTGAAAAGCATGCCACAAATGCTTTGATCTGCCAGTAACTGAGGTTAGGGTAGAGTTTCCCACCCCAGATTCCAACCCACAGGAATGCAGCTCAGATTCCTTCCTTCGGTGCCTGCAGAACCCTCCCAGATTCTCAGGGGGCACCCCAGCACCTAGCTTCCCTTCCCTGAGAATGACTACCTTGACCTGCCTCACTCACAAACCACCCTCCCCCTGCCCCTTCCCCAACTTGACCACAGCCATATTCTTTTCTCAGCTACCATCCCTCACCTAGAACAACACAGGTCAAGAAGGAGTCTTCCCTCCAGAGAATCGGCGGCCATACAGGCACCTGCCCTCCTGAATTTGAAGGGTCTTGCAGTTAGAATTTAATGCTCTGCAGTTGCTCCCCACAAACCCCCCCTCCGTGTGTGTGTGTGTGTGTGTGTGTGTGTGTGTGTGTGTGTGTGTTAGGTGTGTTTAAGGAAGGTATGGTCAGATACTGCAACATAAAACATAGGGAGCCCGGAGCCACTACCTTCCAGAAGGAATGTGCATGCTTCATGCCCAGGTGTCCGGCCACACCCACACCCTGCCCCACCACTACCATCCTACCCTGGGGTAGTAATGAGTGGTGTTAATGTAGGTCTCAGTATGATGCGTGGAAGTCAGGGTTGAACACATGCCCACTAATTCTTGAACAGAAACATGGTGGCAGCCATCCCCACCCAGGTCTGGCAGTGCTGTGGGTGAGCTTTGCCCTTCCCCCGCTCTCATCTTTGTGTCACAGTGTAGAAATTACAAAGACCTCTTAGGGGTTACCTGACTTGTGTATGTAGCAGCGGCAGACCCGTGGGAAAGAGATGGAAACCCACACCCCACATATAGTCACATGTTTACTTAGTATGGGGCCTGCAGATTGTGACGGTCACACCACTGTCATCCACTTCACTTAAGAAGATGCCAATTTTCCATCTACAGGACTTAGGCTTGCTCAAAGGCTCTGAGAGACAGAAACCAAGGAAGGAAGAGAAAAGAGGGAAGGAAGAAAGCAGAGGGGGTCAGGAATGAGAGAGAGAGGTAAGCTTGCTGCCCACTACCATTTTTCTAAGCATCCTCTCTTCCTGAATCTCACCTCAGAATTCTCATCCCTGCCAAATGCGTGGATGAAAAAGGTTGATGGACATTTGCTGCTAAATGACAAAAGAGACAGAGTTGGAGACTCTGCTTTCTCATGGCCCTTCTTGGCCCGGTGGCTCTCCCCGCCTCCTCCCGGCCAGCCTCAGATCACAAACCACCCGTTTATTAAGTAGTAGCTCCTTAGGAAATGACTGGGGACTTGGCAAGGGGCCGGCTGTTACTCAACACATCCTTCTGGCACACCATCAGTGAACTTGGCCATGGACAAAACAGCACATTAATGAGGTGGCAGGGTGATCCGGAAGCGGAAAGGGCTGACATCTTTTTTCCCCCTAAGACACAGAGAAATGGGCTCAAAACAGAAAAATGAAGCTTGGGCATGTTCGGAGGTAAGCCTCCCAAGCCACTAGCCATTGACTGTGGAAGGCGATCAGCTCACCCTGATCATGGCAGCAGAGGGAAGGGTGGAGATGTTGAGGTGAGCCGCCAAAAGGGCAGGTGTCGGGGTACAGCTTGCCCACCATATGTCGCCTATCAAGCAGAGTACCTCCCAACCCAGTCAGAAAGACCCCGGGAAAAGTAACGGAGAAAGCTAGAGAGGAATAATGCCAGCCCCAGCTTCTCGGGAGGAAGAACTCCAAGCCAAACTGACAACAGGCGTGCATCACCATTCCTGAATTCTAAGGTGTTAGGAACTGAACACACCTCATGGATGCTTGTCCAGCGCTCTGCCAACCGAGCTACATACTCAGCCTTCATCGTAACTCTCAGAGTGGGCAGAGAGGGGTTGCCATACTAAACAAAATTCACAACAACCTTTACTTCCCATGGCCGTTGGACTGCTGACCATGATACTTACTGAAACACCACAGGCGCAGTACCCACCGCATGCGCAGAACCCACCGCGTGCGCAGTACTCAGCGCATGCGCAGTACCCACCGCAACTTCCTGCGCCTCTGCTTCGCCTTCTCACCAACCCTGGCTCATACCAGTCCCTATGTCATTTATACTAAATCCCTTGATTTCATACGTAGCGGGCTCCTAAAATATATTCTCACACAGAACAACAGGTCTAATCGATAAAGAAATCCTGCTCCCGTAGAGCTAAGAAGGGTGATAAAGCCCCTTCAGGCAAAAATACTTTTAGTGTTTTGTACCTAAGCATTCTTCTTCACACATCCAAAGCGAACTTTCCTCAACAAACCTATTGGTTTTCATCTCTACCTAAAGCCTATTAAGGCTTGTAGTTATCAATTTCCAGATTCATTTTTTCCACTTGCTTCATAAAGCATGAGAAAAGCATTATGAAAATACTCAAAGAATTGCACAAAATTCATGTAACTACTTGGGAGACGGGGCAAGAAAACTTCAGAAATCCCTGGGTGGCTGGATACTCTCTGTACTCCTACTTAGTTAGCTCCACCTCAGAAGAGGTCTGAGTGGCCACCAGGAACTTCTAGGTTCACAGGCTTCACCATGCCTTTGTCCCAAATACCATTCAAACCTCAATCCTAGTGACCTTCGTACCTAAAACACAGGAACAAAAAACAGAAAGCAAAGCCATGGTCCCTGCCAGGCTCCTCCGTGCACTGGTCCCACTTGGAGCCTACAGAACAGGCACGGAATTCCCCTTCTTCCCAGCTGACCACCTCACCATCTCCGATTCCTTCTAGGGAATACTGCCTACTACGGAAGTCTTCTGGGAAGGACCAAGAATGGAAGTTGTATCTTTTCTCCCCCATCTGCTTTGGATTTGAAAACCCAAAGGGATATTCTTCCTTACGCTTCGTAATTATTTATCTTACTCATTCATGTTTGTTTATTCTGGGCCTGATCTGAAGAGCCTGCCATCCACCCCCATGGTGCTACTCTGAGTAGTACTGGTGCAGATTCCCTTAAATTCCTGCATCCAGAGTAGCTTTAGGCTCTACTCTGTCTGGGACCCCTCACCAGGGGCCTCCTCTCACCTACTGCCAAATGCACATCTCCCTAACATATGATGATCAGTTTCTTTTCCACCAAAAGAAATAGAACCTTCTGAGCTTGGGACAATACTTCTAGCCAACTGTGCAAGCCACAGATACAGAATTGGGAAAGGAGGGTATATGACACCCTGCCACCACCACCCCCCCATGCGTTGAACCACCTCACCAAGGAATCCAAAATGCAGATCATTTTATACTATCCATTTTCAATCACGACAGAACCAATTATCCCTCCAGGCGGTCACTGGGAGAGAGTTCTATTCCGAAACCTTAATTTTCCTCTCAGTCACAATTCAAAACAGACGGGGGAGGGGTGTTGGGGGGGGGGAGTCAACACTGGAAATGTCAGGGATGTTTCTGGCCAGTGTCTCTCAGAAATCTTATTCAGCTTCCTGCGGCCCAAACAGGCAGTCTTCTCTGTGTGCAGACCAGAGATAAGCCGAATTTTTTTTACCTGCTGCCTCTGCCCTCACCCCAGGTCATTTTCATTATCCTTCACTGTGGATGTTCTTTCTTTAAAATTGGAAAATAAAAATGCTCACTTGTGCTAACTCGGAGACCCAGACAGGAGGAGCTCAGTCTGTGACTCTGCAAGAGACGAGCTCTCACTGGGGAAAGAGGGTCCCAAGAAAAGGCAAACCTAGTCGTGAAATCAGGTGCAGGGATGGGGTTGGGGGCGGGGAGCTTGTTTACCTTTTTCGGAAACAACCCTGGTCCTAGGGTTCTCAAGCCTCCACGAGATTTTCTCTGATCCTTTGTTTGAGCCTCTAGGGGCTTTGCCCCTGGCTGCAGTGAAGCTTCCCGGTCTCAGCGACTTCTTGCTGTGTGGAGATCTCTTGTGCAGATTTGGAAACCTCAACGGTACCCAGCCCCCAGCCTCCCCACTTGAATGTCTCTCTTCACCATGGGGGCCACAGCCAGGGACACCAGCATTGTTGTCCTTCAGGAGCAATGTTTTTTCTTTAAGCTGCTTGTCAAAATTGTCCCTGCTTGCTAAAAGGAATCGGTAGCAACCCCATTTACCACAAGTGGAAAAATCCGCTCAGAAATTAACTAACAGCAAACATGACACAGAACCTTAGCCAGTCAACTACCCCTAGCTAAAGATGCCAAGTTCAAGGTAAGCTCTCCTTTAAATAAGGAGCCTACCAAGTCCCGGGGAAGACTGAACAGACTCCCTCTGCTGTGACTATAAGGGATAAAGCAAAGACTTTCTTAACCCACCTCTGATGTTATTCATTGCTATGTTTAGGTCCCTAAATGTCACTTCTGGTATGTATACTAGACAATCCTCCCTGCTCCCCCTAAAACATTGACAGAAGTAACAAAAGAAAAGTAAATGCTTAAAAACTCGGGGCGGGGTTGTAGGAAACAAACACCCACACTTTAAAAAAAAAAAATCTGCATTAGAAGTGTGTCTAGAACAGGCTTCTTCCAGTCTAGCACCCAAAATAAGGAAAACACCACACTTAGAGTTCAGAAAAGCATTCCCTCACACCACACCGAAAGAAAAAGACTTGGTGTTCACCAAGCAGCTTCTCTGGTTAGGTTCCTGGTAGGAAACGGCATTGTGGTTATTAGTTTCTGAAGCATCTGGTATCTTTGTAAGCAGTATTAGCCACCTCCACAAACCTCATGTGCACAAGTCCCCACTAGACACACCCTTTCTTACCGGCCTAAGGGTAGCCCCCAGCACCTCAAGACAGCTAGCATTTAAAACTAGACTGAAACCACAGGGAACCCATCTCTTTCAAATGTCAAGGCATAAGGCAGCCCCGCGCAGCCCAGCTCCTTTCTTCAGGACTTATGAAGAAAAAAAAAACCTTTGTAGCTTGCTTCAAACCAATCAATAGAGACCACAGGGAGCAGAGTGAGGTAGAGGCTGACCTTTGAGTGAAGGGCAAGTGAGATGATTCACAGTTGGGACTCACTATCACATTCTGAGTCTTCAGTCTCCTCACATCCACCCCCCACACCCCCAGTACAGATGCTATGGGTCCATGTAGCAGAGGACGACTTAACTGAATCCCAGGTTTTCAGTGGGTCTTGATCTGACCAGATTTAGGGTTACTGTTTCTGTGTGTGTGTGTGTGTTTGTGTGTCTGTGTGTGTGTGGTGTGTGTGTGTGTGTCTGTCTGTATGTGTGTGGTGTGTGTGTGTGTCTGTATGTGTGTGGTGTGTGTGTATGTGTGTGGTGTGTGTGTGTGTCTGTATGTGTGTGGTGTGTGTGTGTGTCTGTATGTGTGTGGTGTGTGTGTGTCTTTGTGTGTGTGGTGTGTGTGTGTGTGTGTGTGGTGTGTGTGTGTCTGTCTGTATGTGTGTGGTGTGTGTGTCTGTATGTATGTGTGTGGTGTGTGTGTCTGTATGTATGTGTGTGGTGTGTGTGTGTGTATGTGTGTGTGTGTGTCTGTATGTGTGTGGTGTGTGTGTCTGTATGTATGTGTGGTGTGTGTGTGTGTGTGTGTGTGTCTTTATGTGTGTGGAGTGTGTGTCTGTGTGTGTGTATGTGGTGTGTGTCTGTGTGGTGTGTGTGTGGTGTGTGTGTGCATGTGCACAAAATTGCATGCATGCGCACATACACCTGTGTACATGAGCTTGTGTTTAGTCTCCCTTTAATAGTGGACATAGAATTTGATATTTCCTGATACTCGAGTCAAAAAAACAAAGTGGTGCCCCACTTTTTAACTGCAAAAATCTCTTTAGACAGTTTTAAACTTGTGCACTACTTGGGCACAAAATAACACAAAAAAGAAACTACCAAGATCATATGTCTTTACATCCCTTTCCCGTCCAAATGGATAGTAAATAAGATCCAGGATAAACTTAACAAACACCCTCTAATTTTGTGCTAACCAGCAAGGGCTTTGTAAATACAAATGTATTTAGTCCCTATAGTAACCCTATACTGGCAGGTCCTAAAGCTTAGGTCCTGGTTTTATAGAAGAGGAAACTGAGAGAGAGAGAGAGAGAGAGAGAGAGAGAGAGAGAGAGAGAGAGAGAGAGAGAGAGAAATGGCCACCTGCTCACGGCAACACATTCAGTAACTGGATATGCTGGGCCCTGTTGGGCATCCTGCCACAAGGTCCATGGTTGTGACCACCATGTTATGTTGCCATGTTACATGCTATGTTATGTTACATGCTACAACTAGCATTGAGTTCCCCACTGCTATTTCATGCAAACTGCACAATGGGGTAAACTATATTTCTGTCCTCATCTTACAAACAAGGAAACTGAGACCAACAGTAATGAAGCAGCTTGCCCAGCCCCACCTAGCAAATGAGTTAGAAGCAGAAGCTACCTTCATGGGAGGGTCACATAGCTGCCTAATCACTATCAACACCAGCTCCCAAATACCTCTGCTCAGAGGTCAGAAAGCAGCCTATGTCTATGACTTAGAAACTTTCCTCTGCAGAGAGAGAGAGAAAGACCACACACACACACACACACACACACACACACACACACACACACCCTGAGACTTTCAATTTCTTAGCCGCACAACAATACATGGGTAGGAAATCTACCTGTCATATTAAATCCTGCTGTCAGCAGAACAGACCAGGAGGCCTGGTGACAAGAAATAATCTGTCCAAAGGGCACATAACCCAACTAAAGGCCACACATAGGACAGGAGAGATTTAGGGCAGTGGTGGAAGTCTGGGTCCTCTGGTGAAAAGCCATGTCTTCAGTAATCCTAAGTAGATTCTGCCTTTTTCCTGCCTGTGTTTTTGGGCTGGATGGTGCAGCTGTCTGGGACTTTGTGACATGAAATACACAATCCAGAGCAGGGAAGAGAAAAGCCTGCCTTCTAGAAAGTGGCCACGCAGACATGTGTCCACGCACAACAGCACCACCCTTCTGTTTTATCCTGGAAACTATTTTTCTTTTCTTGTAGAAGTGCTATGTGTTCTTCTGTGGGTTAATTAAAGATGTATTTTAAAACTTCTGAGGCACAATCTCATATGATAAGGACAGGCAGATGGAACCCAAAGGAGCAACAATCTTTAACAACATAACTGAGACTGCACGGGATCTGACTGATCTCCACTAACAGCAGGGAGATGTTAGCTGGTACAGCAGCTCCTTGCAGCCTTGGCAGCACGTGGAACTGTAGGCACTGAAGGAACTTTCTACAGCCTTGATAGCCCGCCCTGTTGGTATGTGACTGCATATGTAATGGGTGCTGGGACCTTCCAAGCATACCTGAAAATAGTCAGTAATGAACGATCCAAGTTCGCTCTTCAGCAGCCGCCTGGGGAGAGAGAAACACAGAATCAGTCAGGCAGCTACTGATACAGATACAGCTGCTGAAGACAGGTCCCAAAGCATGATGACAAAGACCCATCACTGATGACAATGAACCCTTCACCCTTGAGCTACCACTGTGATAACATTTATAAGCATTTTTAAGTCTAAAACTTTTTATACATTTCTCACTCAAAGATCTCAAGTGTGTGCAGGGAGGTATAATGGTTACAACTTCCCATAGACAGGGAAATCATGCACACCCCCATTTACACATCAATCCAAGAGCCAAGGTTCAAACCAAGGCCTTCTCTATAAACGAAACACCTCTGCCTGTCACTCCATGTCCCCTCTCCTCTAAGTCCATCAGAGGCGCTCAGATTTGAAACTCGCATTGAGGCTATGTTGGGATGGTCTCACCTCATCCTGAATGTACTGGGGCAATCTACAAAAAGATCCACATGGAGCATAACTGGGTTTCTGGTTACCTAGGCAACACAGTTACTGAGCTGCCCAGAACGATCCCCCGAATTGTTCCAGCACTAGCACAGAGCAGGGTGAAAAGGGCAGACAAGGTCCCCTGCTCTCGTGGCTCCCACTCTTGGGCGGAGGATGTGAATCAATACATTCAGAAGGCAATATCAAAGCATCCTAACAGCTAAAAATGTAAATGGAGATTTGGACACAGATTTCCTCCCCCTGTGAAAAACAATTGGCCCATCCCTGTTGATCCATCTTGGGTTTGATCCAGACAAGGTGAGAAAAAGCTCAAAACAAGAAAAACAGGCTCCTGGAATCCAAAAAGTTCTCTAGGGAACAAAATCTCCAATGTTCTCATCGCCTCTCCCACCTGCTATGGTTATTAAGGAGCAAATGCTCAAATTTCTGACAATCGTGCCAGGTATTAACTTCCCCCAAAACATGCTCAAACATGCCACTGGCAGGCAGTTACAGCAATATGCCATTTTGTGCATGAAACAGGAACAAGAATTTGGGGACAGAACAAGAAACACTCAGGTTTGAACTTTCCAGACAAGGGTAGAAAGCTGAAAACATGTGAAAAGTACCACCCTTTTCCCACAGCAGAAAACATATTAGTGAATAGACGACACATTTTGAGATTCAGCTTAACAGCTGGCAAATTAAGAACCACTCTATCAATTTACCCCAGGGGCTGAGCTGTGGACAATCTGATGAGAGATGGAAATGTATCAAAAGCCATGGGGCTGGGACTGAAGAAATGGTTTAGCCATTAACAGCACTAGCTGCTCTTGTAGAGGACCCAGGTTCTATTCCTAGGACCCACAGGGAGGCTCACAGTTCTTATTCTGTACCCAGTCTTCCAGATGCTGCAGCCGAGGCTCACAGGAGGGGGCCTTTTGTCTAAGGCCTGCCAAAGTCACCTGGCACAGGAGAAAGTCTCTCACCTTAGACTATAAATGTATAGCTATCTGTGAGTTCAGCTCCAGAGGATTCTACACCGTCTTCTGATCTCTGCAGTACTAGGCATGTTTTGGCGGAGAAAACACAACTGAGTTGCTAGTACCACATGCATGTAAGTTTCGAAGCCAAATGAGGTAAGAAGTCTCCCTCTGATCAAGAAGCAGAAATGCCTCCTGACAGTCTGTGTCCACTAGCACGCCTCAAGACCCTTGTGAAGAAGCCAAGCTTGTGAAGAAGAGCCAAGTCCTATCAGATAGACCATGTCACACAACACCAAGGGACTAACATAATCCTGAGAGCAAATGGCATGTCGTAGAATCAGTGTCTGTGATTGTTGACCTTCATCATCAGCTTTATGGAATTTCAATTCATCATAGAAACACAGCTCTAAGAATTTCCAGAAAGTCTCAGCGAAGCAGAGGAAACCCAGGTTACTAATGGCTACACTCCGAAGAAAAATCTACTGTCCTCTAACTGTCAGAGCATAGCTCCTCTGATGTGGGAAGGGTAAGGAGTCGATCTTGTGGGCCCTTCCCTCATCAGTATTGGAATTTTGACTGGCTTGGACATGTGTGAGCCTTATGCTGGCAGACTCAGCTTCTGTGAATTCTGGTGGCGCCCTGAGTTTTAGACACATAGAACACTTCAAAACAACACAGAAAAACACAAGGTGCTGTTCTCCTCTTTCCCGGGGAAGAGATTAGAGGGCCCTGAAGCTGTGACTGGAAATTAAGGAGGGACAAGCAACACTTTGGCAAACTGGATTCCATGAAGTTAGACAGACTCAGGGTCATACAAACATACTGCCTTATTACTCTAGTCTAGTCTAGTCTGTGGTCCTTGGGAAGGAAGCCCCACGGCATCAGGTGCGTTTTTGTGCATATTCTTACACATGCAGAAAGACATTCTAGAAGACTCCTCAATGAGATATTGTCATAATAACATCTCCTTTTGAAGAGGAGAAAATGAGAACTAGGCTCTTTGGGATACAGTACAGATTCTCCACCTTATGTATACCTTTTTATAACATGCATACACAAACACATGCACACACACACACATGCACACACACATATACACAGTGTCAGTATGTTCATGTGTGTCCATGTGCATGTGGAAACTAAAGATCAACCAATCTCAGGTGTTCCTTAAGAGCCATCCATCTTGTTTTTTGAGACAAGATCTCTCTCACTGGGACCCATGGCTCACTGACCTTTGAACCTCAGGGATCCTCCTGGCTCTGCCTTCCCAGTACTGTGATGACAAACGCACAACACCATGTCCCCACTATTCACATGGGCACTGGTGACCAAACTCAGGTCCATGCACTTACATGGTAATGCCTTACCACCAAGTCATCTCCCAGCCATAGTTATAATATTTTTGACTGTATACATACAATCACGTTCAAAACACTTTTTAAAAAGATTCTCAAATTAACAGTAGTCACCACTAAGGCTACTGAGTGTGGGTCCCCATTTCTGCCTCACCCCCTGGGGTGCTGGAACACTGCCAATACACAGCTTGGGGAAGGTGCTAGGCTGTGTTCCTTTCTTGCTTCTTGGGTACCTTCCAACACACCCCTCAGAGGAGGTGAAATGCAGGCCTTCAGCCTGTGCTTCTCCAGGTGAGAAACTGTGGCGTGGTTGGGGGTTGAGGTGGGAAGAGGCTGGGATGGAGGCTGTGGGTCTCAAATTCCTATACACCCAGACTCTGCCAGGGACTTTGAGGAGTTGGGAACTGGGCCATGGGCCTGTGATAAGCCTGGGGCGGGGTAGAGGTGGAGAATCTAGGCAGAAGTACGGAGAGGCTTCTACCAAAAACATAGGCTCGGCTCTGTATGACGAAGGCCTTCCCCCATGATGTTCCTTAAAAAAGAAGACAGTCCTTGCTTGTCCTAACTGCTTTATTCATGGCAGATGAGGATGAATACAACTTATTCAGGGTGGACCAGAGATTTAATACCTCATGCAGGAGGCTCATTGGCTAAATACTAGGGGCTTATCTAGATACCACATTAGCATGGAGAATTCTAAGCTGTGTGTGGTCATGGTCCTCTTAGTGGGGTGTTGTGGTCACTCCAGGACAGGAACCCGGCTGGGAGCTAGTTAGAACTCCTGCCATTCTCGATTATGAGTTTTATTGAGGTTCTGAGCTTTGTTACTGTCTTCCCAGTTCTTCTGTCTGGTGGCATGGTCCACTGCCCCAGTCTGAAACCCAAGAAAAGACTGTGGGAGTAAGTTCCAAGCAAGTGTGATATCAGGAAACCTGCAGGCAAAGGGGTGACAGAATACTAAGTTCTGAGAACCTGTATGTCCATCCCTCCCTGGGCTGGTAACCTGAGAGCCACTGATCCTAGAGGACTTAGAGAAGGAAGAGACGGTGAGGAAAGGGGACAGGAGCTAAGGGATGGGAGCAGTGCTGGCTGGTCAACCTGTGGGTGGACAACAGCCGAGTCAGGTTACACAGCTGCCTCCACACAGTCGATTCTCCCTGTCCTTGTCTATCAAGGAAAGGACAGCTCAAAATAAAATAAAATAAAATAAAATAAACCCCAAACCACTGTACTCACATGTCGGCCAAACAGTTAGGAGGTCTCCCATGTTCCCACCCTGGTCTACGGCCATCCTGACAGTAAAGACATTCGAAAGAGACACTTGTATCCCTCCCGTAACCCATCAGACTATGGCGACAATAGTCCTTAAGAAACTGGAATTTCCCCAGAAATCCCATGCATAAATAAAAAGAATGCAGAACCCAGGTGCCAGCCAAAGGAGACAGCTGTCTTTCAGAAAGAGATATCATGGAATTTGCTAGCTTGTCAGAGCACCTGACGTATGATCTGGATCTGAGCCAACGAGGGGCCATGAGGACCAGGACCACACCTTGACCAGCACTGCTTACTTATGCATCCTTCTTGCCTTTATTTAAGCCTGAATTTTCATGCCATGACCCCAACGATGAGCTTCTAGATCCCAGTCTAGATGGGCTTTGCTCCCCTCTCATCATCACTACATTGAATTGATTTTCCCCCTGCATTCCACCATTGCCCGCTTTTAAATTACCTATTGTGAATATACAGCCGAGTCTAGCTTCTTAGGTCAGCCAGAGCCCAGATTCTGACCCCAACTCAGGTAACAGTGCCATCTCCAGTCAGTGGACTCTAGTAGACATCGTCCCTCTTCTGGACACACTCTGCACCCCTTCCCCGTTGACACGGAAACGGAAACGGCAAAGAGAATAGCAAACCCACTGATTAACTGTTTGATTTATAATAATTTACTAGGAACCTTTCATGTGTTAAGATATGATGTCAGGCACAAGGAGAGGAGACGGGACTCAGGAGAAGCTCTTCTCCTCCCTGACCACTCTGCCATTCAAAAGCTGAGATTTCTTAAGAATTACACTGGGAGCCTGAATTGGAGACTGGAACTAGACTCAAACAAAAACCAGGTCTGGTGGCATGCACTTGTAACCCTAGAGCTGGGAATGGGAGGGATCCTGGGGCTTGCTGGCCGGATCTGGAGAGACCAAGTCACCGAGACTCAGAATACAGGATGGATGGCTCCTAAAGAATGATACCCAAGGTTGTCCACTGGTCTACATGCATGCATGTGCCTGCATACATATAAACACAAGCACACACACAGATACATATACACACAAACATATACACACAAACAAATACACACACACACACACACCTATACAGAAACACACAGACATATACACATATACACATACACTCACACACTCAAACACAGGACATACACACAAGCACATTACACATACATACAAGCACACTACACATACACACAGGGATACACACAAATAGACACACCAGACACACAGGACACACTCAAACGCACCACTCACACACAGGGAAACATACACACAAAGACACTAACCACACAGACACATATACACAAAAACACATATACACACAGAGATACACATACAGAAATATGCACATCACACACAAACACAAGTCATACACACCACACACACACCACACACACACACACACACACACACACATACAATACCTACCACACAATCAAGACATCAGCAATATTGGTCTAAATCAAAGCAAAGGAAATTCCCCTCTTACCCTCACTCTCTGGCTCACAAAGTTTATCTAGTTTGTGGGTGAAGCATAGAAAAAAAAAGCAGGCTAGATTCAGAGATAGTACCCTGCCATTCCCAAGATGCACAGAGGATAAACATCTGGATTACTAGTACCTAGACACAGGTTCTTATGTGGCTCCGAAACCTAGAATTCTGGCACCCTACCTTCGATTTTCCCAAGTTTTGTGTAAGATTTCTTCCTACAATAGAAATGCAATTGTTTGCTGGAACAAATTAAAATAATAAGGCACACACACAAATGTGTCCCTAAGATGGTGTCTCATTTTCTATGTCAATTTACTATGCCCGTGTGTCAGGCCCTGATATGCACAGCATTTGTCTTTCTGTCCTTCAGCTTGAGCAGTATCTGCAGAGGAGCAGAAACAGCGCCGCTTCTAACCACGATGACCTCAGAGAAACCACAGCTCATTAAGTCTGGCAGCAGCTGCCTGGGTCTGAATACTGATGGCCAATTCCCCGATACTGACAGTGAGCAGCAAGCAGGCAAATGCATCTGACCTTCCTACTCCCAGCCCCCAGAGAGTATGTGGGTAAGGAGACACCCACAGAACAGAATGACTGCAAGAGGCAGAAGAGTTCATCTTCTTTTCTAGATGAGCTTCTTTCTGACTTGTGGTAAGGCTGGGCAAGAGTTGGTCATGTAGATCAGATTCTACCAGGTCTGGCTGACTCTGAAGCCTACAGCCCTAGGACTCCATCTTCTTCCTCTTTGACTCCTGCCCGGAACAGCAGACAGGCCTTGCCCAACCTCAGATTTAGGCCCTGGGAAATATGTGAATGGAGTAGCAATGTTAGGCCCTAAGCACAGCCCTCAAAGGGTTAAAAGGTAGATACCACAAGGAGGCTGGAGGTGGACGGGAAAGGACAAGAGGTCCAGGCCACACCCACAGGATCTGTTTCACATGCCCAGGCCCCTGACTTCAGACTGCTCACAGCCACTCCACCACAAGCAGCTGAGTTAGAAGGAAGTTAGGGAGCCAAAAGCAATGGGAAGGAAATGTTTACGTGAGACACGCGTGAGCCGAGTGAAAGCAGAAATAGCATAAAGTTCAGTGAGAAGGCAGAAGGAGCTACAACAGGGAGAAAGAGGGAACAAGGCACTGGGCTAGACTATGTCACACCCTGACACCTGCCCACACTGAGCAACGGAGCTGCCACCCCAGTTCATAGGACTTCCTGTGATTACACAGTCCAGTGTTTCTCAACCCCACGGGTCGAGACCACCTTGGGAATCGCATAGCAGATAATGCTGTAAAGCAGATATTTACATTCGAATTCATAACACTAGCAAAATTACAGTTATGAGGTAGTGACAAAGTCGTTTTTACGGTTAAGGGTCGCCACATGAGGGACTGTATTAAAGCATTAGGAAGGTTGAGAACAGCTGACCTAGACCCTGGATCTCCTCCCCATACATCATCTCCAGTCTTGTTGGCCTAAAGTTAAAGTAGGGCAGCTCCAACGTTGGGGTCCAGCCAGCACAGGCACAGGGCAGAAGGGACTGTCAGAAGATACCTGACTCATCAACCACCATCACCCCTGCATGTAGGGGTAGAGGGCTGAGGGGCAGAACAGCCAAGTCCTTCCGTTTGTCAGTTTGCTTTCATTGCCTTCCCAGGTTAACATTAGAGATGAGCAGGCCACTTTGGGTGGGTGCCACCATTCAGCTAGGATGGGTCAAGAGACCAGTACTACTTGCTAAATCGTTGGCTACCCAGAGTTCTCCCTAGGCCCCTTTGTGGGACCTGCCTCAACTGCTTCAAACTCCAGGAACAGCAAGGCCCTCCAGGCAGGCTCCAAGCCAGATGTCAATGCTGTGCTGCTCCCCAACCCGAGTGTTCGTCCTCTGAAGAGCCCACCTAGCAACCACGAGACTTGTTTGGAGGCAACAGCCTTTTAAGTGGTGTACAGAAGCTCGGCTTGTAAAGTCCTTTGGCCTATTCTACTAGAATGCACTGGAGTCAGTGTCCCTGGATGGGGCACATCACTACCAGTTTCCCACAGCCGTCTGCACCCCATATGGGGACTAGTGGGAAAACTGAAGGAAGGGAAGACACCCAAGAATGAGGACAAGCCAAGTTCCTAGTTATGAGGCACATGCTGCATGGGGAGGCTTGCACACACTGGAACACTCCAACAGCCATGCAGGTGGGAATCTTTCACATTGCCTTCCTCTGCCCATAGGAAACTAAAGCACAAAGAACTTAAACGGAGGCACTATGGCGTCTACAAAGGAAGAAGACAAGCTGGGGAGGGATGGAGGGAATACGACAGTTGGAAACAAGGGGGGGGGGGAATTCCTCTGAAAGCAGCAGGCAAGCCTCAGACTGGTCTGAGCCTGGGCTGTAAATCTTATATTGCCAGACTGGAACTTTCCAGACAGTTTAGAAACCTTGAATTTTAGGGAAGGAGGGTCGATTTCTAACAATATTTAGACCAGCACATGGGCCAGCCACACTGGTCTCTAGTTGCCACATCTTGTTAAAGACCTTCCTGTCCCCTGAAGACAAGTTTCACAACTGCAGCACCAGGTATGAGATCAGGAAGAACCAGATGAGCTCAAAAGACAGACCTCATGGGTCTGGTCTGGTGGTATACTTGTCATTAATCAAGTCATAAAGGACTTGAGAGGCAGAGCCAGACGGATCTCTGATCGCCTAAGACTAGCCTGGTCTGCAATGTAAGTTCCAGGTTAGCTGGAGCTACACAGCGAGACATGTCTCAAAAAGAAAGAGGTGAAAAGAAAGGGAAGGAAAGGGAAAGAAAATAAAATCGTACCTTAGTTCCACTTAAACTAGGGTTTTAGTTTTAAAGACTCCAGCCCGTTGACGACACTCACTCCAAGATCGTTTGGTGAGGCCATACCCAGGTGCATCCGGCCGGAATGTGGCCTGTCCCAGCACTACAGAACTCTAGTGTCTTCTGACAACATGGAAGGCTGGGTTTAAAGTCCCAGCACTTCTTGCAGAGATGGCCCCAGTGAGTTGGTCCACCTGTACTCTCATCCACACAACAGGAAGACAGCATCCAACTTCCCGGCCTGCCACTGTGTGTGGTGAGAAGGGCCTGGCACATTCTGCTCAACTGGTACTTGCTACAGCCCTTGCCTCAGGGAATCATGCTCCACACTGGCGTTGGTGCTATTAACCACTCTTTGGGTGGGACTTAGGCTCCTCCTCTTCTCAGCCCCCTGCTTCTCCCAGCTTCCACTATGTCAGCAAGCTCAGACAGATGGGAACCTCTAAGGTGGACTGCCCTCTGGGATTTGAGCACTGGAGTCCTCAGATGGAAGTCTCAGCTCAGACTGGCCAGAGACCAGCACATACCAGAGCCTCTTCTTAAACATCTCTGCGGTTCCCTGTACGCCATTACCTCCCTCCCCAAGAACAGAAATGGTGTGACTGGAGAGAGGAGGAATGCACATTTCCTGCCTTGGGACGGCTGCAGATAACTCACCTCCAGCTTCCAAGAGCCTTACCTCCGAATGCTTATTTTTGCAGAGAAAGAGTCCTCCCTAGGAGCTGAGGATATAGGGTGAGAACCAGACAGACAGTTCTGTCCTCACTGTGCTGTACGCCTGACTGCCAACTGCCCACCCCCCAGATTTCAGTGCCTGCCCAGAAATGTGTCCAGGACCAAGCAGAACCCATCACAAAGTGAGTAACAGCACCAAGAGCGCTCTGCCGACGCGCCCCAACCCAGGTTCTCATGAGAACCAGTAAATGGTAACTTGGTTTTCTCACTGTTCCAGCTCTTGCTGGAAGAGTTCTGTTTCCTAAGGAAGAATGTGATCCGCATCAGGACTCGGCCACTCCCGTCAGGGCTGAAGCTGCAGTATTAAAACACCGTATCCAAGCTTCAGAGAATTCAGACAGAAAGGTGTGCAGGCTGAGCCAGCACAGTGGACACTGAGGACTGGCAATCTGGCCAGAATAATTCTATTCAGTAGTATTGCTTTTGGGGATATCGAGTCATGTTCTGCTTCCTAAGGCCGTTGCAAGTAGAAAATATTCTGATTTATGGTTTTCATAAGGATAAAACAGATGCCTTGACTTTCATTTGGTGGAAAACTGGCTACTCTGTTTCAGATGAACTAGTTACTCCTAAGGTCTGGAAATACTTGTCTCTAAGTGTAATATTATGCTTTATAACTTGGCCACAGTTGGAGTAAAGTTCTTCCCTGTATAACTTCAAAGGCTATCTGCAAAGGCGGTGTCTCCAGTGACACGCCTTTAAAGGAAGGGCCAACATCTGCAATGGCTGAATTCTAAGATCCATTTACACAAGCACACCTGCTTTCTGGCTCCTGCACACCAGCTCCTACTTTCAAGCATCCATCTCTCCCAGGTGCATCCTGACTACACCGCTACAAAGGGAGCCCCGAGAACCGTCATCAAAGTGCTGTTGTACAAACATGAGGACCTGAGTTCAGATCCCAAGGCCCACAAAGAGCTGAGCGTGGTGGCTTGGGTCTGTAATGCCAGAACTGGGATTGGGGTGGTTTCACCCAGCTTAGTCAAATAGATATAGCCTAGGTTCAGTGCCCCCCTACCCCCCAAAAATAAGATAAAAGCCCTAACGTGTGTGTGTGTGTATGTGTGTGTGTATGTGTGTATGTGTGTGTGTGTGTGTGTGTGTGTGTGTGTGTTGATATGTGTATCTGTGTATCTCTGTCTGTGTGATAGAGGCCCAAGGAGACCAGGAATAAATAAAATTAATAAGATGGAAAATAGGCAAGGAAGGCACTTGATTTCGGTCTCTACCCAAGCCTCAAGTGTACACACAAACAAACAGACACAGATATAGACACAGACAGACACATACAAGAGGGGGGAGGGGCAGGGAAGATGGGAAGGTAGAGAGGAAAAAGGAAGGAGGCCAAGCCTGGCCAGGATCAGAGACCCAGAGGAGAGAATTAAGCACTTGGTGATCATCAAAAAGATTTTTACTGCTTGGCTGAATAAAATGGAGAACCAAGAGAGTCATTTCCTCTGAGACTTGGTCTCCACCGAAAGAAGAAATAGTTGGCTGTCCTTGTAAGGACTCAGCCTCACCCAGACTCCAGTTCCAAGCGCTCTCTCTGAGCAGCCCATTCAGATCTCAAGTTCAGAGTGAGGTCAGCTCATATCCAAAACACTAGGGAGATTCTCATGCTGGTTTTGTCCCCAGGACAACTTATCGTTCGGTGTTGTGGGCTCGTTCACGGCATAACCCCCACTTTCCTAAGCACTCATCACAACAACTTAGAGAAAGCCGAACATTCACTGAACATTTCTTTTGTATCAGAGTCTGTGCTACGGCTGATTAACCCTCCCAACTGCCATGAGGTTGGTGCTATGATCACCCACATTTAATGAAAGGAAAAACAGAAAATTTAAGCAACTTCCCCATTCTCAGGCTCTGAATCCAGTGCCGTCTGGCTCTCTTATACCGAAGCATTCTATTGAGCCTAGAACTGATCGCCACATAGTAGGACTGACAGAATTAACCGAAGAGTGAGCCTGGAGACAACTCAGCCTTCCCTCCCAACACATTCTCTTTGCAACATTTCTGTGTTGTCCACCTTTGCGCCTTCCCCATCCCACCAAAAGTATGGATCGATCCTGCAAACAGAACTTAAGAGAAGAAAAAGTCAAAGCCTGCGTCCATGAGGACGTGGGAAGAGCGGCACATCCACTTCAGTGCTGAGGTTATGGGCAGCTGCGTGTGTCTATATATACCTGCTGATGCGGAAGCATGTTGACAGGCTTGCTTCATACAACCAAAGATGTCCAGGTGTGGTCTTTTGAGTGAAAATGAACTTCATAGGTTTGTATGTCTGAATGCTTGGTCCCCCCAGTTAGTGGAACTATTTGTACGTATTAAGAGGTACGGCCTTGTTGGAGGTGTGCAACTAGAGGTGGGCAGGCCCAGTGTCTCTCCCTCTTTTACTTGTGATGTAAAGCTCTCAGCTACGGCTCCAGTGCCATGCCTGTCTGCTTCTCATCCTGACGCTCATGGACTAATCATCTAAATTTTTAAGCGATGTCCCCCCTATCCAAATGTTTTCCTTTATAAACACCACCTTGATAATGACGTCTGTTCACAGCAACAGAACAGTAACTAAGACACCAGGTCACTTATCTGCCTGCCATATGTTTCCCATTGCCTCTGGGTTAGAGGGTTCTGTCTCCACTCCAGCCACTAGGTTAAAGCAGCCAAAGAACAAAAATACCAGAGGCAAACAGAGGCCCAGCTCTGTCTGCCATGGTTTACTTTAGGCTCAAATCCCACCTGGGCCATTATTCCAAACCTCAACCACTGTAGTTCTCACCAGGCTAAGATAGAGAACCTTTGGTGGTATCCTTAAACTGTACAGAACATCTGTAGGGGTACTATTTCTCCAGAAGAGAATCAGAACACAATAAGTGATTGGCTCACGGAGGACTGGGGGGGGGGGACAAAGGAGAAAAAAAAAGCCGAGAATATAAGTTCAACTATCCTCCCAATAAGAGACTTCTCCCAAACACCACAACATGGTGCAGAGCAAGATTTGGCTGTGTGCTGAACTATGCACACACACACACACACACACACACACACACACACACATACATACACACACACATACACACACACACACACACACACACACACACACAATTCCTATGTCTAAGCCCTCATGGTGTGATGATGATGGGGCCTTTGGGAGATGCTCAGCTCTAGATGGCTTTTAAGGGTACAGTGCTCAAGGTACATTGGTGTCCTTCTAAGGGACCCCAGAAAGCTGGCTTTCTACCTTTGGACATACAAAGAAGAGGTCATGTGAGTTCATAGTGAGGTGGTGAGCCCAGGCTAGCCATCATCAGAAACAAGCTGGTCAGCACCTTGAACTTCTGGGATCAGGGACATAAAGAAATAAACTTCTGTTCTGTTGTCAGTGCCACTCTGCCTGTGGTACTTCTGACAGCAACCCGAGCGGACTAGTGTGGATTTCCAGATGCAGGGTCTCCGGCAGGAGTTCAAACCTAGATCCACCTGTAAAGTTATGCAGGCCACGTGTTTTCTCTAATGCGTGGTTTTCTTATATGTAAACTACATGATGAAGAGACAGACATGAGCGTGCACAGTGGGTGCCTCAAGTTGTCTAGGACACAGCACATTGTTACCACAACAGAAATGCCATCCCACAGGCACTGTGGCCTTTCTTTAGTGAGGCTTTTGGTCAGACTTGGAACAGAGTGTTTTGTTTGGTCCACACCAAAAGCTTAGAAAAATTTACATTTTTTTTAAAACCAACATTTGAAAGTCAGGTACACCATTTAAAAAAAAAAAGATAATTTAAGAACTTTTTTAAGTGTAAAAGAGCTGGGCACTGTGGCTCATGCCTTTAATTCCAGTCCTCAAAATGCAGTGGCAGGAAGACCTCTGTGGGTGAGAGGCTAGCCTGGCTAGCCTGGTCTACACAATGAGTCCGAGGGAAGCTGGAGCTACACGGTGAGTCTGAAATGATTTTTAAAGAGATGAAAACATGAAGAAGTTTTAAATAAAAATCTTAACGGAGCACTGCTACATGCTTAAGCCAGCCTCCCCTGCAGAAGACCCCTTGGCATGCGGTGGCTTCTTGGTTCCCTGGGCTACAGGGCAGGTGACATCAAGGTTGGCTCCCACCTTTATAGCTGCCCACAAAGATCTTTGAAATACAATGTCAGGATCTGTCTCCTGAGGTGAGAAACAATTAGCACATTCCCGGTCCACTGACTTATTTGTTTATACTTATTTATTTATTATTCTACAGGGAGGGGTGGGGGGGCTGCGGAACCTCAGGAAAAGGCCAGGAACTTAGTACTTGGAATAAGCTGGGCTTTTTCTTGCTAGTCTGTGGCCAATGACCGGACTTTGCCCCTGACACATACCTTCTTAAGAACTCACTTTCCTTTCCTGTAAAACGAGGCTTTGGGTTAGATGGTCTCTTTTGTCTCTTTCCCCGTTTATGTAACTGTGACACGAAATTCAAGTGCACAGGAGAAATGTAACACAGCTGTATGCGTATGTGCTGCACAGGTCTTAATGGAAACAGAGCTCTTCAACACCCCACTGACCTTAACCCAGACCTTAATTCAACATAAACAAGGCCTGAACAATGGCCTTGTTTGTTGTTCTGCCCACTGCAGGGCTGTACTTTAGCCTAGATGTTATGCATTTAATGCTCACAGGGGAATTAAAAGGCTAGCTAATTCAACCTCCTCACCCTAGCTAAGCCTGGGGCTGTCATTTCACCAAGACACAAATCCAACTGTACCACCACCCCACCCCCTCCTGCACCCTCTGTATTTAGGTTTCTTTCAGTTCTTTGCTTACTGCAAGCACGGGACTGGTGCACTTGTTAATTCTCCTACCTGAAGCCCCCTTCCCCTAACACATCCTTGCTGACCCTCAGATCACAGCTTAAGCATCAACTCTATTGCCCCTTGACTTCCTGGCAGGACCAAGTCACATTACCACATGTTATCTTATCAACTATGTCGTGATTGGCTGACGAATGAGCGTTTTCCCATCTGACTGTTCATTCAGTCTGGGGATGGGGCTCAGCTGACCGAATGTTTTCCCACTGTGCCGGGGGTCCTGGGCTTCATCCCCAGCATCTTACAAACCAAGGATGGTAGCCCACACTTGTCATCCCCACACTCTGCGGGTGGAGACAGGAGGGTCAGGCATTCAAGGCAATCCTCAGTTACACAGTAAATCCGAGGTCATCGTGGGCTTGTCACAAAATAAACATACAAACAGACAATAACAACAGAAACACACGGTTCACATATGTCTGCTCCAACACTTGGTTATCAAGGAGGTACTCTAATATGTATCAACAAGTCTTTTATTAATAGCAATAAGTCTCAAGTAATCTGGCTCCAAACACTAAGTCATATTACCTAATGCAATGATTAATGGTTGGGCAGATCTCAATTAATGTTTATAGAATTTGTACCAGCCCCCACCTATCAACCTGTACCCTCAGCACATGTGCATTATATCCATGGGCATAGGCAACATATCAGAATGAGAAGTCTAGATGGTGAAGGTCTCAGAACACAGTGACCAGAGGCGCAACAAGGACTACGCAGAGCTGTGGGTCTGGGAGGTGGGGAGGACCCTATGTACCCTAACAGGAGAACAGCACTGGTTTTGGCCAGCCAAGTACCTGATGCTTTCGTTCAGTGCATACAGCTCATTGCTCTGCAAGCCGCCCCCTTTGAAAACGTTGATCACAGCCGTCTGCACACTGCAGAGAGACAGAAACACATCCCAGTTAGGTGATCTGCCTCCAGGGGCCATATTTTCAAACAACCCAACAGGAAAGGTCACAGAAGAGCTGGGAAGCCTAGGACATACTCTTATTAAAGTTATCTTCTCTTCCTTTCCTTAATGTCCCGGAAGTACAAAAGATTGAGGAGAGCGAGGCAAAAGAATTCAAAGGTCTCAGAGGTCACCCAGGGCTTCTTCCCTAGACCACATGGAGATGAGCAATAGATCATCTCTCTGAGAACTCCCATCACTGGGTTCTGCAAGCATCCGAAAGCATTCATTGCCAGCAGAAGCTGGCCCCACCTGGGTTCTTACAAGGGAAGCCACCATCTCAGAAAGAAATGGCAACTGCCTTTCTAATAGAACTTTCTGTGGCCCTGCCTTGTCCCTTGATCTCACCCCAGAGAGGGAAGTATATTGGCATAGAGTTCATCTCTTAAAGGGTCACAGTCAGGGCTCAACTCCATGTTCTGAAGGACCAAGGCCTGAAGCATCAGCAGAAGAGTTTATTATAATGTTGTCTGCGCTGAGGAATTTTACAAAGGACAACAATCCTCAGAATGCCAGAACATTCCAGGCAGCCCTCCTGAGCTTCATCAGCTGACTGTGCCTGAAGGCCAAGAAAGTTCAGAGATGCTTTCACTTATCCAGAGCCCAGCACAGATTTGAAAACCAATAGCCCACCGACTTTTAAGGCAGTACTGATTTGCTGATTTGCTTGGGGCTTGGTTCACAAACTTGGCTGGACAGACTGCAAAGCTCATCTGCCCCACGAACCAGTGGCTCAGATGAAAGAGTCTGGCAGATACCACTCACTGAGTTTTGCACAGAGACACACCTAAGTTTCCCAAGGGGGAAACGGGTGATCTGAGGCTACTGGAAAGACTCTACACCCTTAGATACTCACCCAGTGTAGGGTGTTAGGGGGTATGAACAGTAACTGTAAATTCTATTTTTAATAAATTTTTATTTATATGAGTACACCATAGCTGCCTTCAGACACACCAGAAGAGGACATCAGATCTCATTACAGATGGTTGTGAGCCACCATGCGGTTGCTGGGATTTGAACTCAGGACCTCTGGAAGAGCAGTCAGTGCTCTTAACCACTGAACCATCTCTCCAGCCCAGTAACTGTAAATTCTAACCCGATGATCCCAGGCTGGTAAAACTGACTCTGGCAGGCCAGAACTCGCAATGAGCTACTTTCTCAGTATGAAAACAGGGGCACTTGCCCCATTCATCATTGGTACCATGATCAGATGTCATGAACAAAGCTCTCAGAGACAGCAGATGCTCAGCCCACCCCCAGATCACCCCAAGCCCCTCCCTGGTGGTGTTGGTCCCACAAGCCCTTACCTGTTCCAGGCAGAGTTGGAACTTAGCTGCAGAGCCTGCCGGGCAGCCTGAAAGCGGGGCAGCTCACTGAGCACAGGGGAGCTCATAAATCGTGGTCTAGGCCGGCGGAAGGAACCCATCTTGTAGAACTCAATGGGCAGGAGGGGAGCAAGGCCACGGGTCATAAGTCCAGGTGAGGATTGAACTGTGTCTTGAGGACCAGAAGCTTCTGGCCACCCACAGGGAAGGTTTCTCTCCGCACTGCTGCCTGGGTGTCTTAAAATCCGAGTCTCAGCCAACACCTGAAATGGGAGACAGCCTTTATTGAGAACCTGGCTGAAAACTGAAGGATCCTGGCTAGACACTCTAGGTAAATGATCTTTAAAATCAATGAAGACACAAGAGACTCCATTGTGGCTGAGGCTCCCACGTGTGTGTGTGTGTGTGTGTGTGTCTGTGTGTGTGTCTGTGTGTGTCTGTAATGGGCATGGAACCCAGGGCTTAGTATATGGTAGGCCAGTACTTTATGCCTGAGCTACACACCAAACCCTAAGAGAAAGCTAGCATTTGTGAACACCTCAAGAAGAAGGTAAAAGCTCCTTTTCCTTGGCAATAAAGACTTTCTACCCTCTGTCCCACCAGCCATGTCAAGGGACTCCCCCACCCACAGGCATTTTACTGTCCTTTTCCTGCCTTCTCTGTGTTAATCCAATCCGTCAGAGCACATTCACTATTCGACACAGATTAACCACTGTGTCAAGCACTCAAAACCTGGAGGGCCCAGACCCTGCCTTCCAGAGACTCATACTCTGTGGGAAAGATGACAGATTCTTACAGACCCTGTCTATTCAATAAACACTTATTGAGCCTATATGCTCCAGGCACTGAGGTACTGGGAGACCGTAAGATGATGGCCAAAGGACTGTCTCATGTCCCATTCATCTGTCCCATGACCCTGCCCCAGGCTTCATGTCCTGCTTGTTCCCTTTCCCAGGTCTCTGAGCTTAGTTTTGTTATCGTTTGCCAAATTATCTTCCTTTTGCCCTATGCATTTCTAAGTCCAACCGACTCTGCAAGTTGAGTCCAATAATTTTGCTCCTGAGAAGGAATAGGTCCAGGCCAATAATCTCTGCCACTGAGAAAGCTAAAGCAGGAGAAATCTGAAATCAAAAAGCATTCCTAGGATACATATCACTGTCAGTTCAAGACCAACCTGAAAAACTTAATTAAACCCCCAACACAAAAGAAAAAGTAAAAAATTATAAAAAGTGTTCACTAGACGACTCGGCAGATAAAGATGCCCGCCACCAAGCATGACAACCCAGAGTTCAACTCTCGTGATAAAAGGAAAACCAACTTCCAAACTGGTTCTCTGACTTCCTCAGTGCACTAATGTGCATCTGTGCATGCACACACACATATTTACATTACGTAAACAAACCTCTGGTTTAAGTGAAAAGAAGTCTGGGGATGTAACTCAGTAGCAGAGTATTTATGCATGCCTTAAGCTCTTCAGGTCCAGTGTCCAGTTCCATGCTCTCAAACAAACACACACGAACACACACAAACACACACACACACACACACACACACACACACAATCTCATTACTTGTGGCAAATCACAAGGTGCTTTATAGTGTCTGGTGTTTACTCATAGCTTGTCAATGAACTTTGGTTCTGGGTTTCAAGAATTAACTCAGCTCCTTTCAAGTTGTGTGACTTCACACACACACACACACACACACACACACACACACAGAGAGAGAGAGAGAGAGAGAGAGTATAATGTTCTTAGGTGCTAATGTACCAACCTCGAAGGACTGGGGAAGGATGAAATAAGATCAGCAGACATGCATAGAAGAGTTCCTGGGTATGAGGGACAGCTAGCTCCTCCCAACGCTCTTCTCTAGGCACATTTGGACCAACCATTGTGATCCTCTCAGCAGACAGAAGTATTACAAGAAACAGCAAACATCCACAGGTGCTCTCCCTTGACAAGATTTGGTGGATTTGTCCAGGAGAGTGGTTGCTTGTTTTTGATTTTCTAATACTTCTGGCCAAGTGAACTCAGATAAATCAGACAAGAGACCAATGGGGGAAGAAGACGAAGATCCTAGCTTGGAGAATCAGCCTGCGGGTTGGCAAAAAAGTCCTTCAGCATTTGATGGACAGGGGAGGGACCCACAACCAGCACCATGACAGTGACAATGCAGCTTGGCAGGGAGGTGTGGGGGAGGTACTGGTGGCCAAGTGCTGGCAATGGGCCTATTTATACTGGATTCATAAGACCAAGCTTCCAAAGGAGGATGGCGAACTTCCTTTATAGCAGGAGTAGAAGCAGAATCCTGCCATTTTCTTGAATCCTTTGCCTGGGAACCCTGTGCACCGAGCAGATGAACAGTTATCAGAATTGGCCAATAAAATGTTGCAGAAGCCTGTTATATTCCAGAAAGAATTACAACAGGTATCAAGACACCTCAGAATCAGATGAGGGAACGGCAAAATAAAACCATGCGTCCCTCAGAATCCCGACACTTGTCAGGAAAGGTCTCTCTATTCAGACAGGATGCATCCCTGGGCCCAGCTTTGAAAGGCCTGTGAAGTGCGACTCATTGTGTAATTACCGGATATTAACTCACTTCGTGAGGGCCTTTAATAGAGGCAATGAAGCTCCCACCCACTCAGGGGCACTGGAACAGAGAAACAGAAGACTTCAGAAGCCACACTGCCGGGGGATTGCACACATGCCTAACTTCTCTAGGAGCTGAGATACCAGAGGATAAAAGGAGGCTCCTGCCCCCCCTCCCCCCCCATGTCTCACTACAGCTCCCAGGCGCATTATCTTAAGCTATCTGAGCATTCCATACACACTCAAGGCAGCCCCGGTCACACAGGACAGCTCCAGCAGCATGGCCCTCCCCCTTAAAAACAAGGGTAATTTTCAGCCCAAAGGACAATCAGTGATCACAGTGCCCGCACCCAAAGTCGAGGGTCACACGAAGCAAGGAGTTCCTTCTGACTTGTTTTCCAGCCCCCAAGCTCTTCTCAAATGACGACAGGATGAAGAGCGTATGTGGTCCCCATCATCACTCCTTGTCACAGAGTCAAGCAACCACATGGAGACCGTGGGAGGAAGCTATGGGATGTGCTGACAAGGGCCAGAAGAAAGGTTGGTTGTCACACCCTGCTAATGTGCTGGGCCTTCAGGCACAGGCTTGTCCTGACCCAGAAATGACAAGTCAGAAATGACAGGACAGATGGGGCCTGAGAGTACAACCATTTAGAACTAACAAATGTGGAGCAAATGAGCAAAAAAAGACTTATCCAACGACTCCAACCTAGGATCAAGCACAAACTTGAACATTCATTCCCCTGTGTCAGACATGAGACATTCCGCAGATCCAGGGAGGCCATGAGCGTACTCAGGCCTTAGCTTATTGTTCGAGACAAAGGTAGAGCTAACCATGAACGCACACAGGCACCTGCCTGAAAGGATGCTGGGTGCTGTCATCAAGGTGACTTATTCAGCCCTTCCAAAATGCCATCTAAATTAGAGAAATTAGGTAACCAACCAGCTAGCTAGAGGGCACACAGTTAGCTAGAGGCAAGTCACTGACAGGTGTCAAGATGGGCCTGCCTGTCCAGCACCTCACCAATTGCCAGTTTCTACTTTACTACTGCACTGAATGAGGCAGGGCCCCAGAATCAAAGCTACTGAGTTTGAAATGCCAGTCGCCAGCCTTTATATAAAGATTTAAATCTCATGCCCCCAAGAGAAGTACACTACCAAAATCAACTCCACAGCCACACATGATTGGGACAAGAGGAACAGAAAAAGGACACCATAAGAAAATGCAGACGGACAGTCAGTCAGACAGACAGCCACCCTTACCCACTGCATGAATTTGGACAAGGCACTTGATCTCTGAAGCTCACTTTTTTCTCCCCAGGAATAACCAACAGTAATTTAACGAGTAAATACTTGTAAAGCTCTCACTGAAAATAATAGCCTGGGACATACCAAGACCAACTTCTCAGCACAAAGGAGATCTATTTGCAGCCGAGGGACAAAGGACTACCTCTGGATAGAGGAGACAGATGTCTACAGGCCACAGCTGTGGACAAATGGCAGTTTATAAAGGGAAAAGGTGGGGGGGACTCTGTGTTAGGATGAGTTGGTTTGTTCTGATTGGGCATGTTAATTAGGGCAGCCAAAAGGGCGCTTTTGATTTCTGGACTTCAATACTTTGGCAGCGGAGCCTTGTTGGTCACCCTGATTTTGGGGATATATTCTAATGGTTTAGCAAAGTGAAGGGAATGGGGACAGAGGTACAAGGCACAATGTGCTGAAGCCATGTTTGCCAGAGCCCTATTCACTCATAGCAGGGCCTGAGAAGTGGTGAGTGAAACCCAGTACCGACCAAATCAATGAAAGAACAGTGCTTGGCATCCTTTACAGGTTGTTCAACCCACACAGCAGTGAGAGGACAGCAAAGCTTCCCTCGGTTGCTGGAGGCTCAGCACCTGCAACACATTGCCCCCAGCTAAGACCCCGACCCTGACACTGTCATGGAAACGGACACTGTCTCTTCAGGCCATTGGGAACTCACAGCTTCTGAATTTCACCCAAGCCTAGGACGGGGATGCAGCACAGTCAGAAGAATACTGCCTTGGCATGCACTAGCAATGTTGAAGCCAGTGCAGTCATGTCTGTCTGTAATCCCAGCTGTCCAGAGATGGAGACAGGAGGGTCAGTAGTGCACAGGGAGTTCAAGGACAGTCTGGGCTCCAGGAGACTCTTTTCTATAAACAAGTAAATACATATTCGTACAAATAAACATATCACACCCAACCACAGGAAGCAGACAGTACAGAGGGTCCACGTTTTATGAAGAAATTGAGGCAGAGTGACTCACACTCACCCTTAACAAGAACTGAGCCAGGACTGGGGGGTTAAGTAATCCAGAGCTGGTCAAGAAAGGCTCTACTTTTAAGCCTGACTCTATCATGCACCAGCCCAGGTGATTGGTTTTGGTCTTTGTCCTTAAATATTTCAAAATGTTCACTATAATTGGCCTTTGAAAAGCTGGAGGGACACAGAGTTGCCTCGGAGAGCCACAGTCATGCCTGTTTATTTCCATGGGACAATAAAGAACATATTCAGTATTTTCAACACAAGGGCAAGGCCTGCAGTATTGAGGCAAGCTCCCTGAAAGCTGAGAGCTTGCACACTCATGCTGAGCTACACATAATAATGCTACCCATGATGCTCCGTAGCCATGTGGTCATTCAACACTGAACATGAGGTTTGCGCAGCTGAGGAGCGGATTTTCATTTTAACCGTGTGTCCGTGTGTACAGCTGCAGTGGTGTGCACCAGTTGTGGATGATCGATCCACAGACATTTGTTCTTTGCACGATGACCACTTATGGGTTTCTACATCAACCCATCTACTGTGCAAAAATGCTTCATGGTGAGGACTAGGGTTCACTAATGTCCAGCTAAAGATATAAGTCTATATAAGCAGTTGGATACTAACTCTGTTCAGTGTAAACTGGTAGAGTTCACGCTTGAGGCCTAACAGTTCCCCAGCTGCGGGCTTTTGACCAGATTTATAGTATTAGGATTGTGTTTGACCCTATGGAGTATGCCTGAAATTCGATCAGAAAGTAGTTTGTAACCCCTAAAAACATTCATGTCACGGTCGTGGTAACCCATGGTCATATCTTGCCAAGATAGCCAATACTGTGGCTCACAAGGTTCCTAGTTGCTGATGGCTAACCGCCTCACTTTTCATTCCAAGAGGCCAGCCTTGGCCAGTCAGCCCCAAGGTCTGCCTGTCTTTGCCTTCTCAACACTGGAATTACAGGCGCACACCAGCACACTTGGGCTTCTCTGCATGGCTTCACAGGAGCAAACTCAATTATCTATGCTTGTGTGGCAAGCACCTCACTGTAGGACAATTCCCTAGCCTTCACTTCACATTTAATAGCCACACTTTTTCAAACAAGGGTGACTAATTCTTTCTTCCTTGGACTACACTACAGAAGTCTCATATCACCATGTGTTGGTCTGCTTTACTATCAGAATGGCAGCTGTACCAACCACGTAGGAAATCTCACATTTCCCATGGAAGGACATTTAGGAAGACTCCAGGATTCTGGGACTGCAGAGGATGAATTCCTTTGTAGGTCTTGGGGTCTTGATGTGTTTCAGATGGCCGGATCTGATGGCCTCACTCTGTGGCTCTAACATCCACCCACCAGTTCAGAAATAGCACACAGGAAAAGGCTAAAGGAAGATGTGTCTGGCTCCAAAGGATAAACCACCGCAAGGCTATGTCACTCCAGGGTATGGATCGCAGGAGATGTCATCATGGTTCCTCCTGTCACTCAGAGGCAGGCACGAAGAATGACTGAGGATACCTTCTAGACAAAACTCTCACGCAGCCCAGGTTGGCTCTGCATACACTAGAGCTGAGGCTAACCTTGAACTTATAAGGCATCTTCCAGGTGCTAGGGTTACAGGCATGTGCCACCATGACAGGTTTGTTTTTAGGTCTTAATCCCCAGAAGTCATAAGTATTCCTCCTACAGCAGAAGCCATGATGAAGTTAAGCTCTTGAAAGTAAGTGATTATCCAGGAGAGGTGGGTTCTACACTCGGTCCAGGCAGCCTCAATGGTGGGGTGAAGAACACAAAGAGAGAGCAGAGAAGACAGACAGGCTGCACAGCAGAAGATGGGAAGACAGAGGCAAAACTGCCATAAGCCAAGAGATGCCAGGAGCCTCTCAGAATCAGGAAGAGGAAAGAAACCAGCAGTCTCCCAGAGCTTCTGAAGGGAATATGGCTCCAGATACAACTTGATTCTGGACCTTAGCTCTCCAGAACTATAGGTAAATAAATTTCTGTTGTTTTAAGCCTCAAGGGTTGTGATAACTATTACAAGCAGACACTAGAACCTAATACTTACTGCATGCATAGCCTTGGACTATCTGAACTAGTGTCAACATCAAGAATCAGGAATATCAGGGAGAGTTTCCTTAGTGAGATGTTGTGACAGACAGTGAGGTCGGCTAGGTGCATGGCATGGTTCCTATAACTGTCCAGGGATAGTCCGGGTGGGGAAGAGCCAAGGTTAAAAAAACACAGACAGGAGGTGGAGAGGGTGATTGGGAGAGGGAGCACCTTCATGGAAGCAAGAGGAGGGGTAGCAGGGGTGGGGTGGGGGATAACATCTGAAATGTAAATACAGAGAATATCCAATAAAATAATTTTTTTAAAAAAGGCCCTAGGCAAATGACTTAGGGCACGTATGAGGATCAGGTGTGGTGACAAGAAAGATACAGAAGTGTCTGGTAGGTGACGCCCATTGTTTATTTGTACCACCACCACTATCATCATCACCACCACCACCATCATCACCACCATCACCACCACCACCACCATCACCATCACCACCACCACCACCACCATCACCAACATCACCACCACCACCATCACCATCACCACCACCACCACCACCACCACTACCACCACCACCAACACCACCACCACCACCATCACCACCACCACCACCACCATCATCACCACCACCATCACCACCACCACCACCACCACCACCAACACCACCACCACCATCACCACCACCACCACCACCACCACCACCACCATCACCACCACCACCATCATCACCACCACCATCACCACCACCACCAACACCATCACCACCACCATCACCACCACCACCACCACCACCACCACCACCATCACCACCATCACCACCACCACAACACCATCACCACCAACACCAACACCACCACCACCACCACCACCACCACAGAGAGCTCAGGTCTAGTGTCTCGCTACATTTCTCTTCTGAAGGACCACGTTACCCAGATTGTCATTTAACAATGCTTTGACTAGGTAGATTTAAATGCTAAATTTCAGTTCTCTGCACAGCTGAGGCGCTAGGTCCACCAATCACTGTAAGGGTCACAGAGCCCCTGGGAGGCATTTACTGGCCTGGCTCTCAGGGTGCCCCACATGGTTTCTTAAGCAAGCTCTTTACCCAAGGCTCATGTTATCCCCTTCATTCCCACAGATGGCAGGACTGGGGTTTGGGGACAAGAAAAGATTGTGGATAACATATAGAAGGTACTAGACATGGGGATGGGAGGTACAGAGACAAGGGTGGGAATGAGAACGGGGCTGGGGTACCAGCCCCAGGGATGGGGTTGAAGAAAGAGGGCCAGGGTAAGGATGGGGGTGGAGATGAGAAAAGGGCCTAGGAATGGAGATGGAGCATGAAGCCAAGGCTGAGGACAGGGTCTGAGGACAGGGGAGTGACAGGGACTGTGCCCACCACTAGAAGGGCAAAAAAAGACAAACATGCAAATGAAATCCACTAAGGTTCCAGCCTGGCCTCTAAAAAAGGAAGTAGAATCGTGACACAGCAGCTTAAAATAAAGAAGTGTGTAGCTGGTAATGACTGGAGGCTTCCAGGAAAAAGCCACTCTGAGTGTAAATAACAAAGTCAAAGACAGAGCCACCCAGTCTGATGTAACCTCCCCGAACAAGAGGAGAGTCTAGTTCCCCGGAAGACAGAAACAGCTCATTTCACATGCTCCCTGGAGCTCAGCGGCTCCTGCCTTGCATCCCGAACACAAGAGCCAGTGTCTCTCTGCAATGCAAGGCCTCCCCAGGACTCAGCCCCTCATCCACAGTCATGGTTACTCAGCTGACCCACCCTCTGACTTCAGTGGGACTGCCTTGGTACAGAGGACGGAAATGGCTGACCTACTGACCAGGGCCCGCCAGACATGGGCACTTGCTATGCATCCATCTTCCTCTCAAAGACAGACGGAGGAGCAGTGACCTGCTGGTGGTACCTGTTGTGCTGGTCAGCTTCCTGTCAATACAAGCTAGTATCTTCTGAAGAGGGAATATCAGATAAGGTCTCACCCCCATCCGATTGGCTTTGAGGTAAACTTGAAGGACATATTCTTGATTGAGGATTGATCGGGAGGACCCATCCCACCGTGGGTAGGCCACCCACCTCCCAGGCACATTGTCCTAGGGCATTTAAAGCAAACAAACAGGCGAGAAGGAGGAGTGAGCCCTGAGCGAGCAGCAGTCCTCTGAGGTCTCCCTCAGCTCCTGCCTCCAGGTTTGTAAGCTCTAAGATAAACCCTTTCTTTCCTTCCTATGTTGGTCACAGCCTTATTCACAGCAGCAGGTCACCAACAAGGACACCTCTACTCACATGTGCTCAATCGAAACATGTCACATATTTCATACCGTGTAGCAACCCAAAGCCTGGGAAAACCCTTGCCCTGGCTCCTCCGGGGACCAGGAATCAGGGTCATTTACCATGTCTGTCACACAGAGAAAGCTATGGTGGTACACAGTGACAAACCTATCTAAGGTTACACACCTACGAGTGTGCAAGAATCCAACAAAGAGACCACAGCATGCACACACCATTCATGGCACCTCGAAGACTTCCCAGAAGTTCTGAGACTGAACTCTAGGCCAACCTCTAACACTCTGGCCTCCAGCCCCTGCATGCCAACTCACTGACCTGTGTTAATTCCGACATCACCATCAGGGCATTCCCTGGACCCTCTGTGTAAAATATCTCCCACCCTGTTCTCCAGGCTCAGACCTGCAATCTATATCCTCTTCTCCCCTTCACCCCTTGATTAATTCTCATCACCACCGAAGAGCCTCCTCCCCACCACCTTTGTGGTCTTATCACAATCAGCCTTGTGAACACATGCAAATTTTTACTTTTGAAAGGCCCGTGTTCTCACCAGCCACTGCGTATGCCATGTGTGATGGGTGCTGTCCAGGGAGGTTTGGAAAGAAAGAAGGCTGACTGCAGAGCTGTGCATATGTCATTCTGCCCTTGCCATAAAACAGCCGGGAGGTCTGTTTTATATTTTGCTGTAGAGCATAAATGGATTCTAGATCCCTGGGCCAGACACCAAGCACACTAGGTCCCCCAGAGCCATGGCCGGGCGGCAGTCACACCAGTGAAGTCTGTTTTGTGCATGTCTTTCTGTGCTTCCTGAGTTTGAAATACAAATCGGGATTATTTATTTAAATAAACAAAGACCTCAACAGTAGCTCCTACATCGAAGAAAAAAAAAAAGACAAACCAGGAAGAAAGGGTATCTTCTGATTCGTTAAAAGACAGTGCTCAGAAGGTGGTTAAAACCAGAACTTGGCTTTGATTGAGATGGTACAGGGCTAACAATTACAATCTTTTGTTTGTGTGTTTGCTCACTCCATTTTCTTCACAGGTATGGGTGCTCTACAGCAAGGCTGCTGCGGGTAGGAGCCTGGGGCCAGGAGTAAACGCTGATGGAAGGAGAAATGAAAGATGAAGAGATGAAATAATCTCTCTCTCTCTCTCTCTCTCTCTCTCTCTCTCTCTCTCTCTCTCTCTCTCTCTCACACACACACACACACACACACACACACATACACACACTGTTGTTGTTTTGTTGTTTTTGTAACATGCATCAGAAGGCAGTCACTGAGCAACACAACCAGCTTGACATTAGGATATTAGCCCAGTTTTACCTGTTCTTTCCCAAGAGAAGGCCCAGGATTTGTGTGTGTGTGTGTGTGTGTGTGTGTGTGTGTGTGTGTGTGTGTGTGTGTGTTATACTCACATGGCTATGTGAATGTACATGCGTGCACATGTAAGCAGAGGGCAGAGGAAGAAATCCCTGCTGGTGTCTGCTTTTATCCCTGTCCACCTTGTTCCTTTAAGTCAGAATCTCTCTCTGAGCCGGAAGTTTGCCATTCTGACTAGCATGGCTGGCTATCAAGCACCTGGCATCTGCCCGTCTCTTTCCTACAACGCCAGAGTTAAAGACATCGGCAGACTTGAACTTGGGTTCTCATGTTTGCACTGATTCATCTCCTCAGACCTCAGATTTTCTTAAATGTGATTTAAGAAAAAAATTTTTTTTCAAACTGATGACTACTGATTCAAAAATACCAAGCCAGCTGAACCCTTTAGAGACCAAACATAAGTTTCTGTTTTATCCCTTCATAGTCTATAGAACCCAGCATTCTCAGACCAGGACAAGCCACCTCTGTCCCCATGGTCTGTTGACTTTATCAGTTCACTAAGGGTTTGAAAGAAACTCCTCCCATTAACCAACATTTTTCTCTGTTTGGCTAGCTGCGTGGCCACCTACTTGTTGACCCTACTCAACAGGAGGCACTCTGAAAGACCCCCCACAAGAGCTTGACTCCCCCAACATTGCACAGCCCTCAATCAACCTCAGCCTATGATTGGCTACAACCCACGACTTCGTCAAAGTTCACCTCTTAATTCCATTTCTCTGTCTGAGCACACCAGCACTCCATATTCCACTCCTCCACAAAAACACACCAGCCTCTGTGCTCTACACAAAGATGTAAGAAGACAGTGTGAGTCTACAGTGCTCCAGCCATCTCATAGAAATACAGCAAAACCCCCAGGCCAACAAAAGAAACCAAATCCACACTCCAGGGATGCGCCCAGGCCCATCAGATGAAAAACAGGTCAGGAAGAAGCTATTACTATTAAGAGTGGGATTGTCACCCAGTGGCCGTGGCACATGCCTTACATCCCAGTACTTGGGAGGCAAAGGCAGGTGGATCTCTGAGTTCGAGACTAGCCTGGTCTACAAAGTGAGTTTCAAGATAGCCAGGGCTACACAGACAAACTCTGTCTCAAACAAATTTAAAAAAGGAAGAAATGACAACTGAAAAAAAAAAAAAGAATGGAATTGTTTCATCAAATAAAATGCCTAACATGACTCATTTATTGTCATTATTGCTATTGGTTAGATTAACGTCACTAAAATCTGGTTGTGATGGACTAGGCCTCGATTTACATTTATTATTGTCAATAACTTCCACCAAAATCCAGAGGCTGCCTTTATTAGATTATTGACTGTTTTATGGTCCCTAGGTTATAGAAGGAGAGAACAAAGCACGGGAGTCACTTGTCCCCAAAATAGAAAACTAGCAAACGTATCCCAAAGAGAGATCCTACAGGACCCCAACATCTGGGCTCCCAAACCCTCAACTTCACACTTGCATGTGTTGGCTGCAAAGTCTGCCAAGAAGCTGAACACACCCTTCACTTCCACCTGTGAGCCTCACCAGACTTTCTACCTGGTCAACTCTCCCAAGCACTTGGCAAGCCGAGGTCCTAGTTTCTCTGGTTTTTTCTCAGTCTGACCAGTCCTTTAAGGCAAAGGCTCCACCTGTGTCTTACACTGTCACCTGATACCAATCAACACCATTGGGTACCCTGAAAGTACCTAATAGGAATGTTTCAGAGGGGCCAGAAAATTCTCCTCACTGCTGATCAGCATGGATCCATCTAAGCATTCACATCATCCAGGGGACACTGGAGATCAGGACCACGTGGGCAAGACAGACAATGGCTCCTGCAAACAACATGAAAAGGGCGCAACAGGAAAGATGAGAACTCTCTCAGCACTTGCTGGGAAGCAGAGACTCTACAAGTCCAAATTTGGATACTCTTCTGCATCAGAGCAAGCAGAACACAAGCTCAAGGGTTGACCTCGGTTCAAGAGAGGTCACTAACTGCATACAGGACTCAGGACCCCGGTAACTCAGTTTCACCTACAAGTGAAACTAACCTATATGACGTTACTACTTGGATCAGAAGCCCACTGTATAATTACCACAAAACCCCCCTTTTTGGTGCAAGTTAAGTGAAACTGTGGGAAATAGCACACTCCTCTATGCTCACCTTGACACCCCAACTTAAACATCAAGTTTCTCGGAATGCACATGGTTTGGGTGTGGCCCATGAATGTCATCCACATTGATTTTGCCAGAAAGTCTAGACACAGGCAGTAGCGGAGACACACCATTATGGAGCAAATTACATTTCTGACACATAATATATATAAAACACTGACGGGTGAAGGAGCAGTCAAATACTACTGCCAGGCAGCAAAGGCACTCTGAAGTACTCGGAAATGTGCTCCTCATTAAAGGTGCTGCTTTTTCAAAAGTCTGTCCTCTCTCAGGGATAAAAAATGCTTTTCCTTAAAGAATGAAAAGAACGCAAGTTTCTCCCCTGGTAATAGGTCAGGGAGAGCAGAGCCTCGGTACAGGAACAGAACGGTCTCAACGGAGTCATTTCACGGAAGCCAAAGTCTGTGTAACCCAACGCACTCCAGCGTATGCCAAGACCTAAGCAGAAGAAGCCACCGGGCCAAAAAGAAGACTAAAGAAACTACTCACAGCGAGCCCAGGGTCTGTTAACAGCAGATCCGATATACCTCTGACACCTTCGAAGTCACTAGTGCATACAAGGTCCGTGCTGGACGAAGGTATAATTCACCAAGCAGCACATGGTGGAACAGCAAGACTGCAACAACTTTTTCAGAATAGGAGGGTCTAATTTTAAACATGAATTGATAATGTTTGGAAGTCCTAAGTTTACATTTTCATACTAGGGTTGCTTATAGTTAACTGAAACCATGAATGGCACCACAAGTAAAGGGTGACAGAGCAGATAGATTCCTGGACACTCTCCTGGGGAATCTGATGCGGCAGCCCTGAAGGCTAGGTTTCCCTAGATGTCTCGGGCATACATCTAGCACTGATAAGATGGGACTAGGCCAACAATCTAAACTAAACTGACAGCCGCCAGCTTTCTTAGGTAGTTGTCAGCATGTATGCAAATACCACTGTGGAGGACGGGGCAGAAGACACCATCGGGTATCTAGTGAATAGAGGCCATTTACATCCCACAACACCACAAGACCTCTGTGGTTCAAAATGTCAGTAGAGCCAAAGAGGAGAAACCTTGCTTCAGATACCAGAGTCTGGATGAAAACACTATGTTCTGAAGTACTACAAGATTGACAACATCCTGAAGTAGGGCATCAGTCCAGGGCCCCATGAAAACCCGTTGGATCCACAGATCGTAGTTTCATAGGATTTTCATGTGACCCCCCCCACATGTAGCAGCTACCTATGTATTAAAACATCCCATCAAGGAGAAGGGCTAAGAAGCAAGAAGTAAGCAACTCCCAGTAAGATACTGAAAGTCAGAACCTGCTCCAACAAACTTAGATGACCAAGAAAGATGGCTAAGAATAAGACTGTCCACCCGGTCAAGCTGCCTGACTGTTATGAAGAGGATGTCAAGGTCTCCTGTGTTGGGACAGGCCTTTGGGAATGTAGCTGTCTTTGGGTGGTCTGTGCTGTAGGTGACCATAATGAACTCACTGCTTCGCCAAGCTGGACTTTGGAGATATCGTTACTTAACTCTGTCATTGGTTCCCTCTTCAGGTGAATAGGCATTTATTCACATCTTCCCTAGAATAGTAGCATATAAGATCTCTGTGGACTTTGAACCCATCTTGGATGACCCTCTGTAAAAGGTCGGTGTAACAGGTTTGCAAACAGGAAAGGTGAAATCCAGAACAATGGGGAAGACACTTGTCCCTGGTCAGTTCTCTCAAGACAGAGCCTCCATCAGATCCCCATCTCAATTCTCCAACCTATGTGGTCTCCTCAACACCAGTAACAACTAAGGTAACAACTTTGGATTGGGTCTGACCTTCGGCAGGTGGTGTGTGTGTGTGTGTGTGTGTGTGTGTGTGTGTGTGTGTGTGTGTGTGTGTGTGTGTATAGTCATGCCATGAGGGTTTTTCTGGTAGGTGAAGTTTTTTGATATTTGGGTTTTTTTTTTTTTTTCTTAATCATCTCAAACACCAGGATTACCAAGTCCATCCACTAATTTTGCCTGCAGATATCACAAAGAAAATAGCTACAGGGCTCCATGAGGGGTGTAGGGAGATTGAGGCCTGATGCTTCAGAGTTCTCTAAATGACTGCACAAGTCTACTCCGTCTCCGGGAGACATCCGGGAAAAGGTGATGAGTCAGTTCTAAAGGATTTATGTAGCGCTCAACAGCAAAGGGTTTACCCTGAGGAATTATGCTGCTGAGGTTAGGAGCAGGTTGTGACAGGGTCTGAGGCATCTTAGAGCTGGCTAATTCAGACATAGTTCAGAAGCAGAGGTAGGATTTTGTCCCAGTTCTCAGCAAAGAGACAGGAATAAACCTTTAGCTATTGTTCCAAGACATACCCCAGTGCTCCGAACAAAGGCACCCAACACAGTCCTTTCCTTAATCCTTGAATTTGGGAACAACCTAACACCTTCCACAAAACCAAGAACTTAGCCCATGTCAAAGAGTACCAGCAAGGTTGGACAAGGTTCTGTAAAGTAGAAAGAGAAGAAAGAAACAGGAGGTATTGCTGAATCTGAGCCTGGTATGTGTGTGAGATTCTGCTACTGACACCTCAGAGCCGAGGAAAGAGATGAGGAACAGACAACAGCCGGAGTAAATACACAGCTCCATGTAACACACAATTACACACAGAGTATATCACATGCATAATTATGCTGGCCAGCAGTTGGGCGAGTGTTTACAAAGTCCTCCCACAGACCACAGTTAAAAGAGGAAGAGCGATGGGGACAGTTCAGCACTGTCCAACACCCTTTAGGTATCTCAGTGAGCTGGGCTCTCCAGAAGCTTCAGGGTGTAGCTGAACTTGGCCGTGGAACTTCTGGGTTCTTTTTAATAAAGCCAGTTTATAATGATGTCATACATTATCTACTATGGAGATATAAGACCTGGGTGGGTGATGTATAAATAGAATATCTCTATACATTTGTGTACTATATAAAAGTGTCTGAAATTCTAAAAATATGTTACAGCTGAAAATACTACAGGTTTTTTAAAGCCTGCTTCAATTTAATAGAGTGTTTAAATTCTAAGTTAATGGTAATTAGAGACCAAGCAGTATTTCTTTAAACTCTGCTAGACAGACATTAATCCAATTTGGTAATCACTAGCCTATGGGCTTTTTCCCCTTCTCCGAAATGAAATCCAGGCATTGATCTACAAAGGCTATAATCTGGCAAAGCATAAGAAAAGAATATTTAAAGAGAGACTGAGTGACTGTTACCTCAAAGGGCCAAGTCCAGTTAAGATGGAAGCAGGTCTCCAGGGCTCACTTCTATAAGCTGGCACAGAATAACTAAAGGCACTCCCAGGAGGTGGGGGCTTACCTTCCCACTGCCCTCCCACCTGAGACCCACATCAGCATGTGCACTGTATTAGTGAGGGTTCTCGAGAGTCACAGAACTTACGGAATGTCTCTATATTTAGAGAGTTTACTGTGATCAAACAAACCCAACAGTGGGCAACTGTGAATGGAAAGTCTAAGAATCTAGTAGTTGCTCCGTCCCAAGAAGCTAGTTGTTCCAGCTGCTCTTTTGTAGAAGTGGGTTCCAACAGATGTACTGACTAGTAAGTGCAAGCCGGTGAAGAAGAATGACTCTTCCTTCTTCCAAGGTCCTTATGTAGACCTCCGGTAGGTGTGGCCCAGATTCATGGTGTGTAGCACCTTGCCTGGATCTGAAATTTGCTTTTTCCCAGGCTGCCCTAGAACTCAAAGACCTCCTTGCCTCAGTCTCCTGGGATTAAAGTACTATCTCACCTGGGCCTAAACCTTTCATGATCACTATACCTCAAGATCTCCATGCCAAGATCCAGGTGAGAAATTTGTGTCTTCACAGGTGAGCCCTCCAACTCTGGACTGTACTTCATTCCAGATACAGTCAAGTTGACAAGCAGGAATATTCGTCATATTTCCCAAGTCTGATTTGGCTGTATGCCTGAGGGCCATGCCTTCCCAAACCAATATAGAGCCATTTTCAATATCTACTCTCCTTTCCTTTCCTTCCACGGAACCATCCTCTCAGGCCTTTGAGTCTGTGACCTTCCTCTTCCCCATTGTAGCACCCTATGCGGCTAGAGCACTGACTCCTGCCTCAGGCACATCCATAGAAACTACTAGAGCCATCTTGAGAACTTGGAAGTCTGACAAAATGTGAATTATCTCAAGTTGGTCTCTGATGGCTTGTCATTATCTTATGATCTTGTGTCATCTATGTCCCCAGTCCCCTTCTTGACTTCAGTGTGGAATTTTCCCTTATAAAAGGAATGCCTTCTGCTTGCTAGGTAACCACTCTTTCCAGCTTCTGTACCCTGCATCCTAGACAAGATACACAAGATCCCTTCCCTTCAAATTTCAGCCACAGAGGTACTCATTTACTCTGCTGTGTTAGTAAATGAGCATCATCTATAAACAGTGTCTCTAACAGGTTTGCAGTCTGCATAGAGGCAGGGATCTCTACAGACCGAGCCCTTCATGACAAGCATTGTAAGTGTGCATTCACAGAGACTCACATGCTAGTTCAATCCTACACTGTCCTGTTTCTGCAAAAAAAAAAAAAAAAAAAAAAAAGGCTAAAGAGAGAGCGAACATCTGGCAATTTAGAAAAGATTTTGCGTTTGTTTTGGTATAAGGCCACAAGAACACACATTCATATCACTAGGACAGAGAAATGTGAACAGAACTGAAAGATCACAAGGGCTGCACTGAGTTGCACCCTCTCTAGAAGCGTGGATTAAATGCTGGACACACACTGAGTTAATGAATAAGCTGAATTGGGACATTCAGGTGACACCCATCACAGTGAGGTTTTCAGGTAGACATGGCAATGATCTTCTATGAGATAAAGAGCTTGTTCAGTAATGTGCTGCTCTGTGACATTTGGACAAACAACACAACTTGTGGGCTGTGGAAATGGCTCCATTGGTAAAGTGTTCATCACACAAGCATAAGGTCCTGAGTTTGGATTCCCAGGTCTCACGTAAAAAGCAGTCACGAAGACTTGCTGGAAGCCCAGCACTGGTGCAGGTGTGCACAGAAGTTCCAAGGACTTGCTGGCCAGCCAATTAGCACAATCAGTGAAAGGCCCTGACTCCAAAACTAAATGTCCACTGAGGAAGAGAATGGCACTGACTTCTGGACTCAACACATACACACAATGCAATGCACCGAAATGCACATATGCATACAGACATAACACACACACACACACACACACACACACACACACGAGCAATCAACTATATAGATTATCAGGTGAACGTCTGAGAAATCCAACAGAAAGGGAAGATATCTTCAACCTCCAAACCTAGAGTGGCAGTCTATTGTGAGCTCCGGCCCCTGTACCTGTAGCCTAAAACAGATTTCTTACATTGTCTGTGCTCCAGTGTGCCCAGTGGGCACACAGTAGTGCTCCACCAACATTTTGGTGAGGATCAGGAAATTTTAGCAGTCTTGGTGCATGGTGTCATCATAAAGCGTGAAGAGATGTTTACAGTTTTCCGTTTTCAGAAGCAGGTTTTTGGAATGTTTCAACATTAAAGGTACTACTGAAAGCACTTCCTGCTGAAATAAATACACACCCATGCCCCTCCAGATCTGAAAGAAATGAGCTTTAGTGCTTTGGAACCCAGCTAGACTCAGGTTAGACCTACTGTAAGCAGGCTTATTTCTACTTCCAGCTGTCTTTTACACTGTGCTAGGTCCAACCGTTAGAAGGGTAGTTAATACACTAGGACAATGGGTGGAAATGGAGGAACCGGAGGACAACTCTGTAACACGGTAAACCTTTGCTTCTCATCTCCGGAGGCAACACGCTACAGAAACCACTCTCCACAGTACCACGTTCCTTTCTGGAGCTCAGTGTTGGAATGAGGCCTCCTCCGCTCCGGTTCCACCTGGCAGAGCCATCTTACCCCCGTTAGGTGTATAAGGAATCTCATTAGGGACTAATTTTAAAATGTAGCTATCATTGCCCTCCCAACTCACTTGCAGCGTCTTGTTATCAGTAACAGCACCTTCTACCACCAAAGCAACTTAGCAGAACTAGCAATGACAATTTGAAGTACGAGAGGGAAATATTGCTTCTAACGAATGGTCCAAAGAACAGTCTTGAAGGCTGACCGATGCCACCACGCTGGAAGCTGGCAGAGGCGTGGGGGTTGGGAGAAACTGATGGCATGGAATGCGATTGTCCAGGACTGCTGTAGTCCTTATCTGGATTTGCATGAGCAAGGATTCCAAAACTCCACCCAAGTAGGGATGCCTGGAGACATTTTTCCATCGGGTCTCCGCAGCAGACGTGTAGCCGAGCCGCCGCGCGTAAGCATCTCGTCTTGTGGGGCGCGACGCAGCGCGGTAATTGAAACCTTGCACACCGCAGGATTGCAGTGGCGTCTATAAATACTCTCCACTTTACTGCTGACAAGCAAAACGCGGGCTTCTGGCACCAGGGAGGAAGAGGCGGCGGTGGCATGTGATCCCTAACAGGGCGCGAATAGGAATCGGGGAAACCCCTACTGCCAACGAGAGCAGCACCCCAAAATCTATTTCTGAAGGTCCCTTCGTAAGCACACCTGGTCCCTGTCGCAGTCCAGGGCCAGAGCCCTGGGAACCGTGAGTCTGGTCGCCAGGCGCGGGCCCCACAGCGCCCCCTGCGCGCAAAAACGCGCAATGCTCACACGAGGCGCGCAGAGGAAATCCCGACCCAACGCCCCGCGGGCGCGAAAGTCGAAGCGGAAAGGGGACACCGTGGGCGCCTGGCGCAGAGTCACAGTGAGCTGTCCTAAGCTTCTCGCCACCAGGGGCTAGGTCTCCCGCGGGCTGTCCCTGGTTACAGTGGCCTGTCCAGCGCACCGGGCCAACTGGTCTCCCTTTACTGCCTCGGCTCCCACGCTTCCCTTCAAGAAAGAAGGGGATGGCCGGGAGGGTCGGTTTCTCAGCTGAGTACCCCTCTAAGCACCCTTGACTCTGTAGATCTTCACTCTCCCCCGTGGGAGAATGGGACAGACACATTCTTTTCCTGTCTCCTTGCTTACTATGGGATCCCACGCTCGGCAAGGATTCCCCCAAAAACCTTTCACAGCGCTTTCTCGTCCACCGTGATCCACTATGCTCAGGGCGGCCTGCCCCTTGCCTTACCCACCTCTTAGTAGTCTACCTTCCCGCCTACAGCATCCGATGCGGAGGTTCCTTAACCACGCGGAGTCTCCCCCTTAGTCTCGCTGTCCCCGGTGTCCCCACTCCCACGCCCAGATCACGCCAGGGGAGTTATTTTCCGAGCCATGCGGAGTTGCAGAATGATGACTCCAGGCCCTCCAGGGACTTCCCCACTCACCCCCTTGGGGTCCCCGGCGTGAGTCACAGAAGCCAAGCCGCGCACACCCGCCGCTCGCCTCCGTCCCAGACTCTGCGCGCGCAGGAAAAAGTTTCCGGCGTTCCAAGGAAAGTTTTCTCTCTGGAGGGAAACCAGAGATTTTGGATTGTTCTCGCCTCGTTCGCCCCTCCCGAGGTCCTCTCCCAGCTCTGCCCTCCGCCTGGTCGTGTCCTGCCCAGGTTTCTCTTCAGCATAACTTTCAGAGTCAGGCTGGTGACTGTTTCCCTCCTCTCAACTTACGGCCGCCTCCTCTCCTCCTCCCCCTCCTCCTCCCACTTTTCCTGTCCGGTGCACATCGCTGTAGTTTCTCTCCAACGCCCACCGCCTCGCTTCACCCCATCCCACGCCTCCTCTCCAACAACAAGAGGAGGCGGAAGACCCTGCGATTGCATTCACTCCAACAATTTCAGGAAATCCAAGCTCGTGGCCCTAAAAAGCAGGGGGAGGATGCTGTAAATCAAGGAAACTCTGTGCTACTAAGCCAAGATGAGATTGGTCTGCCACCGCTAAACCCTCTTCCAGGAGTTCAGAGGCGTTCCGTTCGTGTGACCAGATAAAAAAGGACCGGAGCTCTGCAGCACATTGCTGGGGCTGAGAGAGTTTTTGTTGCTGCTTTGGGGCGCGCACGCGCGAATGTGTTTTAAAGGAAAGGTTCTCAAACCGACTCCGCACTTGTTTGCGTCTCTTCCTTGGCTTTGAAAAAAAAAAAAAAACAAAAACAAAACAATGAATTTAAGGATCCAGAGTTTAATGGTTTTGGAGCGAATGTTTCACGATAGAACTGAAACCATAGAAAACCAACCAAAATAAAACAAACAAACAAACAAGCAACCCCCCCAAAAAAACAACCAATTTGAAAAAAATATTTTTAAGTAAAATTATTTTGGAAATCTGCTGTTGTTGCTTAGTAGGTACTAAGAATTTTCGAATGTAAGCTGGATGGTGGCGCAATCAAGATTCTGGCATAGCAATATTTAACTTATGGGCAGAGACCCCCGAGGGGGCCACATATTAGGTAGCCTGCATATCAGATGTATGCACAATACATAACAGTATCAGGATTACAGTTAGGAAATAGTAACAAAATAATTTTATGGTTGGGAGCCACCACAGCATGAGGATGTGTATTAAGGCGTCACAGCCTTAGGAAGGTTTAGAATCACTGTAGCACTTTGGAGGTAGAGGCAGGAAGACCAAGGGCATCATGCTCTGCACAATGAGTTCGATTTTATCCTAGGTTATATGAACCCCAGTCTCCAAAAAGAAAAAAGAAAAAAAAAAGTTTTTTTAATGCAGCTGTTTGCAGGACTCCCTGCTTACCTGATTTTACCCTATGGTTGATCAGGGTCTGACCTCATAGCAACATGTAAATGTTAAAACCACGGTGACATTTGATGAAGGAAAAGATACATTGCCGTTTTCTGGTTAAAACTGGTTTTGTCAGTGTAACGCTATGATACTTTTGTGTTAAAGTGTGGGTGTGGGGTGTAGGTGAGCTTCTGAGCCCCTCACCTGTCCCTGGGATATTGGAGAACTCTAAAGAATTCTCAAAAGAATACCCAGGATTACAGAAAGCCCTTAAATCTCACCCTAAGAATCTCTTTTAGATTGGGGGTAGGGTGCACAGTCCCGCTCAGGGCTAAGAAAGCCTGGGGGAGCCCGCCAGTGATCCAGCCCGCCAGTGATCCAGCCCATCAGGGAACCAGAAGTCAAAGCTGGTCCAGCCAGTGTGGTGGTGGCACAGGTCTCTAAGTCCAGCACTCGGGGAGGTGGATTGCTGCAAGTTCAACGCCAGCCTGCTCTCTACAGTTCAAGTTTCAGGACTGCCAAGGCTACACAGAAAGATCCTGTCTCCAAAGAAAGATAAGGAGGAAGAGAAAGAAAGGAGGAGGAGAAAGAGAAGGCAGCCCAAAAGCCTGCCACTACAAGGCAGGGTATATACAGCTCAGCTCCACCTTCCCAGCCTCAGGGTATCATTCAATTCCTGAAGAGTTGCAGAGCCTCAGTTTACTCGATTGAAATGAGAGTAAATACAATAGGTATCTGGGGTCATTAATAAGGACTCAGGGGATTCACATTGGGGAAGCACACAGAATCTCACAGGAACGCACAAGACAGAATACAGTCACTGCTGTTATCCCCGCAGTAGGGAAAGCTTAGCCTTAAGCCCAGCCATTTCCCTTGCTAGGGTTCCACTCCTACAGTTCTTTGCCCAAGGAGACCCACACTATTCCATCTGCCCGTAAACACAGCACTTGAATGAAGTAGCCAGAGAACCTGAAGTTCCAGGTCAGCCTAGACTATGCAAGAAAATTCTGTCTCAAAATAAAATAAAATTGCAGTTCATTCCTTCCTCCCAACACCCTTCACCACACCCCCTCTTCCCTTTAGCACTCCCATTACCTTATGGTATTATTGTTACATAAATTAATTTTCCTAGATTTATTCTCTCCCTCCCTACCTAACACACAGAGACATGCCAAAGCCATTCCTTTCATGCAATGATTGATTCGGTCCAGGTTCCTGGACCAGCACCAGGCACATAGTATGTCCATGGGATAGACTTCAGGAATAAATTCCATGACTAAATTCATTCCATGCTGACTGCCTATGATGAGGGGGAGGGGCACTGTGCAATAAGAGAGAAATTAATTACTCAACCTGTCCAGGAATGGGGAGTCGCTCTTCCTTGGGAAGTCTCTCAGTGAAGGAGAAACAGGGGAAAGTATCCAAACACTGGGAGCAAACTTTAAAGAGGCTTTATAGTTTCAAATTTTGCTGATTTAATTTTGCTTGCTTGCTGAGATAAGGCTCTACAAGTCCAGGCTGGCATCCAACCCCCTTAGCCCAGGATGACCCTGGACTCCAGATACCCCTTTCTCTACCTCCTGAGTTCGGGGATTACAGGTTATCACCACCACACCCAGTTTAGTGTTGTGAGCAGAACCTTCTTCAAACCGGAAGCTGTATTTCGGTGTAAATCAGGATTTCGAAAATGCCAGCCTCCCAGGCTAGTCATTTCGTATATTAAAAATCAAAACTGTCCACTGAGCACCAAGAAAGAGTCCTGTTTGGGAGCATGCAACACGAATCACGCTGCTTAAACATTCATTCACAGGGGAGAATGCTTGCTAGTTCTTTATTAAGCTTGTTCCTCTAGAGCTTGCCCTGTCCAATCTCTGAAATGGAACTTGGCTCACAGCAGGCTTCAGGAAAAAGGGTAACTCTTAGGCAGTCCTTTTATGACTAAGAGTGGGACCCTGACTTGCCAAGTCCAGCCGTCGGTTTGTCCTTTGGCACACTCTGTCCCAAAATCTATTGAGTAAATCACATTCCATTTTCAGGACTAAAAGTAGAGAAAGAGAGAGAGAGAGAGAGAGAGAGAGAGAGAGAGAGAGAGAGAGAGAGAGAGAGAGAGACAGGAGAGGAAGCAGAAGGCAGAAGGGAGGATGGTCAGGAAAGAGTAAAAGCACGTGTCTGCAGCTGGACTCCTTAGATACAAATTATTTGAACTTCAAGCTGCTCCATTTTCTTGAATCTCAGCCTGCCATGGACCTTGAAGCAGTGGCATGAGCCTTACTGCAGGCCTGCAGGACCACATGATCAGCTCTGCACTGCTTCGGAGCTTGGAGAGGACACACAGTTTCCAGTCTGCCACACTCCCAGCCACTCCCTGCTTCTCTGGTTACTGGCCTATTCACCAATCTTCCTCCTCCCCCTACCCCCACACCTATCCCCCCACCCCCACCTCTCACTGTGGCTTGAAAGGGATGCCTGCCTGCACTAGGAGGGACCAGAGCTCTGAGCTCACAGATATTATGCAACATAGTATCATGGGCTTCAAATACTTTCCCCCAGCAAGAGAGCTCACTGTTTTCAGACATTTTACTTGGAGTGACATCATTTGAGCCCTACTAAGGTAAAGGGCACTACAGAAGAGACTGGTGAAGGGCGGGGAGGGCAGGGAGAAGCAAAGGTCCTTACAGGAAGCCCCTATGCACCCAAAGTTCCAGAGGCCCGCTGTTCTGCTTTTCTCTTTTCTCATGCAACCCAAGCCCACCCATCCCTATCTGTCATTCCCACTCCAGAGGAGCCCTAATCAGACCAGTCAGGTGAGTGGTCCAACACTGTCACAACAGAGAAAGAATAGAGCAGGGCTTCTGTGAAGTCAGTACAGGACCTTCCTTTTCTTTTTATTTCTGAACCATAGCAGGAACCACTCCAGCTGACAGAACTAGTCAATGACTTATGAACTTCCTATCCAACAGGGGTGGCATGATGTCTCTAATTTAGGTTGGCTGTCCAGTTCACACCACCTTCCATACATCAGTATCCTTGAGGTTTTGTACCACGTCAAATATTCCAGTGACGAAAGGCATAGCAACCTTGCCCAAACCGTGTCTCGTCTCCTTTGTGTATGTGTTTGTGTGTGTGCATGTTAAGGAAGGAGCCTTGCATGTGGGTGTGGAGGCCAGAGGCCAAGATTTGGATGTCTTCTTTAATGGTTCTCCACTTTATTTTCTGAGATGGGGGGGGGGGGCTCTCTCACTGTCTTAGGGTTTTATTACTGGGAAGAGACACCAGGACCATGGCAATTCTTATAAAGGAAAAACATTTAACTGGGACTGGCTTACAGTTCAGATTGAATCTGTTCTCATCATGGTGGGAAGCATGGCAGTGTGCAGGCAGACATGGCACTATAGGGGTAGCTGAGAGTTTGAGAGCTTGGTTAAAGGCAGCAGTAAGAGAATGCCATCTACTTCCAACAAGGCTACATCTCTTAAAGTGACTGACATTCCCCATGGGCCTATGGGGCCCATTTTCATCCAAACCCCCTTCACTGAACCCTTTAGCTCAGCCCTTCAGCTAGCCAGTGAGCTTTAGGAATGGATCTTCTTGACCCTTGTATCATAGTACTGACACTTCAGACAAAGACTGCTCAAATCCAGCTTTTGACATGCACTCTGATCTCTCAGATGAGTGTTTTATGGACTAAACCTCCCAACCTCCCTCCATTTTCTTTTCATATAGAGGAAAGAGACTAAAAATCCTGGATCCTTTGGCACAGAGGTTATAAGAACACAGGAGAGGTCTCTGAGCCGCGTGCACACGGGAACATACCTTTCAGGTTTCAAAGTTCCAGTCATAAAATAAGTTCGTGTGGTTATTCATGATAATTACCAACTATAGAACTCGTATAAGCACTTAGACATCCTCAGCACTCACCGGCATAAAGGCAGGGCTGATTGAGAAATGTGCATCTGACTTGATTGCAAGGTATAAATTCAGTGACCTTTGGTCAGGGGGAAGGTTTAGCACAGACTCCTCTATCCTGCCAGCAACCAACAGAAAATACAGTGCCAGACGGGGGAGAAGCAGGGAGAGCTTAGACGATAGAAACAAACAACAAAAGTTATCTTCAACCCTTTTCTTAACAGTAACAGAAAATTTCTTCATTGGTTTTTAACTTCCCCTTTTCTCTCTTGGTATTGAGGAGTCCATGTTCCCATCTAAGGCACCTGGCAGTTAATTAAATCTGAGAATACTTGGGAAAAGTAGATATTACAGGTGGAGATCAGGTTGGAGATCCAACATGATTAGTCCTTTGGTCAAAGATTTCAATGACTCCTTTGCACAGTCCCAACACCGTTGGTTGGCCAACACATTGTCCAGTCATTAGTTTGTGTTAAACACTAGAAGTGCATGTATGAACAAAAAGGCATGGCTTTTACCCTCCAAAAGCAGGAGACAAACAAACGCACACAAAGGGATCACTTTTCCATTAATTAACTTTTCTCCTTGCTGCAATAGCAACCTGACAGAAACCACTAGAGGGAGAAAGGATCTATTTTGGCTTACAGTTTCAGGGGTATCAGTCCTTCACAAGGGAGGGGTGAGGCATGGCGGCTGGAACAGAGAAGCTTCTCAAACATTGGTTAATCTGGAGGCAGAGAGCTCCACTTGAAGCAAGGCTGAGCTCAAAGTCTCACCTGGAGGAAGCCATTTTCACCAGCCATGTTTCCCTCCTCAAGAATTCCATAACTTCCCAAGATAGTACCGCCAGTTGGAGATCAAATGTGCATATATTATTAAACTGTGAGAAACCCTACACATTCAGACTGTGACGTGTCTCAGTGCTGGTGAGCTTTGTGAAAAGGAGAGAATGGGGCAAGAGAGAAGGGCTTCATTTACTGTGGATGATCTCTCAAAGAAGACAACTGGACTGAGACTAATGTGAAGAGATACGCTTCTGAGAACATAGACGCCCTGAGTCAGGAAGGCACTTGGGAAGTCCAGAAATGTGGAAGAACTCCCACATGTTTGGAACATAACAAATACATGAAGAAGAGGAAGAGTGACTTCTAAAACAAAATCAAGATCACATCACATAGGACCTGGTGCTCACCAGTCACCACTGGAAGTCATGGAATGGTTTGGGCCTTAAGTGTCCCACAAGGAACAGTTGATAAAATCTTGATTCTCAGTGTGGTGCTATCAAGAGAGGGTGATGGGCCACTGTGGGACCATGAAAGGCAGCCTGGTTTCTTGTTGAACTAAGATTAGAAACCCCAGTGACCCTAAAGGGATGGTAGACATCTCGTCTGACTCCCAGAAAACTAGTCCCCTTTCACTAGCCACAGCCCTCCGTAGATTTGTGGCCATCAGTCACATAAGGTCAATGCCCCAAGCCCCTCCAGAGGTGAGGATGTGACCACGGGTCATATAGGCTCAAGACAGATCTTCATTATAATGAGGTACCTAAAGGTCTGGAGACTTAGCCAATAACCCTTCCTTCCCAGACACTCCTCCCTGAAAAAGGTATTTAATCTCTGGCCCATCCTGAGAAGTGGGGTACGATTTTACTCACTCACTTTTTGCCATGACTATAAGTCTCTTTAAACCATGGGCTGTCTCTTTGCATCCGGATAGGCTGTGGGGAGCTGTGGGAAAGCCTTCGCCTACAGAGCCACCATCTAATCTATCATACGAGGCTTCTCTCTGCTTCCAACCACACTGCCACCAAGCCCTAGCTTGCAGCCACAACTGTCAAGCCAAGGACTACCCCCAAGGGACCAGTCAGAGCTCCCCCTTTTTCTCTCTCAGCCCCAGGCTAGTTCCAGCCTGTGGGACCCCATTCTGTTCTCAGCTCTTCTGCAGTATCCAGAGGCACTTGGGTGTCTAAGAGCCTGAGAAGCAGACAACCCTGCCTCCCTGAGAGGTCATGCATATCTTTAATAATAATAATAATGATAATAATAATAAATGCAAACTAGAGGATGGGAAGAAGGCTCAGTGGATTAAAATATTTGTCCCCATCTGAATCTTCAAACACTACATCAGAGCTGGAGGCCACGCATGAGCAGATGTAATTGCAGAACTCCTGCAAGCAGGTAAATTGTAAAGCATCCCCGGCTCTCAGACCAGCTACCCTGATTGGACTCCTCAGCGAAAGAGAAGGAGCCTTGGTCTCCAACAAGGTAGAAGAGGAGACTGACATCCAAGGTTATCGTCTGACCTCCGGGTGTGTGCCATAGCGTGTGTATGTCCTCATTCACACACATAAATAATGTACATATACAAATAGCACTCCCACACACATACATATTTTTAAATTTTAGTCTTAAGAGTTAAAACTAAAATTCTGTGTGTGGAGTTGGTGAAATGGCTCAGTGATTTAAGGGTCTTCTTTGCCTCCAAGCCTGATGACCTCAGTTGGATCCCTGGGACCCACACAGTATAGGCAAGTATCAGTATCTGAGAATTATTCTGTGACCTCCACATGCACACACACACACACACACACACATGAGTCAATCATAGTCAGAGACAGAGAGTCAGAAAGACACAGACAGACATACACACAGTCTAGTATGCTAGGTTCATCTGATACAAAGTACAATATGGGATTATGTTCTTCAGAGACTGGCAAAGAAACTAGGTCATTAATAAACATAGAACCTGTAATACAGATTCTTTTAGGACTTTGCCCAAAATTCCATTGATAAGTTATGTTTTGTTTTGTTTTTCTCCTGAGACAGAAAACTATGCTGGGATTCACTCTGTAGATCACCTGCCTCTGCCTCCCAAGAGCTGAGATTAAAGGCATTTGCTACCTTGTCTGGATTTTTCCTTGGCCTAATGTTTCCTTAAAAAAACAATTCCTTGCATATTCTGTGTGCAACATATACTCTATATGTCTCTGTCCCTCCTTTTCTCCCTTCCCCCTTCCTTCTCCCCGCCCCTCTCTCCTTTACACCACATATATACACACTATGAAACTGTATGTGGCAAGTGTAGGTGCTATTATCAGACACATTTATATGTCGACCCTGTGGAAAGACTTTTCTAGCAGAGCCCTGACCCTGGACAAGCTGTGAAGCAACTGCTGTTTTTACTCCCGTGGCACAGAAACCACCTTGAGCTTTTGAAAAGAAATGGTTGAGACCTTTCCCAAGCTCTCACAGACTACTGGAAACAGAAGCAGTCACGGATTACATTATTCTGTTTGCTGTTGCTCAGTCTTTCCCAACTTCTGCCATCTTTAAATGCAATTTAGAAGAGGCTGTTGTGCAAGTGCTTGGGAAAAAGAAGTGCGCTCTCCAGATGCATTGTGGGGAGTGAGGAACAGAAAATGAAGGCTATCAAAGCAAACCTGTTGTTGTCCCTAAGAACCAGCTGGGTCTGCCTGTGCTATCATGTCTAGCCCAGTCAAAGGGAGCCATGGCACACAAGGTGCACAGAGTTCTCCTTTTCTTCTGGACATGAGCCAGTAGTTCTATTCCAGCAGGAAGCCAGATCATCTCCTCACTCAACATTTCCTCCAGGGGATTGCACTTGGGCCACCCGAAACAGCATTTCACACCCTTTCACCAAGGAAGTCTAGAGAGCTCTCTTAGACATCTGTTTCTGAGAAAAGGTAATACTGCGAGATTTTGCCACTATTACTGGAATAAGATACTTAAAGGATTCTCAGAAATCCTGAATGCAGCTGCTGGTGTAACCCAGTTGGTGCAGCATTTGTCTAACTTATCTGGATTCCGAGTTCAATCCCTAGCACCGAATAAACGCAGTGCAGTGGTGTGCCTCTGTAATCCCAGAACCCGGAAGGTGGAGGTAGGAGAGCTTCATCCTTACATACAAGGCAAGTTGCAGCTCAGCCTAGATTAGAAGAGAACTGGGAGGTAGGGGGTGAGGAAGGAAGGGGGAGGGAGAGCGGAGGGAGGGAGGGAGAAATATCAAGAGGGAGAGAGAAAGGGAGGGGAGAGGGAGGGGGAGGGAGAGAGAAGGAGGGGGAGGGGAGGAAAGAGAGACAGGGAGAGGAGGGGGAGGGGGAGGGAGAGAGAAGGAGGGATAGGGGAGGAAAGAGAGACAGGGAGAGGAGAGGGGGAGGGGGAGGGAGAGAGAGAAGGATCCTACAAACAGTATGCATTAGTATATTAAGACCTCAGAGGTAGTCTTTAGAAAAGGAACATTCAACAATTTAATTTCTGTGCATGGAACAATCTTCACAGCTTCACTCTGCAGAGCACAGCTGGGGAAGTGTCCAAGACAAAAGAATCCTGTCAGTCAAATGTGCTCTGTGCAGGGCTGAGGATGGTTCAACATCGAGGAACGATCTTAATTGAGTCTACTTGGTAGCCCCTGCTTTCTGAGTTTTAATTTCTTGGATGACTAGTCTGCTGATAGTATCAGAAATTTACGGGGGGGGGATAACCCCGCTTCACTTTCCTCCGCAGAAGCAGAATGAATAACCTTGAACAGTTCTGCCCCCTGTCCTGCTCAGGCGCCTCCTCCTAAGAACCCACCAGCTTCTTTCTGGGAAAGCCTGAGTCCTACTGTGTGTCATCTAAGGACATCTAAATGTACACTAGATGCCAGCCCCGGCTCAGCATCCCACCCCATCCCACTCCACCCTGCTCTGTGCCTCCATTGTCAGCAACTGTTGAATCCTTCAGGCCTATGTTACGTATGCAACATGAAACTGCCCAGTGAAGGAAGGCCAGAGGTGGGCGCTCAGTGAGATCATTTTTTAAAAGTTAGGAGGAGAGGAAAGAGAGAGAAGAAGGAAGTCAACTATGGTTTGCACATATCAGCTTGCCCAACATCACACCTCTAACAAGAAGCACCAGGCCTCCAACACAGTCCAACTAAGCTCTTTGGCACTTGAACAAGCTGCCAGGGCTTGTGGTAATGAGCAAAAGCCCTTTGCAAGTTTCACCTGCTCAGTGCATTAACTCTAGTCAGGTTTTAATTTGCACCAAACGTGGTGGTATGAGCCTCTAATCCCAGCACTCTGGGGTGGAGGCCAGAGGAGCAGGAGGTTAAGTTCATTCTGGGTTTCACATTGAGCCAGAGGCCAGCTTGGACTATAGGAGTCCCTCTTTCAAAAACCCAGACTGGGCTGGAGAGATGGTTAAGCGATTAGGAGCACTGACTGCTCTTCCAGAAGCCATGAGTTCAAATCCCAGCAACCACATGGTGGCTCACAACCATCTGTAATGAGACCTGATGCCCTTTTCTGGTGTGTCTGAAGACAGCAACAGTGTACTCATATATATAAATAAATAAATCTTTTTTTAAAAAGAGCCCAGACTGTAGCTTGAATAATTAAAATTGTGTGTGTGTCTGACACCCTCTTTCTTTGTGCTTAGAATGACAATAGCTAAATTTTATTGAGCACTTAACACGAAACAAGTCCCACCTCAAGACCTTCACAGAGCTCACTCCTCACAGCCATCCCCAGAAGCAAAGACAATTACATCCTTACCACCCAGAAGACCGTGTGTCATGGAAAACGATTGCTTTAGACTCTAATTCAGCGGAGGAGCCAGATTTGAAATGATGCGATTTAACCTCAAACTTTGGAGATGTCAAGAGAAGTAAAGAACAGGGGTAACGGGCTGGAGAGATGGTTCTGTAGATAAAACGTTCGCCATGCAGGCATGAGGCCTTGGGTTCAGATCCTCAGGCCTCACGTAAAGGCCAGGTGTCTACCTGTAATGCCGGCATCAGGGAAGCAGAGACAGACAGGTCCACGGGACTCACCGGCCAGCCCGTTAGCCACATTGGTGAGCTCTAGTTTCAGTGAGGAGGCTGGGTCTCAAAAGAGCAAGGTGGAGAAAGAACTGAGAAGAAACTACGGTCACTCTTCAGCTCCTACACACACATGGACTTGCATGCCTGCACGTGTGGATACACCACATGAACACATACACATAACCGCAAACACAAATACATTGAAAGAGATTAAGAAGAGCAATTAATGAAGAAGACATTCAGCACTGAACTCTGGCATCATGTGCCTGTGCACATATGTGCACGTATGGCCACACACGAACACATGCACACACATGTAAAGAACTCAAGCAGGTAGCACCCATACTTGGAAGGTTAAACATCTATAGTTTATTAATCTAAGCTGTGTTGACCTGTTCTTGTGTGCACTATGCACAGTTCCAAGCTCATTACAAATATTCATTCACTTGTCTTCTGGCATCAGGAAGCAACGTTGAGGCCACTGCTGATTCTACACTATTCTCACTTCATAATGGATAAACTGAGGCTTAGAGGTAGAGAGTTAAGTATCTTTGAGACTGAAAACCCAAGAATTCTGCCTCTCTAACCTGTGGAATTACCCGCAACCAACAAGAACATGACTGTAGCTTATTTAAAATTAAGTAACAGGGCTGAATAAATGGCTCAGGGGTTAAGAGCTCTGGCTTTTCTTTGAGAGGTCCTGAGTTCAGTTCCCAGCGACCACATGGTGGCTCACAACCATCTGTAATGGGATCCGATGCCCTCTTTCTGGCTTGTCCGTAAACAGCGACAGTGTGCTCACACACATAAAATAAACAAATAAATCTTTTTTAAAAATACGATTAAATAACCTTCAGAAAGCAGTGGCCGATCAAGGTCTCCAAAAGGAAAGCGGGGACATCTGTATTCCTGGAAGTTCGCAAGCATAGCTAGGTGAGCTAATCCCTGTTCAATGTAGAGTTCCTGGCCAGGTGAGACCCTATTGGCCCTTCTGCAAGTTTATGGCCAACTGTGTGTTTTTGGTTTTGCTGTTTGAATGAGGTTGGCTTCCTTTAGTCTAGCTGGTGCGAGAAGATGTTATGATTAGCGAGGGTCAGGAAAGTGGAAAAAGTCTGGCTGTAAGGGTACAACTGTCTCTGTCTATGCCTTTGACAGAGGTGGGTTCGCTGCTTATCTAGGAGCTGAGACCCTCCCTCCTTTGCAAGAGCTGTCTCTCACTGTTTTAAAACTCCAACAGAAAGTTCAGGAAAAGGGGAAGCAGAAAAGACTGAAGTGGGCCATTGGTTGCTGGCAGGGGTCAAAGTTTAAAGGAAGCAGTGGGAAACCACCAAGAGCAGAACGCAGTATTGAGCTGAATATCTGGAGATTCAGCCCGACTGAGGAGCCCAACCCAAGACTGCGGCCTTGATGTGAGTCCCAGCACGTGATGTGTGTGCTCTGTATATAAGCTACATGATTCAGAACAGAAATATAATTAAAGGTACCTGGAAGAAACCTGTCTTGGTCCACACACGTTTTAATTTTTCCTGCTTGTTGGCGTGCAGTTGGCCAGACGCACCATAATTGCATTCCATGCACTTTCTCCTCTCCCTGCTTATCTTTGTCATGTGATCTGTCTGGTGGTTGAGAAAGGCAGCCCTGTCCAGGTGGGTGGTGCCGGCTACGGCACCAAACTACTCACTAGACCCACGTACATTATGTAATCTCTTGGGCTTGGGACACTTTATTCTCTTATCCACACCCATCCTTAAAAATGTTCCTTTATTTGGTCTAGAGAAATAGCTCAACTGTTAAAGTCCTTGCCATGTAAGCGCAGTCCCCAGAACTCATGTGAAAAACTCAGGTTTGGGAGCCCTTCCTTGTGCCCTTAGTACTGAGAAGGTGGAGACAGGGGGATCCCTCAGGCTTGCTGACCAGCCAGCCTAGCCTAATAATAGAGTCCAAGGACAAGGGGAGGTCCTGTCCCCAAATGTATGATGGACACACCGCCCCCACTCTTACTCACAGAGCTGTAAAAGCATTGTCCCCTTCCCCCTTCATCCCAGGCAACCTTGCCCTGCACACACCCTCTCCCCCCTCCTCCCCTCCATCCCTCCTCCCCTCCATCCCTCTCCCCCCTCCTCCCCTCCATCCCTCTCCCCCCTCCTCCCCTCCATCTCTCTCCCCCCTCCTCCCCTCCATACCTCTCCCCCCTCTTCCCCTCCATCCCTCTCCCCCCTTCCCCTCCATCCCTCTCCCCCTCCTCCCCTCCATCCCTCTCCCCCTCCTCCCCTCCATCCCTCTCCCCCTCCTCCCCTCCATCCCTCTCCCCCCTCTTCCCCTCCATCCGTCTTCCCCTCCTCCCCTCCATCCCTCTTCCCCTCCTCCCCTCCATCCCTCTCCCCCTCCTCCCCTCCATCCCTCTCCCCCTCCTCCCCTCCATCCCTCTCCCTCCTCCTTCCCTCCATCCCTCTCCCTCCTCCTCCCCTCCATCCCTCTCCCCCCTTCTCCCCTCCATCCCTCTCCCCACTCCTCCCCTCCATTTTTCTCCCCCCTCCTCCCCTCCATCCCTCTCCCCACTCCTCCCCTCCATCCTTCTCCCCCCTCCTCCCCTCCATCCCTCTCCCCTCTCCTCTCCTCCATCCCAGGCAGCCCTGCCCTGCACACACCCTCTCCCCCCTCTTCCCCTCCATCCCAGTGTCTCCCTCAGCCTCAGCAATCATCAGGTTACCGCTTTGTCTCCCCTCCCCTCCCCACACAGTAATTCATCTCTGGCTCACACTTCCAAATCAGAGAGGAGACAGAGAAGACATCCAGCCTTTCATGGTGTACGGAGGGGAGCAGAGCTGCAGAAGGGACGATGAGTGGGGAGAAAGGAGACTGATAGGACTGATTCTCAAGCACAGGTATGGCTTGAGACATGCTAGAAAAACAGATTTTCCCGATGACATCCGTTCTTTCTGTCCAGCATCTGAAAAGATTGTTCCTTGGAATCACCGCTCTGCACCCCCCCCCACCTCCTTTCTTTCCCCAGAGTGACACATGAGACCGTGAACAGCCAGGCACTTTACTATTCCCTTACAAGATGAAGTTTTAAAAGACATGTGGGAGGAAGTCATATTAGAACTGTGGAGGAAAGGGGCCCCGGAAGGGAAGGGAGGGATCGGTGTTAGTGAGTCAGAGTATAGAGGTGAGAACCAGCCTTTCCCATTCCCACCCTGCCCTCCTCCTCTGTCCCTTTCTTGAGCAAGCCGTCCTACAAGCTGGAGCTGGTGGCTTCTAATGCCTGGGGGGAGAATCCTAGTGACCCCTCTATGGGTTTGAAGGCTGACAGAATGCCAGTGACATCTCCTTGCCTCCGCACCCCAATCTTATGTACCTGATTCTTATGACTTCAGCCCAGTGACTTTGAATTTGGGAAGGGGCAACTCTATTATCCCAGCTACACAAAGCCTCCCACCCCGGCAGTCACTCCATCCTCCTCTGTTCTGTGTGACATTCCCAGTCTATTCCCCTTGGAAAATGGATAGTGAGAACCCGTGATGGCCACTCCAGCAGCACTGCCATCTTGGAAAACCTCAAGTGCCACACATGTTCCAGAAGCTTCTGTTCTCAAATGTCTACAGAGGAGAAAATGAAGTGGTCAGAAGTGTGTGTGTTAGTTCTCACCAACAGACAGCCTGCTGAGTTCAAGGTTATGGTAAAGAGCACTTCTGTTGGTGTATCTCCAACAGTGAACAAGTATGACCACACTGCTTCCTTTCGATTATTCCCATGACGAATGATTTCCTCTGGCAAAAGTAACTCCTTAACAATCATGATGATTTCTGAAGGCTTTAGGTTTTCCAGATGGTGTCTGTTGCTACTTAACATATCAGAAACTGACATGAACAACAAACCTATTTGTTTATCTGGTGCTAAGGATCAAACCCAGGGTCTCCCCGTGCCAAATACATGGTCCACCTCAGTTATATCAGGCCTGATACAGAAAATCACTTGGTGGTGATTTATTAATTTACTTAAAATAATAGAAGAACCAACTCCTTAGTGTCATAAATAATATGTTTATGAGAATATAATCACACTTTCCAAAACCAAAATATATTTCTGAGAATTTTCTTAATGTTTAACTTGGGAAAAGACAGCTAGATTTCACATATCCAGAGATAGACAAAGAAGGCAGACAGAGAAAGGCTGACTGAGAGAGAGAAATGGACACAGATACAGACAGACACACACATACACACACACACAGGATGGGGAGCACACTGCACCACTATGAACCGGTGTTTAGGTGGTACAGGCACACCGGAGGAGAGAGCATAGTTTGAACTTGACAGACAGCTTAGTGAGTCAGCACTTGCTAAGGATGAAGATGAGTTTGGGTCTCAGCCCCCGTGTGAAAATCTGGATGCAGCCACTCGAGTGCCTGTCACCCAGTGCTGTGGGAAGATTGCTGTGGTGTTGCAGCTGCCAGCCTAGCTCTAGGTTCCCGAGAGACCCTGGTGAGCAACCTCCCCTGGCCTTAGCATGCACGCTCCATCCATATATTCCACACATAGAAACATAGGCATAACCTGTGTGGTTTTCTCCTAGAGTGTCCAACAATAAGACCTGTTGCCTTCTTCAGTCTGTTAGTCCCCAGTAACCACATCCCCCCACACCCCTCAAGCTAAGTTCCAAATGGCTACACCCAAGATAATCAGATACTTGCACGGACTCTTGCTCGGTGTTTTGATTGTGGGCACAAGCTTTGATCAACACAGCAGATAGCTAAGCTGCCCGTTTTTCTGTTTGGTGCCTTCCCATAGCAGGCACTCCACCATGTATGGTCAATCTGCAGCCCATGAGCTGTTTGTAGCCACATGGAACCAAGGAGAATATCAACAAGTGGGGCCAAACACACACATAAAACAAAATCATAAACTTACTTAAAACAGGCTCACAGGTTTTTTTTTTTTCAGTTTTGCTTGTATGCCTTGATTGCTCCATTCTTGAGAGAGAACTTTGTAGATGAAAATGTCAAAAAACAAAAAACAAAAAAACAAAAAAAAAAAAACAAAAAAAAAAACCAACTAACCAATCAACCAAACAAACAAACAAACAAAAAACCCATTGGACACACCTATAAGTCTAGGATGAGTTTGAATTTGACAGCTCTGGTAATCAGGGAAAATTCTACCTTAAATATTGCTGACAGTGATGGCTACTGACACAGATCATTACCGGATTCTCCATCCTGAGCATTGGCATGAAGGGAGACCAGAAATCCCACTAACAACAGGCAGAGACGTGTGGTATGTGTGTGTGTGTGTGTGTGTGTGTGAGAGAGAGAGAGAGAGAGAGAGAGAGAGAGAGAGAGAGAGAGAGAGAGAGAGAGAGAGAAACTTGTGGTAGGTCGCGATTTCTCTGAGACTGAGCTGTGGATATGGCTGATAAGGGACCTAAGACTTGGGGCTGGAGCAATGGCTCAGTGGTTAAGAGCACTTGTTCTTGCAGAGGACTGGGGTTTAGTCCCCAGTATCCACAAGAAGGCTCACAGCCCAACTGTAACTTTAGTTCTGGGAAATCTGATGCCCTCTGAGAGCACCAGTACGCCACATGACGCACAGACATACACGCTGGCAAACACTCAGACACAAATTTCAAAGATTAAAGGATATAATTTTAAAAGCAAGCTTTTATATTAGATTTGTTTTTAAAGAAAGGAGGCACACACAGCCCAGCATTCTTATGGTGGTGAGAGGATGCTCTGCAGAGATCTGTTTTCTTCTTCTATCATGTGGGTCTCAAGGATATAACTTAGCTTGTCAGGTGGCCAAAAGTGCCTTTCCTTGTGGAGCCATCTCACCAGCTCCAAGGATGTTATATATAATATAAGATATAAGACAGATATACAATTGAGAACAACAACCTTAGACTTCAGACAGCAAATCAACAAAATTTAATATGCATACACACTTATAAATGCAATACAGAGTGCTAATTTTTGATCAAGCCACCTCTCTCCCCAGCATCAGGGGACATCACTGTGGCCTTTCCTTCATACTAAGCCAAAACCCCACACTGAGGAGCAGTAAACTCTCTCCCATCTACACTTCAAGCTGGTACTGTAGCAACTGACAAGGCTGTCATTTATCCTGGTGTCAAATCTGCCCATTCTATGAGGAAACATGCTCAGAGACATAAAGTGACGTATCCATCCAAGATCACATGTGTGTAAGACAGCAGCAGGGGGAGAAAACCTAACAGATGAATCGCAAACCAGCCAGGAGAATGCATACTCCAGAGCATCATGGGTCCAGACCACTGGAGATTCACTGCCTTTGGAATATTTGACCCTTGACTTATTGGAAATCACATCAAATAAAGCCTAAAACCACAGAATAAGCCCTTCTGTGAATGTGCTGAAGATCACCCTACCCCAGGTACCAGAGTTACCTTTCCTTTCTCTCAGCATATGTATCCTCTTCTCCCTGGCAGATGCCCCTTTTCTCTCTCCCGACAAGTCTCCATCACCACAGGAAAAGGAAGAACCGAAGCTCCCGGCTGGATTCTTGCTGTTGTAATTCTATTTGTTCCTTATTGGCTATTGCCAGATTCCCAGCAGTGGTATACACACGGCATTTCTACCTCTGCTCCCCTCCACTGACTCCCGTAAACCCTTGCAGCGTGGCTGCCATCCTAGCACTCTGCAGAAAGCACCCACTCAAGGGTCAATGGTGCACTTGTCAAAGGGCTCTCCCTCCGTTGAAATTCTTGCTGTCCATGCCAGGCTTCTACAATCATGAGAGAGCCATTGTAATAACACAGACACTCTTTTACTTCAAAATAGGTCAGGTATTTGAAGCTGTTAATAACTCCGCAGATGGAAACAGGGCCTCTGGAGCCAGGCTGCCTAGTTCAAACCTTATTGCCCAAGTGCACTAGCTTATTCCCAGAAGCAAGCCCCAGATCCTGTATCTAGAAAACAGAAGCATAACAGCACCTACCTCGATAGCCTTGGTGACGCCTACAGTAGTCCTGAAACTGTCTGTGTGTAGCTCGGTGTTTTCACGTGCCCCAAGACTGCCCCTTTGCACTGCCTGGTAAGAGTCATAATGGTAGCAGTGTCTTGGCTGCTGCTATGCGCCAGCTCATCCCTAACTATCTGCCACAGCAGCAATGCTGCCACCATCACCTCATAGGCACAGGCAGCATTCTGCCTTTCTCACTTTCACTATGAGAGTGCATTTCTTTTAACTAACACATTCCTCTCAGTGCCTCTGCGTGTATAGGAAAACAACAGACGCGGTAGTATTTATGACACCTTGAAGCAAACTGCAGCTACAACCTTAGGCTGTTCCTAAGGGACGGACAAATGGGTCAAACAATATGACTTGCCGTCATCCTTGGATGTGCTCTTGCTGAATGCGGGATTTTGCTCCTAGGTATGTGACAGTATGATGTGGGAGGTGACTAGAGGACCTTTTGTGGTCTTTGGAGTGTTGTGTAGGCCTCTGGAGCTGCAAATGGCTTTCCTGAAATCATAGTACCAAGTTTCCAGAAAAATCATGGGTAGCTACTGTTATGGTCTCCATTATACAGACGAAATAAGGGCAAAATGGAATCCACCCAGGCCACAGCAGGCAGGCTTCTAGCAGGTGTGCCTGCTGCAAGGCCTCATCCCATCTGCTCCGAGTCAAATGCTTTGCAGAGACAACATGCATGTCTGCCTACCTTCTGTGACATCCTCTGCTAATGTTTACAACGTGATTATGGTTATATGTAATATTAAAGTGTACGACTGTTAGAGAGTATTCAGAAAGGTCAAAAATCAGAAATGAAGACGATCCCTAACCCTATCACCGGGCACGGTTAACATTAAATGAAAGAAGATCCAGCCAAACCCTGGGAATATCCAGACACTGAAGTGCACTCATTCCTACAGGAGATATTCACTAAATGCCTACTGTGCACCGACCTGAATACAAAAGCACAAATAAAGCAAAAAAAAAAAAAAAAAAAAAAAAAAAAAGACAAAACCAAACAGGATGAACCACAATCCCAGTCTGGGACTGGAGACATAACTCAGCCACTGAGAAAACTGGCTGTTCTTCCAGAGCATACTGGTCTGATTCCCAGCACCCATATGGTGGCTCACAAACATCTGCAGCTCTATTTTTAGGGGACCTAATGCCCTCTTCTGGCCTCCAAAGTTACCAGACATGTATGTGATGTACATACATATGTGTAGACAAATCATCCTTCCATATAATTTTTTTTTTAATTGAAAAGAAATCTCAGTCTGTATTCAAGTGGGGAAGACAGGCTAGAAACTAAATAACTGGAGGCGGGTTGTAAGGTATTTGGTATTGTGAAAAAGGGAACCGTGCTCTGGGGATGGTGACCTGGTGTATGAGGAGAGGGAATTTATCATTTTTAGGATGTGATCCTAGCATGTCTCGTTGAAAAGCATTGCCCGAGACACAAGGAGTTGAAAATCCAGGGGAAGGATATTCTGGGTGGAAAAATAGCAAGTGCCTGGGATAGAAAATCTCTGACTGGGCCACAGACGTTCAGAAAGGCAGTGGGGGGGGGGCTGAATGGGACATGAGGAATTAGATGAGACTAGAAAAAGAACGGCACCCAGCTCTTAGAAGGATAGAGGACCATAGAGCTGGGGCCTCATGCGGGCTCTGAGCTGGTAAGGTAAGGAAGGATGGGCAGAGAGACAGGGAGAGTCCCAGAGAAACTACTGCAATATCCCAGCAAGGATGCTGGGGGCACAAAGCAGGTCAGTAGAGGCAGAGGCATGAAATACAGCCAGTTCCCAGGCCCTTCTTAAAGGAAGAACATGCCCCTGGTTTGGAAAAGGAGAGGAAAAGAAGGTGCTCAAAGCATTCGCTGAAAACAACCGGAAATAAGAAGCCATCATCGCTGAATAAAGAAGATGAAATGATGCAGAGCCGAGAGATGATTTGAAGTGATGTCACATCTGATTGCCTGTGTGTGCTGGCATGTTAACGCTGCTAGGAGATTGACACGCACATCTGAAGTTAAAGTGCGATAGTTGCTGGCCTTTCCCCCTTTATAAAAGTAAGCCAATTAGGGGCGTTCACATCCTGCTTTATCATAAGTATTTATTACTGTTGACACAGAGCTTCCCTCCTTAAAGTCCCGTTTATCTGTCGGCTTCCCACCCGCTATCCCATTACTAAGTTCTTTGAAAGTTCATCTTCGTGTAGTAAAAAGGCAAAGACCATTATTTTAAAAGTTAACTAGTCACAGCTGTCCCTGAGTTATGTGCCCAAGGTGGGGGCTGGCATTATGGCAGCGGTAGGAGGCCTGGGAAGACAGGTTGATCGTTTGTTTGGAAAAGTAAATTGAGAAAGCTTTGGGTACAAAGGTTTTGTGGGTTCAAATGGGAAAGAGGGCCTGGAATAAAGGAAAGTAAATGGCTAGCATAATACAAGGACACAAATGTTTTATCTTTTCAATTTTGGCTTGAGTCACGGTCATACTGAAAGGATCCCCAAGTCACAAAAGAGACAGAAGTTATTTTTCAAGGTCGGGGCCACCATGCGCGCAGCTACACAGGCCCGTGGTAGAGCCGCTAAAAGCTTTTGTGCCGCCTCAAGCCTACTGTGCGTCAGTTCTGGTGCTGATGCTTTGCAAGTCCCAAGTTGCTTAGCAGCACAACCAGCAGGCATTATCCACTACTTCCATTTTATGGAGGAGAATTTCTCGGCTCTGAGAGGCGGCACGAGCGACCGGCTTAGCATCTCAGAGTTCGGAGAAGGTTATGGTGTGTTCTCACCCCGCGCGTCATCGTTGACTCTCTGATGGCGGTGGTTGTTCTACGACAGTCTGGGAGACAGAAGTGAGAGATATTTGAATTCACACTTTTACTCGGGAGAGTGCTGGAGAGAGCATGTGACCTGTCGCATCTGCACACGTGACAGAGGAAAGCCAGCTGCAGAGTTCAGAGTAGAGATGGTGCTGCCTTTCTCTCTCTGCTTCCTTGACCCCTCTGTGGGACTTTGCCTGGTTACCAGGGTGTGCGCTCAGGAACCTGGAAGCTATTGGGACGCGCTGGTCCAATGTGTGCTCTTGGTGCAGGTTACATTGGTTTGTTTGTTTGTGTGTTTAAGAGAGATTTTTAAAATGTTAAGAACTGAGGCCCAAGAAATAGCTCAGCAGTTAGGAGCACTTGCTGCTTTTACAGAGGACCAGAGAGTTCAATTCCCAGAAACCCACACTGGGTGCCTCTCAACAGTCTATAACTGAAGCTTCACTGAGCCCAACATCTTCTAGCTTACACACAAACACACACACACACACATACACACACACACACGCCACACACGCGCACACACACACACTAAATCGTTTTTAAAGGTTAGGAAGCAGTGATCTGTGGCTGCCTATCCTTGCCGCTGAGCAGACACAGAGGAAGTCACTCAGACTCGTACCGCTACCCCAGCGCCTCAACTCACCACCCCCCACACCCATAGAAGGCAGACACGCTCAGCTCATTATTCCCGGTTCGGAAAGAGCTGGTACCTCGGGGTTCCGGAGAAAGAACACGCAGCTTGCCTTGGCTCCCGTGAACAATTGAGCAGAAGGAAGCAGGACATTCAGGCCTGGACTTCCCCACAGGAAACTCCTGCCTCCTGCTTCCCTTCTCGGTGGCCCTGGTGGAGTTCCAGGTGAGCTCCAACCTGATTGATCAGCAGACTCCCAAGAATGCCAGCAAACTCATGGATTTAAAGAAAAACACATTTTAAACCTGTTGCCTTTTAAAAAAAACACCTTTTCAAAGTATTTTTATTATCTTACGTGTGTGGTTGTTTTGTCTACGGACCTTGGGTGTGCCTGGTGCCTCAGGAGGCCATCGGATCCCCAGGATCCTGAGTTACCAACGGCTGTGAGGCACGGTGTGGTTTCTGGAACTCAAACTTAGGTCTTCTGGGAAAAGCAGCCCGTGCTCTTAACCACTGAGCCATCTCTCCAGCCTCAATGTGTTACAGTTAGAATAGTAATTTTTTTTTTTAAATCTCCCATTCGTTGCTGAAGGTTCCTATTATCCCAGACATGCTCTGTGTGGAGCTGGGAGGGAGAGTATTGGTCCTTAAATACTAGGTACACTTATGTCACTTTAGCTCTTTCCTGCACCCCACCCTGCCATTAACATTAATGTTTTTGAGCAGGGTTTTAGAATGTAGCCCAGGCTGGCCTGGAACTCTCAACTCTCCTGCCTAAGCCTTCCACGTACTGGAATTTAATTTAATTTAATTCCACATACAGGAATTAAAAGTGTGCGTCACTTCTTGACTTAAATGACA